>NW_022987689.1:2262200-2744314 GCF_902827165.1 Trematomus bernacchii | reverse complement strand
CAAACTCTTAGTTTTAAGTGGGCACTGCAAAAATGGTCATCAGTTGTTCATCTTCTCATTAATCAGTAGTCTCTGAAGTGGTTTTTTCAGAATTTGGATGGGGCATTGAGAGATATCATCTTTCATTATAGACATTTTGTTGGGTTTCATAAACTCTTTGATCTTGATTAGATGTGCCTAAGACACTTCATATTTAAAGCTGCAGAGTTTATTTGAGCCTGACAGCGGGGGGCTCCATGCCTCAGGACATACAAAATAAAGTTAGTTCTGCTGAGAACGCACATTGACTCTAAACTCACAAAGTGAAAAGAGCACATTAGGACGTTTGGGGCCTTTTTTTCATATTTTACTGTTTCAATTATTTTCTTTTTAATTAAAAGAAATCTAATGTATATTTTCAAACTCAATAAAGTACAATTATAAAAAGTAACTTAATATTTATGAAATGCTTGTCTACTTGGCTCATGTGTGCCGTAAGTTTACAGAAACTGTCTTGCTCAGTTCCTACAACAAAACCTATAAACTGAATATTTTCCTCCCCTATTTTTGCAAAATGACTGTGCCTCTCCTTACGATGCATGTTAATTAGGCCAGGTGTGCACTATTCTCCTGCCCTGTGACAACCTAGTTTCCATAATTAAAAAGCTTGTGTTCATAGCTTGATAAATGAGCAGTGGTTATTTTTATGCATGCAAAGCAAACGGTTACTCTATCTATGAAAGCAGTTACGGTTACAGTTAGCTCTGACATACCTTTGATGTATAGATATACCACACATTTCACTTTGTTTTAAAAATGTCACTGGTGCGCTCAAAATAGAAATGGATCCAAGGGCAAAAATATAATTATATTATAATAAAATAGATCTCCCGTTGGCAGAATTGTGTCAACCTTTCATGTGATTGGCTGCTGGATTGTAATCGGCTTTAACTGGTTGCTGTCTTTGTCTGGCACTCGTTGTTCCTGGATTAAATGTGGCACACATCAGCCAAACACTATCACTAGCCTAGTTTAGAGTTAAATGTTTCAGAGTCTGCCTGCTCAATGGCTGGATTTTAAGATACTTTCAGACTTTTCTTCATAAGAATGCTTAAAAAAACGATGGCCTTCTGCAGGTCTTTCTGTTTGACAGCTGGTTACAATAATGATTTGTGACTTGAATTTGAGATAATGGTAGAAAAAAGGGCAAAAACTCCCTTGGAAAGCTTTCTGAATGTCTAGAGACTTGCCTGTCTCCCCAAATCATACAGCAGTTAGCATTCTCGTGGTTTTTGTTTGAAAGGCTGTTGAGTCAAGATTTAGGAACGGGATAGACTGCTCTGAATTCAAATGCATTGTTTGTCAGAAAATGTAAGCGCCATTGTGAATTGCATCGTCAGCCTTAAAATGTGATCATGCAAAGAACATCAAATGGCTCAGTGCTGTAAGGATTTAAAAAGAAAAAGTTCTGTCAAACTTCTTGGCTCTTCCTTTGTCTGCTGTGTATCGATAAAAAGCTCATGGGTCGTTAAACAGTCATAGCTTTCTGAATCCACTCCTCATTGTCTCAACCCTCACCACTCTAAGTTCATTTTTAAACTTTGCTTGAACAGACTTCTCTCTGTCTTAGTTGTGATGTTTCCACTGCTCGTCACACTTTCCCTTTTGTTGTGTTTAGCAACCGTTGAGTTCCGATCCTCGATGGACGGTGGAATCTGCACTCAGGAGTCCTCAATTAAGTCATCCATGGTTCTACCCTCCAATAAATCTTTCACCTACTCGAATGACCTTCAGGATAAACCCGCCAAGCCGCCGCTGTACCACAAAAAGCCTCCTGCTCTCCCTCCAAAGCCTTTCTCTAGAATCCCGAAACATAGCACAGGTCAGTATTCTTACTTAATTTCCCTTCTAGTATTTGTTGCACCCGACTTGAAGTATTACTATATATTATTGTACTTGTTTTGACAAATGAGCCCCGCCTTCTGTTGCTTCAAACCCTACCTGCGTTGCCACACATGGAGCACAGGATTATAGTAGTCTCATTAAATTCCCCTGTGGTCAGGTCAGATGGGCTGTCTCTGTCATTGCCAAACTGTCAGTCAGAGTGAAGTAGCATTACCCTGGCCTAATTCCTGCTGCTCTGCCCTGAAGTCTAAGCCATGTCTGATCGACCATGAGCTCTGTTTATCTGTCTGCAACGACAAAGTGTAGTGAAAGTCATATAACACCAGTTAACCCAGTATAAAAGTTAAAGGTCCCCTATTATACTGTTTTTCATCAATATATTATAGGTCTCGCATATGTACAAAACATGTCTCTGAAGTGTTTGGCTCGAAACACCTAACAGATCGTGCATTGTAGCATCCCATAAACCCTTCTGTTTCAGCCCTGTTTCAAAAGTGCTGATTCTGTGTCTGTCTGTTTAGATGACAATAAGGAGCCACTCCCCACGCCCCTCTGAGAGATATTTGGTTAAAAAGAACACAATGGTGCTCTAAGAGGAGATTCAGGTGATAAGGTGGGGGGGGTTACCTTGGTTGGTTATTGGCTAATGGTTAGACAAGCCAAAAAATCGTTATGACATCATAAAGTGGCCAAAATCTGATCAGCTCATTTTCAGACAGGTTTTTATATAAATGGATCAGGACAAAAAGAGAGAGAAACTTTGTTCCTGAAACTTTCAGAATCTCTTCACCCAGAGGGGACACATGTTTATGTATAAAAGACATGAAAAAGTGGATTTTACATAATAGGTGACCTTTTAATTAATGATTCTGTCCGTCCTGAATTTTTTTTTTTTTGTCTTTATAGATTCTTGCCAGCCAATGAAGTTGACCTGTATGCGTGGGGGAAAGCACTCTCCACCCCTGCCTCCAAAGAAAGTGATGATATGTGTGCCTCAAGGGGGGATGGACTCCAACTCCCCGTCTCCGTCGCCCAATCCCCTCTGCTCTATGTCCCAAAAGTGCGGCCCCCCCCAGGGCATGCCCCACCACCACGGGCCCTTGCTGCCCTCTCAGCTGGCGGCTCTCTCCAGTCTTCATCAGAGCCGGGGTCACCCGTTTCGGCTTCAGTACGGCAGCTTGCACGCGCCCAGCCGGATCATCGAGGAGCTCAATAAAACCCTGGCACTCTCCATGCAGAGGTTTGAAAGGTTAGTAGACGGCAGTGCTCGGGACATTAAATCTGATTGTGCTGCAGGAGGGAGGGATTATGGATCAGCATCTATTTGTGTTTCAGTCTGTACCTCCTAGATAACATCTGGTTTGAAGTTTGACACAACTCTGTTTAATACATGCAATGTTTCATGCTGGAATTTTAAATATACTCCAAATGGAAGTAGCTTCCTACTGATTGGCCATAGGGGTGCCGCTCACAACACGTTTCCTTTTTCATAAATAATAATTTTCCTTCATTTGATTAAGACTGTGGATAATTAATCTCTTCTTTAGTAAAAGCTGTCACCAAAGCAGCACTAATCAGACTAATTACTGAAAAAACATTATAATTAGCCTGAGTGTCCTGTTTATTTGGTTTATTTTTGTGTCGACTTGGCCGCTACTCTCAAATACATCCTGGTGTTATTGAGGTCGCGTCCTGCAATGTAGAGCTGGTGTACTGGCCTCACAGGGCAGCGTGGCCTATTTTTGAAGTAAATGTGTGTATGTGTGGGCACCGGCTCATGGAGTAGGCGTCCCTCCAGCAGTGGGCCTGACATAACATGACCAGCTGCTCTTTACAAAACTGTATTTCTTCTTGTTTGGAGAAAGGGACATGGTAGCGGATTGGACATGATGTAATCTTTTACATTAGGATTTCTTTTTCTCCAACGCCATCTGGGCAGGAATAAGGAAGTAATGGTCTCGACATTGCTCACAATTAGTCTAAAAGCTAGAAAATGGTTTACTTAATAATGGCTACTTCATAAGTAGCTCCAACTAGATTTCGCCTTATCAATCTGTCAAATATGCAACCTGTTGGCACTTGATGGCTCCTGCTCGTCACCCTTGTTTTTAAATATACAAATTGTATAATCAGTTTTCTGTGTAGTTCGGGGGATTGCATGGCATTGCGTAGGACTGCAGAGAATTGTACTTGGTCTGTATTCAGGCTCTTTGTACTCCAGTTTCATTCAGATGGAGTTATACATATCCTCTCTCTATATACTTGGATTAAAAACCCACTAAACTATCATGGACCAGAAGCCCTTTTATTGTCTTAAATCACTTTGTTTCCCGGATTGAGAAAGTTTGTGAGGGATATTGTTTCAATAAGGCTATATATCACAAACCATATTGTAAAAGACAACATTGAGCTAAGCTTGATGTAGGACGTTTCACGTGTGAACTGGATTTTCCTGCACTGTTGAGGGGATGGGCAGGTTCATCCTAATGGCAGGGCCAAATGTCATGGTCATAAGTTTGATCCATTATTTGAACGCCCATAAACACCACCTCCCTTTCTCTCCACCAGCTCTGCATTGCACGGCGTTGGTCATTGTGTTCCCCTGGACCGGAGAGAAGTGCCGTCTGTGATCATCGACTACGAGGATGACAAGGAGAACATGCCCAACGAGTGTGACTATGAAGATCTGCCTAGCATGTATAAGGACGAGGACGATGAGGAGGATGATGATGAGGATGACGACGAAGATGACGACACAATATTTACAAGTGAGGGGCATCAATTACCATGAGTGTTATGTTAAATGTAATTGCGTTCATGAGTTCATAGCAAAACACTTAAGATATAAAGAGGGTCATTACATTTGACTATGACTCAGTATTGGTTTATTTATGGTAAGGATAGCTCATGTTTACATATAAGATGCCATATTTGCCTGAATAATCCTGATGGACAGTACTGCTAGCTTCACCTCAAGGTTTCTGGATCTCAGATGTTTGACCTTCAAAGGAGAGCCAACATAAGGTTCACAGAAGTGTATCCTGCTGTCCCTCATGGAAACACTTTCAACCTCTCAGCAAAACCACTGAAGTGTGCAAGCTGTGACCTTGTTTTCACATGTTGGAGTTTTTAAAGGTTGCGATCGGCCATGTGTGAGGGATTTGTTTAATATGCCAAACCATGACTTAAATGGGTATTGGGAATATGAGTTACACTTAAAGGTACAGGACACTTTGTAAAGTAATATTCTAATCAAACATTTCTTGTATTGTACAAAGCATCTGAAAGTACCCATGAAATAATCAGTCATATCCACATACTGTAGTTTAGACCACGCTCAGAGTGGAGCAGTATTCCATATTTGTAGTCTTTGCAAACGTTTTACAAAATGTAGAGAAACAGCACATTCGAAAACGGGAAGAGAGCAGTTTGGTTAATGAGGCCCCAGATTTCATTTTGTTCCCATGCAGCTTTACTCTTGTTTAACCATGGTGTTTGGGTTTAGGTTCCCTGGCTCAGAAGGTGCTGAGGAAAGACTCTTTGGCCATCAAGCTGAGTAACCGTCCTTCAAAAAGAGAGCTTGAGGAGAAAAACATCCTGCCCATGCAGACAGACGAGGAAAGACTAGAGTCTAGGCAGCAGATAGGCACCAAACTCAAAAGGTGAGTGCACAGATGCATCTTTAAACATGTACACAAACATGCCTAATTTATGTGTCAGGTATTTTCGGTGAAACCTGATTGATGTTGCTGTAGCAAACTCAACGATTATTTCTAGAAAAAGCACTGACACTACTCAACCAAACGGAGCATTTTGTCTTTCTCTGTGCCGTCGATGGCCCAATATCCTGGCTGTTGGAACTGTGACTCCCAAGGCCGTTACAAATGCGGGCCTTTTTTCTTTTGAAATGCTTTTATATCCTTTCATTATTTCCCTTCCCAACATTCGATAAGGATAAATGCTTTATCTTGTTAAAATGAGGCTCTGAAAATGGAGCTGACCTAATTTCAGCACTACATCACCCCCCCTCTCTTTTTTCTTCTTGTCATCTCTCTTGCTCGCTCTCACTCTCTCTACTAATCTTTTTTCTTCCTGACTGACTACCTCCCTCGCTAACTGAATCACCACGGTGATGCATGTGCCAAACTATCTCCACCCGACTCCTCCACACAGCAGCACCACGCAAGCCACTTCGTACCAGCAGTTTACACACACACACTAGCCTGCTGCAGTGTGTACAGATCACAGGATTTTGTATACATATGTTGAGATCATAAATCTAGTAATTGAACAGATCAAACAACATAATGTTTTTCCCAAATGGATCGCACGGCTCATTTGATTACACTCTACTCTTTGAACACTTGCCTCTCTGAATGAAGGGGATGTAATGATGTGTCGAGAGAGGAAAAGACCACCAAGCGCTTGGGTAAAAAATGAAAGCCGGATAGTATAATAAGATATGAAATGTGGGAAATATTGTCGCAAGTGAGGGATGGCATATTATCTAAAGACATTGGCACACAACTCTCTATTCCCCACTGTGATTGGAACACAGCGCTTGTTCCCAGAAGGCCTGCCTGCTTAGTGGTCCTGTTCCCAAAAAGCTCAGTCACAGTGTCCTTTGCACCGTGTCATCTGATGCACAATCCCTAATTTCATGCTTTTTGCTAACGGCATTGTGTCCTGTAATGTTGTTGCTTGTGCCAGACCACTCAGAATTGATTATGATAATGCTATTCTGGGACGCTCTGACCTCAACTTATTTGTATTGA
The DNA here is from genome assembly GCF_902827165.1 of Trematomus bernacchii. NCBI lineage: Eukaryota > Metazoa > Chordata > Actinopteri > Perciformes > Nototheniidae > Trematomus > Trematomus bernacchii. The sequence continues at coordinate 2,737,655 of NW_022987689.1, read as the reverse complement.
CCTGATTCACTTGGAAAACCCTGGTGACGTAAAACTGAATGAAAGAATTGCAACTATTATCCTTGAGAAAGTGAGCTAGTGCATTATTAGCTAATAGACGGTGGTTGCTTTTATAGGTTCTTTATGTAATAATTAGTTTATGTCTGTTAATGGATGGATTTGACATTTGGGAAATATTTTCATTGGCTTTCTTTCTGAGACTTTGATGACGAGATCGATTTGGCTGTCGTCAGATAAATGTGAAGCTACACCCGGGAGAGGCTTAGCTTAGCATAAATACTTGAAAAAGGGGTAGACGGCTAGTTAAAACGTTCATTTCAAGTAAAGAAATGACAAACGGGTGTTATTATGTGCAAGACTTTCTTGGCTATGCGTATTGATGTCTTGGAATTGTGTCTTCATTGTAAGGCTTTCCAGGAATCAAGCAGAGACTCCAAAAAAGCAAATAGGCACATTTCCAAAAATGTTGAACTATTCCTTTAATATGCTGTGGGTAAAGCAGACTATAATTCTTCCTGGATTGGTCATTACAAGTGACACATTTCTAAAACATTGATGAGTGCAGCTTTAAAGTAATTGCTCTTCATTAGAATCTTCATAAAACCTTGTGTAACTCCTTATATAACGTCATTAGACCCATGACTCTTCTCTTCGTATTGCACCGAACATGCAGGAAGGCTCTTAGTCGATAATGAGGGAGCCTTAAAAAAGAATACCTTTAATTATTTTTGGCAGGAGTATCCATTTCAATGTTTACACGAGCTGCCTATTTGCTGGTGTGATGCTGAGATAATTCTCCGACCATTCAGAGAGGCAGAAAGCTCTAAACAGAGATGTGAGTGTTTTGACTTTTCCCGAATGTTACCAGTAAGGTGAGACGAAATGACACAAAACGAGATGAGACAAGCCGGTCTGAGCACAGAGACTGTCGAGCATACAGTAGCTTGCGGGCCGAGCAGTTTCCGATCGCTGTCAGATCATGAACGATAAGGAGAGAAACATCGATCCAGTGTCTAGCATTAGGTCTGCTCCCGCAGGGTCCTGACACAGTGCTATAATAAGAGTCCCCAGTTGAGAGCACTTGGAGCGACCTTCCAGAAATTGCTTTTGGATATCTTAGTTATTCCCCTCACTTATCAAATGAAAATTGGAGATAGTCTGTGCAAAATGTATCTCTTCTGATGTTGCTAAAACAGTTGGACAGTGTCTGGCCCTTTTGCCCCTGTATCTTTGTCTGTGTAGATGTGTTTAGTAACTTTATTTTGTCTGTCTTAAAATACCTTTCAGTTGTCCAGTGTCATAGAGCCTTATTCGACAAGAGCTGAGTCTTCAGGAATAGCTGGCATTTACCAGTGTTTTTCCTCCCTGCATTAACCACTGCATTATCATGCAGTTATTCCGTTAGAAAAGAGGGATTTGAGATCAGAGCTGACTACATTTTTGGGAAGTGCACCTGTCAAGCTGCCGTGAGGCAAGAGCTTAAGAAAAGATGCAAATCTTTCAACTAAGAGAAAAACAACATTGAACTCTGTTGCTCATAAATAAGTTGTACTGTAAGTCAACTTTGAGGTAATGTTTATTTTATTCAGTTTGGGACTAGCGCATTGCATTTGACTCTAAAGCCCAGGCTTGACAGTTGGAGAAGCCCTCATTTAGTGAGGCAACATGTGAATAAGATAACCTTACGAGGAGCTGCTGTCAAATTGAATACAGGACGAAATGGAGGGAAGAAAGAAATTAAGCGAGCAGCTTCCTCTGAACTACACATATCTCTTTACCACTGCTTTTAATTGAGCTGCTCATATTCGAACTACAGTATGCCTTTTAAACATGTATTGTATACCTGTGGTGTTTATTTTTATTATTTTATTATCTTTGCTTTGTAATGCCTGTTGTAAAATGCCATTATATAATGTGTTTTTACTGTATTTATTCATAAAAAGTCTTTTAATTTGTTTTGTAAAGCACTTTGAATTGTCGCATACAGAAAAGTGCTATATAAATAAACTTGCCTTGCCTTGCCTTGCCTTACACAGAAGAAGAACCAGTGAAGTGTCTGCAAATATATTCTTTTGACAGTTGATGATTACATGATATTTAGTGTAAAGCAGGTTCATTTGCATCTCATATTGATTTAGTTTTGACCCTCTGACCTCTTGCCTGTGAATATGTGCTGACCATTAATATATGTCTCTAACCAGGCGCTTGAGTCAAAGACCCACAGCGGATGAGCTGGAGCAGAGGAACATCCTCAAACGTGAGTGTCTTAATATATCTCTAAGCTGCTGAAGTCACTTCATAACTGTGAACAGTTTTATGAAAAATACCAAAATGTGCAAATTAGCTGACGTTGAATTCACTGTATCCTTCAACACCTGGATACATTTACGGAAGATCTAAAAACTCAGTGTGATCTGAATCTTTCCCTTGTAAAATAAAGATGTTTACTTTTCAATAGGTTAATCACTTGATGAGAAACATGGAACAAAAAGCCTTGGGACAACTTGAGACTATCCAATTTAGTTTGAATCTAATGAGCAACATTATGCAAATGTTGTGTTGGTTTCTCTTCCAGTCATTTCTAAATATTTCTTATACAGTCTACCGTTTGCAGAATAACCTTCATCCCCTCATGTTTTTGCAGCTCGCAATGAGCAAGAGGAAATCGAGGAGAAAAGGGAGATAAAACGAAGGCTGACACGAAAGGTGAGTCTAAAATAGCTCCAAAGGTGCAAAGCCACATTTGATGTTTAAGCTTCTGGAGGGGGTAAATTATGGGCCAGGATAAACAAACACTTTGGCCGTGACTCATGTGTAGCGAGAAGTAAGAATCTAGTCTGTTGGAGCCCCAGCACCGAGCTCTCAGGCCTCCCCTGGAGACGCTGACGTCCTTGTTGTCCTTGGCCCTTCAGCATGTTGGCTGCCAAATCTTTGGACCCCACAGGGAGGTGTTGAGCATGTTCCCATCACTTTAAATTAGATTATAGCACTTTCTGCTCACCTGCAGACATGCTGCTCAAAACTAAAATCTAACAGCTGTCGGAGGACTGTATTGTGTGCATCAGTCAATGATGCTGTGTTAAACAAAATATGTTTTATGCAAAACGCCCAGCCCTGTACTGTACATCAAACTAAATATGAATCTTTAGAACATAAAGCATTTATAGTATGTAAACCAATTTATGAACTTAAATACATTACTAACTTTTGTTTTTAGGACCTAAATACATTATTAGTATTGTCTGAACAAAACTGAATTTTGGAGGCCTTAACACATATTGGGGAGTTAAAATATAAATCTGACAATATATCAATTATTTCGAACCTAACTAGACAATATGGCACTTTGATGGGCATATATTGGTCAATTTGTCTGCTTTGATGTCAGATTAGCGTATTTATGATACGCTAGTCTAGTAAATGTTATTTTGTTTTTGATGCAGATAATTTAAGGTTTTTACAAGCCCATTTTTTTAAATAAATGTCCTAAATACCTGTGCAGTATGATATAACTCATCTACGATACATTTGCTTAAGGAATACTGGATGGGCAAGTCTTCTTTCGTAATCTTTCTATAAGGATTTAAATGAAAATTCTGTGAAGCTGCCTACCGGGACAGTGAATAGAATTACTCTACCTAGTTTTATTTTTGTCCAACTTTTTTTTTCTGCTCTCTTTCCAGCTAAGCCAAAGGCCCACTGTAGAGGAGTTAAGACAGGCCAAAATCCTCATCCGATTCAGTGACTACGTGGACGTGTCCGATGCCCAGGACTACGACAGGCGGGCAGATAAACCCTGGACCCGGCTCACAGCAGCTGACAAGGCCAGTATCACATACACTTAGTAAAATAGAGATAATCTTTGAATAATCTAAAAATCCCTTCTTGCCTGCTTTCAAATGTCTTCAATCGTGCTACCCTTCCCCCCCCATGTGCCTCTTATGACGCAACCCGTAATGCAGGAGAGAAATAATGTTAGCAGGATGTGTTCTTGTGCTTTTGTTACGGCCAGTTCCACCTCAGCTGTTTGTTTTTCCTTTGTGAGTAAACACCCTGGAGCACTCCTGCTGCACACTTCCCAGCAGCCCCTGCGTCTGACTTTTAATGAGCGACGCTTCCTCTTTTGTTTCTGATGATGCACAGTTCTGAACACGGCAGGTCACACCTGAAGAGCTCTTGTGTAAATCACAGGGATTCAGCGTTTTATTATGCAACAACTCCCCTTACATAAGAGAGTAATCGGACAGGCAGAGCCTTAGGACCCCTTAGCCACAGCGAAGCTCTGCTGACTTTTATTTTCCTGCTTCTATCGTCGAGCACAGATTTATACATTGTTTTGTTCTCGTGTCGCAGAAGCATCCTCAAGGCAGAATAGCAGAAGCAATGACATCACTGGTCCGGGTTGCTGTCACAACTAAACATTTTAGAGCGGATGTTGGCTTTTTTATTTGCTGGGAATTTGACTCATCGCCACTTTGAGTATCTCTTTGGCGTCATCTTGTCCTTGGGCAAGACACACAGCCCTCCACCGCTCCAGTGGTGCTTCTTAAAGGCGATGATTCACTGGGTATTGTCCCAAATGTGAATGTGTATAACTATGAATGGGAAACAGCTTTGGTTAGAAGCTCAAAACCGCCCCTGCAAAGAGATGTTTGTCTTTTTTATTTAAAGTGATGTTAACCCTAACGTGCATACATCGGGTCTTAAATAACCCGGGGATTATGTTTGAGCTCCAAGGATTTACAGCCCGTTACACCTAAAACACTGTACAGCTTTGCATTGGTCGAATCTAAAAATGCGATTTCAATGGTTTTGCAATGTGTGTTTTATTCTGTGTATACCACTTCATTATAGTGTTAAATCACTAGATGACAACCCAAGTAACAGCGACACATTGTGGATTAAGTTCAGCTACTTGGATGTAAATTAAGGGCTCTTGTGATGCGAGAGGAGAATTCAGCAGAAATCATTTCAATTCATGTCCTCAAGATGGGAGTAAATGATGCATGAAGTATGCTAAAAGGAAGTAGTCAAGGCTTAGAGGCTGCAGTTTGTGTACTAAGCCTCTGCAGCTTTTCTCAAATGTCCCTCTTGTTTGCCCTCTGCAGGCAGCTATACGAAAGGAACTCAATGATTTCAAGAGCAATGAGATGGAGGTGCACGAGTCAAGTCGCCATTTAACCAGGTAACGGTTAATATTCATTACTATGTGACCATGAAATTAAATGTATACAGCAGCTTTTCACAGTATTGGCTGTGCAATGCAGTGAGTTCTTTCTTAGGTGATGATATTGACACTTTTTGTGCTCTTTTAGGTTTCACCGACCATAGTAGACCATCACTGTCTTGAGCAACGCCATGCCGGCGCTCTCCTCCACTGAGAACCTTAAGTGCTGGACGGTAAAATGGTGCCCGTTTCTACAATAAGGCCATGTCTTCTGAAATGCCTTTTTCAAGACCCACAAAACTGAGTCGGTACTACGCTGCAAGATGCAGACCCCCACTACTCCGTACTACGCTGCAAGATGCAGTCCCCCACTACTCCGTCCACTGTAGTAGCACACAATGACTCCATTTGATTCACATTGCCCCTCTATGGAAAATGCCCGGCTGTCTCTTCACCCTCTCTGCTGCGCTCTCAGGCAGGCGCTCAGTTCTGCGACATTTGGAAAGCGGGTCTCTTTTTGTTTGCAATTGATTGACACTTTCACCATTTTCTGAGGCAACCGTACCTTGGTTCATCAATAACACCAGTGGACTTGTCTCAGTGGAGATGTTATTTGTTCCCTCTTCTTTATTATGCTGTCAGTCTGGATTCCTCCAGCCCTTATGGACAACTCTTTTCGAGGATGCAGGCTGTATTGTTCCGAGCTCACTACATCAGCAGGAGATCCATCTTCACTGCACCTGCTGGGACTCGTAAACAGCTTAGACGAAGAGGAGGGAGAGGGAGGTCCAAAATTTGAATCATGTGCAATATTTTCTTTTTTCTGCTTTTCTTAGGCTTTAGCACCCCCTACAGTCCCCTCGGTGTCATTACTATGTAGTCATGACTTCTGTTCTTCCCTCATATGTGCAATTCTCAATGTACCGACAATGTTGTCATCTAATTGCTAACTGTGAATTTGAGAGTTTGGGCAATGCCCCCACTCTCTCCAAATGTACATTTTGTTTATACTGAAGAAAGAAAGTTACATTTAAAGAAGAATTACGCTTGACCAAGTTTTATTCATGTTACAATCTTATTCATTTATTGTAAAAACTTCAACTGGCAGATATATTCTGGTTCCAGTGAGTGCCACAATTATCCGTTTTTATATTATTTTTTCAGTTTTTAATTGTTTTTGATAGAGGCACCTAAATGATTTAATTTCCATGTTTTACATGTCCTAGATAACCAAGAGTTGGGTGATCACGACATTATGACTTACATTTGTTGTGTTTGAAGCAGTTTTCTTTGTTCATAATGTGCATTGTTATACACTTTACTTTTCTACTCATGTCATTATAAGCTTTTGACAAAGCAATATCCGTTGTTTGTAGAGAAATGGTTAAACTACAGGTGTACTCCCTACCATTTTTTACTGTGCTTATACACTACACCTCACTTCAGGGTTTCACTTTTCTTTTATACTTTACTTGAGGAAGGCTTTATTCAGGACGACCTTTTTCTGCATTTTTCTTCACTTAGTCTCCAAGAAATCTGAATCTTTAACAGCTTTTCAACACATTAGGACACGATTTGATTCAGACTGAAGTCTATAATTGAAAACGATGATGCACTTTCGATTTTAAAACAAGAGTACAGATACAGGTGAACTCATCGATTCAGGATTTTTACATTTTTATTGCAAACTTCTTTGCACTGTTAAGAGTTTGGCTTTACAATGGTCACTGTTTTAAGGTCAGGGCCCAGGTGTGTATACTATTGTTGGTTATCTGATCTGTGACCATATTGTCTCTTCACTTTAAAGCTCTTGTTAACTGATCACTGATCCTACACCAGTATTGAAATGCTCATAAGCTTTATGTATACTGATTTTTTTTTTTTTTACTGTATTACTTTTAAAGTTGCAATATGAAATTCTAGTTTGTCAGATGAAGATAAGTAGTGGAAGTGAAAGGCTGTTGGCCTCCTTCTATAATGTATGTGTCTTCAAAGTCAAATGTGTTTTCCCTTATTTTCAAGGTCTCCATCATTGATGGATAGATGACCCGATAAAACCTGGAAAATGAAAATTGTTTTGCACTTTATGGTTTGATGTAAACAATGGATGATTTTTTTTTGGTTTGGAGCAGTTTATCCTCAGAATCAGGACAAAGGAAATTCTCATGTAACAATTTTTTTTAATCTAAATTGCATTGGGTCATCTTATCTTAGAGACTTTGAAGTATGAGGTATATCCGTGTTAGAACCAGCTTCTGTATGATTCCAGCATCATGTTTTTTTTTCTAAATGTTCCATTTATAGGTTCAAAACAATAGAGCATTAACGGGAATGAATTTACACAAATACACTCCAGTTGTCATTTCAGCTCTAAGAAAAAACAACCTTAGCCACCAGGCTATGAGGTTTTCCATTGTGCTGGAATCAGGGAACATGAATTCAGCAATAATCTGTTTCCTTTTACATGTTGTGGAGCAACTGAATGACTTTGAAAGTGTTCTTTTTTTCATTTTTGAAATACAGAATACTATGTAAAGGATACATTATGCCAATTAAATTCCATTTCTGAATGCATTTTCACTGTCCACATGATACTTTATTAGATTAGAAAAATCGGCCCAGTCCTGCCAAACAGTAATTGTACCACTTGTACACTCTTCTGTATCTAAGCTTATTGCAAAACATGTTATATGTATTTCCCCACAAGCTATTTGCAATAAGGCTTGCTTCACAAATGTCTTGCCCTGTAGTTCAGAGATCTATTCCCCATTCTTAAACAAAGGCTTTTATTACTATTCTTTTCTATTACTGTACTTTATGAAATTCTGTATTCAGATGTTTGGGTAGCTTGGTAAAACACATTCCAGCTCAGATACTTTACCCACTGCAAATAAGCGGCACATTTTTAAAAACTACTCAGCCATTTAGATATAAAAAAAAACATGACTCTCAAATGTAATGCTAACAAATAGACCTTGTATGTTTTAATCTAACCAGTTCAGCAGGACACTTTCTGTTTCTGCTTTTAACATTATAAAAAGTTGATGTTCCATATTACCATCTTTCAGAGGATAGGATAGCCTAGCGATTGTTAAGTTTGTATTGAAAAAAATAATCAATCCACGCAATTGTAAATTTGAAGTGTATTAGAAAAAGCCAATTCACTGGTACTTAAAATGGTTTGGCTTATTTAAAGCTAATGAACTTGCAAGATTGTTGCTGTTCTGCATTGGTATATTCATGGTTAAGTGCACTTAATGTTAGTTGCCTTGTACAACAAAAAAGCATCTACTCAATTAAATGTAATGAGCAAGCAAAATAAGTACATATGAGGATGTGAATATTGTTTGAGACAGCCTTGCAAAACTAAACCTATTCTTTAATGTGTCACTTTCTGTATACTTTTTGCATCCCCATGATTAGGATACAAGAAATATAAAACCTCTTCAATCTCAAATGAGCACTTTCAATTATGTGAACTGGGAAGAAAAATATGTAATGGGTCCAATACATGCTGATAATGCTGCAGTGGTCTTTTAATTCTTTTCGGAGCTGTATCTGAAAAAGTTGCAGCATTTGCACCAAAGCCAGTGTGCATTTGACGAATTATTTTTGGATTTGCAAGTCTTATAATAGTAGGCTATTACTCCTTTGGCTAAAACTAAATTAGAAAAGATTGACCTGAAAAAGACCAGGGTCGTTGCGTCCTCAATAGGAAAAAGGTCAAGCTTTGCGGTTTGCTCCACTAGATGGCGAGAAACACAACAGAATAAAAGCATGTACACCGAGGGGCTGTATGGCCTTGTGAAATGGCGTCCTGATGAGATGGTGCTGAAGTTATTTGCCTCGTCACCACCAGTGTAAAATAAATAAACCTACAGCGATGTTGCACATTGCGATGCATCATAATTGTATTAAAGTTAATGAACAACCCATTGTGTGTAACTTCTCACGGATGTTAATGAGGTCAACGCAACAGTTGACTGCTGATACGTTTCCGCATCGTATGCAGTAGCTTAACTTGATCAGGCTACTAGCGGTATGCTAGTTTAGCTTCCTTCACACCAAGATAACACTACAGCAGCAGATAAGAGGACGCACTTCGGAAGCTGCACACCAAACACTTTATACGAGCTATGTTTACGCCCCTCATCTGTTCACCGCCTCACTTGACTGAAACTAAAGAAAAGCTTCATGGGAAATGAAGTCATTACATAATGTCTTCCATGCAGCGGCGACAGCAGGGCGCTTTCTGGCTCAATACACTTCCCACAATGCACTGCGTTGTTGTTAGCGACCCCATCTTGTGTCCTCCTCATGAATATATATCAGTCAGTATTTGCGTAGGAGGTCGGCCGACGTTCATTTCATATTCCAGCACTGTATTTCGGTCCAAATGGGACGCACAGTCACGTCTCCGCCCTGATCTGTCCCCGCGCGCCCAGCCTCTTCCAAGCGAATTTCATCGGTAAAATGTTTGTTTGGAGCAGCGGAGGAGACTCCGACGGAGAAAGGAAGGCAAGAAGTGAATGACTACTAGTGGAATAAGTCAGCAACACCGCCCAGTCGGCGGATATTTACCACGGTGGGCACGCTTGTTACGGCTTTTAAATGTAGACGTAGGTGTAACCAAGTGCGCACCGTTATTTATTTAGAGAGGGGGACTTTTCATTGGCAGAAATGGAAAGTGTGCAGACTGTCGCTGAGGATGGTGCGTCGGATAGAGGCGCGACCAAGTTAATGAAGAAGCCCAGCGGACTGTCTGTCGCCCGGGGGACTCCAGCGGATGATGGCGGTGGACATTTGGCACCCTCCCGCATAGAGGCAAAGAACGGGAATAGCGTTTCTCATTCCGCCACTTCAGCGGGGTCTAGTGCGTCAAAGCGAACTGTGGCGTCTAATGGCCGGGGCTCATCCAACAACTCCAGCTCCCTCCTGTTGAGACGGAGACGCTTGAAGAGGAACCTCTCCGCCGCAGCTGCAGCCACCGCCACCTCAGCTGTCACCGCCGCCTGCGGCGCCAAGATGAACTCGGCCCTTTCCTCTGCGTCTCTGCACACTCGGAGTCTGGATCGGAAGACTCTGCTGAAACACCGACAGAACATGCAGCTGCAGCCCTCCGATCGCGAGTGGGTGAGAGCAGATCTCCACCGGGGCTCCATACACGTCCACGACCGACTGACGCCCTCATATCCCAGGCCGGTTCTTTGCACTATGGACACCACAGCCGGCGAGGTCGCGCTACGTCTGAGTAAACTCTGCAGTAAGTCGAGCTCTGTCATGCGCATTTTTTGTAAAGATAACCCTAAGACTGACCAAAATGGCAACTGCAATGTGAAGTATGATTATAACGATGACCCATGCAAGGTGAACGAAGACTTAAGTATAAAATGCAACCACCTGACTCCCCATGAATCCACTGAATTAAGGGGCCATCCAAGTGACAGGTTGAGACTGCTGCTCATGGAGAATGCAAACGACAGGCAAAAGCAACAGGACGTTGATGGGAAACTTTTCAGCCCGGAGTCAGAGTCACAAGACAACATAGCCTGTTCACTGTCAGATTTAAATTCTAACTCCAACATGGATACCCCCAATGATGATGACTCGGAGCACAGGAACTGTTTAGACAGCTATGGATTAAATTCTGGCTCTGATGTGGAGAGCAGTGCTTTTGATGACCTGAGCTCCGGGGCCCGGCTCAGCGAGCACAGGGACTCCCTCAGCGATGACATGGTGCTGGGCACAGAGGCATCCATCCTCAGCCCCTCGTTTGATAGTGCAACAGAGGGCCACGACATGTACGGCAGCTCCTCAGACGAACTGGACCTCGACTGTCCTGCATCGAGCACAAGCATGGACCCCATCTCGCAGCATCACACGAATGGAATCAGTGCTGTCACTGCCAACTACACACAGTGCAACATTGGACATTTAAACGACATGGCTAACAATATGGGAACAGATAGCAGACTAAACCCCCACAGTCTGGGCAGCCTGCCACCCAGCAGTAGTGCCGGCTCATTGTCAAGAGCCTGTTCTACAGGTAATACACCTGATATCCAAGACTGTGGCCAAGGTGATGTGAAATCAGGGCTGACAGCAGACCACAATGGAGGTTCCTCTGATCCCTGCCCCACACTGTATGTTCAGATGCATGGCGAGGCTGTCAGGAGGCTTAGCCCAGATGAGAGGCCTCTGCAGATCCAGAATGACTTTCTCTTTAAGCTTGGATTTAAGGACCCGTGGAGAGTTCAAGAGGAAGGGCTTAACACTGAAATTGGCTCCTTGTTACGTTTCTATGCAGGTAAGTGAAATGATGCGTTCAGATATTATCACATTCTCTCATGATCAGGTTTCTGCTCATTCTGGGACTTGTTGTGGCCTCCTCTGTTGCACACTAAGTAGTTTGGACTGCAGATCCTTATTGTTGATTGTAACAGGTTGGCAGCCTCTGTCACAAAATGAGGCAGGTGCAAACATGCAGGTGTACAATTGGATATTATAGAGTAGAGCAGCAGTGTATTTAGTTTCTTGCTTGTCATTTCTTTTACCAGGAGGACAGAGCATGTTCTTCTTTATTTGATCACTGACCGAGTGTTGGGTGCACAAAGTTAGTGGCATTATTCCAAAGTCTCAATGTTTTAAATTCCTGATGGACTGCAAACAGCAGTATACATATTTGTGATTTTGTTTTACACACATTGAATGCTGTCAGGCAAATTGAGTGCTGTACAAGATCTTTGCTAATAACGGCAACAGCATTTCAATGGTTATTATTAAAAGTGTATCCTAAGTGCACTTCCCAGCGATGACTTAACTTTGCTGTGGCATGAATGGGTCAGAGCGAGGTCATATTCCAAGATCTGCCAGATCGACCTTGCCTCAGGGGCTAACTTTAAATTTCAAGTGTATTTTTTGTTTCTTCTGTCCCGGACTGTCATTGTCGGACCATAGCAGAACACTGTGCTCCCATCGACACGCATGACATCACCACAAAGCCATCACCACAACTTATGGTGCTCAGACATGGGGCCCTTTCCGGCTTTTGCCCCATTATCATCCTAATGAAAAGGCTGAATGCCTTTGTGGTTGGATGGAGAGTAGGGGTGGGAGCGGTATGGCTGGGAGGACCATAAACCCTCTCTGTGTACCCAGTGAATTCTGGTCATTGAGATGCTGCGCAGTGCCTGTCCTATTGGCATCTAGCATGGCTACTGTCACACTAACTAACTGCCTGCCAAGCTGGGTTAACGTGCTCCTCCAAAGCTCAGGAAGCCCTTTTCTTCAGTCCGCCACTGCCTCCAGCTATTACTGCTATTGCTGTTGCTGCTTGGGGATGTGATATGGGGAGAGGGAAACTAGTGTCTGCTGAGGACAGTTGGTGAGAAACTTGTTGTTGGGGCTGAAGTATGTAAAAGAGAGGCTCTAACACTCTCTAGCTTCCTGTCCAACGAGGCTGTTGAACCAGAGGTCACTTAATATGAACACGAAAATGGCCACATATGCCCCTGTTCACTTTCGCAGTCACATGTGCATTGTGCCCTTTCGTGCTTTTGAATACTAACTTGCTTCAGGCAGAATGATTTTCATTTAGATTGCATCATATGGCAGACTGCATGAGCATGCACACTAGTGCTTTTATAGATGGATGTGCAATTTAAGGGAAAACTAATGAATCCTACATGAGCATGTGCAGTCAGCTGAGCTCAAACAGCAGTAGCAACAGCCAATAAAGGCGGGCAATTGTAGACCTGATGCCCTTCTGATGGCAACGCCTCCACATCCCATGTGAGACAGCTTAACTGTGGTCACCTGAGCTCTCTCACCAGCCACCCCCCCCCCCCCCACCCCCCACACTCACACACACAGACAGATGAATGCACTGTAACGCATTGCTGACTTGTGACTTATCTGGTCTGCTCTTCTGCCCTCTCCTTACACGATGGAGGCATGTGAGGAATGTACGCTGGCTCGTCTAGAATGTCAGGCACGTCTGCTGAGGAGGAAGTGGAGCAAGGGTGTTGGGGAGGGTGTGCGAGGGGATACCGCACAGACACATGTTGCTCTGGCTTTGAATGGTAGTCCTGCCTAGATAGTGGAGACAGTCCCAGTCTCAGCTGACTTGCTGGCTGACTCTCGGGCGCAGCTGCCACAACTGTAGACCTCAGTCACACTAGGGGCCTTTTTGTCTGCATGCCTGTGCATGCAAAGTGGCTTTTGATACAGGAAGTCCAGTATCTAAACTGTTTTATTCTTTAGTTGCTCTGTTTGCTTTTATTGCTATATGACCTAGATATTAAGTACATGAGTAGCCGGTAAGTAGTGTCCTACATCCTTAATAAGAATGACAGGAGAGGTTCTCAGCATGCAGCGTGATTGGGAAGCAGGAGAATGATGTGAAGAGGCTGTTAAGTCAAAGTGTTGCCATGGTGCATTTTGCTAGATCCTTTGGACAATGCAGAGGCCAGTTTAACTTTGAAGGGTTCAGGTCATGGTTTGAGTGTATAGACTCTGCAGTGGCCAGCTGAGAGAACTCACTTTGCCCTGCTAGACACTCAAACATGCACACATACACATACACATGCACATGTACAGAAGGCTGCCTAGATCAAAGGGCCGCTGTCTTCTTTGGCAGGCGGACGAGTGATCCTTTCAGAGCTGCCCACACAGGAGCCTCTTGTTATGCCTAGCCAGCTTTATTAGAGTTTGAGTACAAGGGAGAAGGGTAAAAAAAAAAAAACACGCACTCACATAATCAATACATGCACATTCTTTAGCTCAGAGGCCAAAAATGCCATGGCACTAAATAAAAGTACACTTCCTCAGAGATAGTACTAGTGTGTTTGTCTGTGTAGACTTGCAAGAAAAAAGGAAATGGCACACTGAACCCTAACACACCGTTGGCACAGGGGTTCCCTCAAGGCGGAGGACCTAGAGTGTTTACCAAACCAAAGCAGTGCACTAAATAATTTAGATTGATTAGCCTACTCAGCTTTACAAACTCTCTCATCCATGCACTCCAGCATACCCACTGCTTTTTGTGAGTGTTCCACTTACCCTGCAAAAGTTTAAATGTATGCTTTTAAAAGCAGTTCCATGTAAATCTAGAGTGTTGTTAAGATGATGCCTTTTTTACAAGCGTAATTAATGACCACTGGCATACACTGGCCTGAAAACTGTAAAGGTATTCATTCCTTCTCAGCTCCACTCATATTTATAGCTCAAGCTTCTGTGACACTCGATAACAGTTTGCTGTGCCCAGGTATTTCCCCATGTTGTTTTCAGAATCTGCCTGCAGGTGAACTTAGCAGGAACAATTGTCTGTGCAGAACTAATAAAAGCAGAGATATTTAAAGGAATGTTGCAGATAATAACTTGGCTTTAAAAAACAGAAGTGAATATACCCGCGTACAGCTTGGCACATTAATAATTTGGTAAAAGTTGTAATTTCACAAATGTTATGTGACCATGATTAGTATAAATATAAATAGTTTCTTAGTTTCTCAAAATAGAATATAGTACACCTTTTTTATTACCTCTTTTTTTACAGGCTGTAAAGTTTTCTTAAAACAAATGGTGATGTCATGCTTAGTGCCTCACTTGTACGGAGTTGCTTATTTACAAAAATGTAATAATCACTTACCGGTACTATGTTATTGCTTTGGTGCCGAGCTACAACTCAAGGCAAACATTGCACAGATGCTTCATTTCTGTCATCTCCTGGCTTAAATCTACAGCAACTTGAAATGGCCAAAACAGTGTGTGTACATTAAGACTTTGAAGGAAAAAATATCATTTAAATGTGCGCCTGCTGTATGTATTCTTACTTTTTTTTACTTCTTGCTTATTTTAGACGTTTGACAGACGTACAGGGCCATCATGTGAATTGAAACAATATTGTCAGGTGGCATTATGGAAATATAAAACTACTATTTGTTGATACATTTCTGCTTTTAAATTGTTACTGAATTAAAAATGTAATCAATATTATAATCAATAAACGAGAGAACAATCTCAGTGTGATATCATGTTCCATGTTGACACGAGATGTTTAGGTTCTAAGAAGCGAAGGAATACTTCAGTGACTGTAACAGCTTAAAGGTATCTGAGTTCAGGACAGTATCTTTCCACTCTTTCCTCGAGCCCTCTGAGGAGGCAGCGGCTGGTGACGTGATGACTTAAGGACTCGGCAGGTTTAACGGCTTAATGACGCTCCAAACTTTCTCCAGCAGGCTGTGGCAGCTTTTAAGCAGCGAGCCACTCACTCTTGTCTGTGCCACGATGCTTTCTTCATACAGTCATCACGCCAGATTGCTCTCACACTCGCATCTCTATGAAAACGTTCTTTCGAGGCAGATGGAGAACAGTCTGTGCACATTGTTTAGTTTTTCGCTTCTTATGATCGGTCACTGGTTATCCTGATAACAATACGGGGTTCCCTACCATTGGATTAGTTTGAATGAATATAGCCATTTAAATGATGTGTGACTATTCTCAGTGATTTATGAATTGCAATATTAAAGTGTCAATGTGTCTTGAATCTCTAAAACTCTGCTTATTTGAGCAAAACGACAGCCTCTTCATATATGCAAACACTTCTTGGAGGACTTTGCAGAAGGGAGGCCTCATCTTTTCTCACATCCATGTCCTCGCCTGAGAGCTAATGATCTTTCTAAATGGCTTATTGCTGAGTCATTATGTAATTGTGTAATCAGATTTCACATGTTCCAGATCTCAAACCCAATATGCGTTTGTCGCTGGCTTTTGCATTATCTACACTAATGTCCATAGAGCGAGTAAAGAGTAGTTTTAAGTTGTTCATGTCTCTTACCTTGCTGCCTGCCCTTATAGACGTGGTCCTATATAAAATGTGGTCGTACGTACGTGTGTCTCTGAGGATTCACACATGTGTCTACTGAGGCAGACATGGAGAGGATGGTGTGTCAGCTTGTAGCAGTTAAAGCCTGGGGAACTGTTTGCTGTCTAATATAGATTGCCTTCTTGGCCGACATCCTCCCACCTTCCTCTCCTCTCGCGTCGAATCTTCCTCCCTCTCTCAATTTCTCTCATGATCGATCCCCCTCCCTCTCCTCCTGCTATCTATCCTCGCATCTAATCCTCCCTCACACCATCTGACAGCTTCCATTTATCTTCCCATATCTCTTTATCTCTCCCTAGCTTATTATTTCACTCCAAGAATTACTGGTCACCCTCATAATTGGCTCTAAAAAAAATATGAATAAAAGGCATTATTTCTACCGGTCTAGCACTCTTCCTAATGTCTCCTCTGTGTGAATGTGCATGCTTTGGTGCACACTCGTTACCCCTGTGGAAATAAGTAAAAAAGAAACAGAGAGGTATGCAATTTAAATTCTCATTGCTTTGTGGTAAACAGCTTAATCCAGGTTGAACAGTGTCATGCTGATGTGCCACTCCTGTCTGCTTACTGGCACATTCTGAGATAGGGAATTGGGAAAAGGGGTTATGAAAGGGCAGCAGGCTTCCTTATGTGAGCAGACAGGCCTCGCAGCACTCTGTCAAAAGGCCTTGCCAAATGCTACCCAGGAACCTTGGAGGGTCGCATTAGTTCAAGAGCAAGGGCAGAGAAAGGGTTCCCTCTTCTGTGGGGTCATGGAGTGGGCCCACTGTCCCCGCGTTGAGCACCAGTCCCTGCTCTGACCACATGCAGGGGGGGGGATTAGAGGCAGGCCAGCAGGGGCTCACTCTCTGCAGCTTTGATCAGCGGCAGCACAGCCTAATGCCAGACAACATCTGCAACTCTCAGCATTAAAGAGGCCCAAAAAATTCCGATTACAGAACACACAGCCTGCTTGACTGCTAGTGTACAGGACAGAACTGTGTCAATTCCTGGATGGGAGGTTTTTAAATACCACCACTCCAGTGGTGCTTACACTAATTTGTTTTTACAAAGCCAGAGTCTCCAGGTTATTTGTTAGATTTTCTTCAACACACATTTAGTATTACACAATAATCAGTTTTGGAGCAGCTGTTTTATTTGAGATTTTGTTTTTATAGAGACACCTCCCTGCACTGCAGAAAATAAGGCTAAGTAGATGGAGTGTTTAGTAAATAGTGTTGTGTTGTGTTTTGTCCCCAAATCTGTACACTGCTATAGCTAAGGTGTGTTTCGGGTGGAGCTCAGCTTGTTTCTATGGACTGCTCCAATAGAAAGAGGCAGAGCTGTTGATATGAAATGACCTAGTTTAAAGTTCATCTCTCTACAAAATTGCTGAAGCACAATAATGACACTTCCTTATTGTCAACTGAGGGAGGCATTGAAAGCAAACTGGATGGACTCTGACACAACCCTGTAGATGTACTGTAGATGCTGGTACAGTCACATAAAGCCCTGTTGTTATTGATGCACAGGCATACTTTCATCCTGGAGTTATATCTACTGCTGAACATTTTTTTAAACCTTTTCAGCATCAATTTAGCATCTTTGTGTTACAAATGAGTCTGTATTAAATGTTTGAAGAAGTATTAAGATAATTTACTTAAAGGTGGGGTAGGTAAGTTTGAGAAACCGGCTCGAGAAACACTTTTTGTTATATTCCATGGAATGCTCTTAACATCCTGATAGCAATGAATATCTTGAGTGCTTTGACAACAAATCCATAAAAAAATGTCATCTGTGGAAGCCGTAGTACTGTAAAAAGCACAACCAATCATTTTAGCCGGCTCGGCTAAAATAACTGGATGGCCTACCTGCCTGTCAGCCTTCCATCTGTGCACAAACTTATCTCGTGCCCTCATTGGTCATGTGCGCGTTTGTGTGTGTTGGAGGAGGGGCTCTATAAGGAAGTGGCAGATTTTTTCCGGTTGTGTATTTTCAAATTCTAGCGATCTCGAGCTAGTTTCTCCAAAATTACCTACCCCACCTTTAAGGTTACGTATTTTAAGGTTAGTATTAAGATAATATACTTAAAGCTGCTGTAATCATTTTTTTAAGTTTTTCATTTTAATTCCAGTAGTTCCCTCAAGCTATATGGTGTTTTGTAACGCCTCTTGAGCTCCTTGTTTTGCTTGTCGAGTCAACATCACTTCCACTGCTTTTGGACGTAGAGGGCATTCTGCAAATATACTCTAAAAACCCACTCTACCTTTCCTGCTCAGCACCAAACGGCAGACAGACAAAATTAACATAGTGAACATAGTGGAGCGTCAGAAGCGAACAAGACAGATATTTCCTTCAGGAATGGAAACAGAGCAAAAATAAAAGTGAATATTGGAATTCTGTTCTTCTATTGGACATTCATCAGGTGTCCAGAGACATGGCTCCAAATGAATACTAATGTTGCTCCATATCTCCTGGATGTGTAACTAGAAAACAGTGGCCAAACAAATCCATTATTGAAAATGATAGTACCAAACATAAAAAACAGCCTCTAATACAGAAGGATAATCAGTACAAATACAACAGACGTGTTTATTTGCATGCTGGTCAATTTGGAGCTAATTTTCACTACCTAATATAGTGTGTTGGCTAGTATACTTAGCAATGTATCATTTACTTAAACCTGATCATATGTATTGTATGCAAGCTCTTAAAAAATAACAAATAATGCCAGCTGTCAGATAATTATAGTTCAGTTTAAACTACAGTATTTCTCTACCTCTACCTGACAACTACCTCAACATTATATGTAAGTATAACACAAACAGAAAATAACATTATAAGCTTTGTAAACATAGTATTCATTTATTATAATGGATTGCCTACATTTTACACTCATGTACCTAATAAATTGGTAGGTATAAAGACTGAAATTTGTGAAACTACGTCCAAGAGAGACCAAGGGAGACATCGCTGCATGAGCCGCTAGTCTCAATCATTAACGTTGTAATTTGCCCGTGTCTTGCTGTTAGCGCTGCTGTTGGATAATCACCCAGACCCTGGAACATTTTTTTTAGCTGTCACATGCTGCACCAGGAAGTGCTTTCTCCATTTCTCTACCAATATGCTTCCTTGAATTTTATTTAGTTTTCTCTCGCACATGCGTATTCTTTTAGCTTGTCTTAATCTCTTTGTAGTTCCCGTTTAATTTGCGGTGTGCCTCTCTCATAAATACAGTTGTTTTATTAACTCTCACTAGGCAACCACCCAGTTCTTTTCTAGTTCTCACTGCTTCCCAGTCGCTGTGGTTAAAGACTTCCCCTCTTTAGTTCTTTTTTCTTCACACTAGCCCTCTCCCTCTCTCACTGCCCCCCCTCCCTCTCTCTCAGTGCCACTGTGTTCACATGGCCCCTGCATGTGACATGAAGCTGAGCCAAAACACCCCGGATGCCCGCTTCAGCCCTCCACTGTTCCAGACCTTGTTCAATTTTAAACAAAACGAAAGGAAAGGAAAGAAGGGAGGGAGGAGAACGAGAAGAAAGGAAAAGTGAACACGTGGGACCAGGGGAATGTGCAGCAACATCACAATCTCATTCATTCATTCATTCGTCCTGTCCCTGTGCATCATCTGGGGAGAGTGGCCCTTTAATTCTTGCTCTCTTTCTCCCCCTGTACTCTGCTTGTGTGAAAGCCTTCCTCTCAGTCTCTCCCCCATTTCTCTCAGCTCTGAACTGGCCTGATAGCTGTGGCTTTAACCACAGATCTGGGGTCTGATTACTTTGCAGCCTGTCCTTCAGTGGGATTAAGGAACAACTGACTCTAGCTGCTGTCTTCGTGGACAGCTTCTTCCCCGATTACCCAGAGGCAACTGCTGCCCATCATATGCATTTTTAATACTTACTGGAATGGGGGAATAGCTGGACTTGAAATAATAACAGTGACTGTTTACCTTTTATTATTGCTTGTGCTCTTCCTATGAAGCTGCTTATTACTTTCACCATCAAAGGCATGCCATACATGGCAGCCTTTAATATAAAGTGTACCAGAACAACTAGGATGCTGCAACCTCCCAGTGGCCCATTGCCAGATTTAGCTAAGCTGCGAGGGTCCTTCATAGCCTCTGATAATGAATGGCATTAGAGGTTAAGTACAAACCATAACAACAATGTGCTTATCTGTGTGTCTGTGGTCTACCCTCAGGGAAAACTTTTAAAGTGGAAGTGGTTTGATTGCCTTTCATTGTGGATTAGTTGGGAATAATTCCAATCAGTGTTACACATGATGTCATTGTCACACACTACTCATATAGACAGTTTACTGTGATCATGCTTAATACATTACGACGCATGAGACACTGGAATCAGCTGGGCTGAATTGGTTGGCAACCTGCTACAAAAAGCATGCATTGTTACAAAGTTGATGTGAAGTTAAGTAAGTTAAGTTCAATTGGGCCACCTAATTAAACTCAGGGTATATCTTCCCAGCAGTTTACAGCAAAAAAAACCAACTGCGTCAGCTTTGGATTGTTTGGGATATCAAAGGGTACAAATACTTCACCTTCCTACCCTTGTTTATGAGCAAAACAAGTTCAGACAGGAGCCTCAAGCGGGTTGCAGTTTTTGTTCCACCCAGCAGTCATCCCACCAATCATAAACACACTCCTGATGGTATTATAGTACAGTACACTGCTCTGATATTCACCCTGTCTCTTGCTCTCTCCACTGCTATTCTGGTACCGATTCTATGAAAATGTTGCTGCCGCCTACTCAAATCTGCCTTTCTTTACTCAGGAATCTGTCTACTCGTTGATTGGTAGCACATGCTCAGTGCATACGCAGTACATAACGTCACATCTGTTCACAGGGAAAAACAAAGGTTTACATGCGATCTTTTCTAGACACAATCTCCTGTATCTCTTATAACCCTACTTGCATTATCAGCTATGTGTCACTATGTGAATAAGTCAAAATATAGTATTGGAAATTATTGTAATGTCTACACATAATTTGATATAATTAACAAGATTTGACACATGTGACAATGTGTCATGGTTTTTACCTTTTGACCTTTAAAAATCTGACCCTGCTGCTTCTCATCATTTATCATTCCCACAGTTTTCGGCAAATGTCATCACTTCTTAGCCAGTGCTGCAACAACACAATTCACCCGATTATCTTCTTGACTATCTTCTCTCAGTTCTACTCTTTTTCGACCTTATTAAATATTCCTCCTTCTATAATGGACATCGATTCTGGCCTCAGGCTAGGATTGTGACGTTGTTGCAAAGTCTTCATTAACGCCCAATTTGTGAAAGGTCAAAAATAAGATTCAATTCTTTAATTAAATGACTTGCATAACGAAATGTAAGCAAGATTAGTATTGCTGGAGGGACTTGCTGAAATACAGAAATACAGAAGGTAATTCAGTTCATGATTTTGACTTTCTAGCCAGTTAAACTTTAATAGCGTACTTGATTCTGATGACTTTGAAAAAAAGTTTTCGGCCATACCAATGTTGAGACTCTTCCCTCTCTTATGTTATGTTAAACCATGACCATGATCTTGTTAAAATGACCGTGAGAATGACGAGGAGAGACAGATTGATGGAGTAGTGCAGTGTGGAGTTCTGAATGTAAAACGTCCCAGTGTTTTTACTATCAGCGACAGCCATTATTAATGCAGTGGTACAAATGAACAGGGAAACCCAGGGCGACAAACAGGCCGGGACTCCCTGCAAGCAAATTAATCACTGACACGCGCATAAACACACACACATAAACTGTGTACGCACCTATGCACACTTCAACACATTCAGCTCTAACCTTTTTTCGCAAACCTTCACTGGCTTACCAATTACCGTTCTCATCTCGCCTCTTTAGCCTCGGTATCAGAGGGAGGTGTTGTCAGCCTGTTCTTTTATCGCTCCTCTCCCTTCATCCCTGGCTCTCACATTTCACCCTCCCCTGATGCACTTCCAAGGGGGGTTGAATGCTAGGTGGGTAAGTCTAAACCTCTGTCTCTGGAAGGGGGTTATTGTACTGGTGCTTAACACGACAATACCTCGCTCCATCTCTTGCTCGCTCTCTTTTAAGCCCCTCCATACAGTATAAGGCGGTGCGCTCTTTATCAAGGCCGTGTAGAGTGCTGCAGAGACAGGCTGCTGCTGCATACAGGCCATTAGCTGCTGCTGAGTGACAGAATGCGGAGGCTGTAGTGACACAGTTACGCTGCTGATGAGCAACCAGTGTCCTGAATTATGAGGTAATATGTGTGTTTGAGAAAATACTGCAAAATGCCAATAAACATTTCCCAGACCCAAGGTGATGTCTTTGATTTTGTCTGATCAGTTAGTGCTTCAAAAGACACTCCTCCAATTTCCAGAACCAAGGTTAGTTAATTTGTCACATGAAGTAGTTCTACCGTTTAAGAAGGTCTTCTTTGGTTATTAAAATACATTTTTCAAAAGTCTGAGCTTGTGATTTCAACAGGCTTATGTTGGTTATGTTTTCCTTGTTTTCTCCCCCTTTCCTAACCTTTGCCGTCGTAAAGGCAACAAATCCCCCCCAAAATCTTTATAGAAATAGAATACAAGATCACTCATTTAATAAATACCTTCACATTAAGCTCTACTTATTTTCTGTCGATTTAGAAATCAGGTTATCAATAAATTGTGAAGCAACTAAATCTGAGTTGCATTGATCCTTGAAAACAAGTATGAGTCAGGCTCAGTATAATGGAGCCATTAGCGGGGATGTATTTCCCCGTTCATACCTTGTTTAAAAGCTCCTCCAGGCATAGAATCTATCACAATGTTGCCTTCTCTACTGGCTTCTTGGCTTCGCTTTAATTGCTTCTTCACCACAAGTTGCAGCCCGCCTTTTTTGTCGTTGTGCATGCATCGGCCATGATCAGGCCTGATTATGTGTTCTCATGTGTTAGTGAGGGAGCTGTGGTGAGTGCTGCATCATTCATGAGTGTGTGTGCCACCCTGTGCCGGGACTGCAGTGACCCGTATCTGTCAACAGCGTATCCTTCAGCGTGATGGCACAGGCTGTGCTGAGGACACACTGCAGGGACCGCTGGCATGTGGAGGTCTGTGGGTGGAGCTAGGGGAAGGGTGTGCCATTCTGGAGGCTAGGGAGGAAGCAGTGAACAAAGAGGAGGGCCGAATATGACTCTAATAATAATGTACTATATGATGTGTCCTTTTTTTGAAGTTCTCTTTTCACTTCTCTTCCCCTTTGAGAAGGTCAGAGAACATGATCGAATACAGAGCAGCACCTACATAAGAAAAGTTAAGCATGATGAGCCCTGTAGTGATATATCTTAAAATGCTTTAAAATATGTAAGGAGAGAGAGAGAGGTCAGGTCATCTGTAAGCTTGGCTAGATGTGGTGATGCCCTTAAACAACTGCCACATAAAACCACTCAAACTTTATATCTAAGCAGGAGAAAGTAGGGAGAAAAGAATCAGAGTGTGGCTGACAGCGGGAGATATTGAAGACTGACGTAATATACCGTAGGGAATGGGTAATGGAGGATAAGTAGGAAAAACGCAATTTCTGTTCAGTCTTGCTCTCTGAAACATTAAGATATGCACACACATTTAAAACCTTTGTGGTCATAACCTGTGTGTGTGAATGAAATGAAGAAGCACATTACACAATGCTCCCTGACTCTCATGCCAGTTTACTATCACACAACAGAAACTCAGTTCACACGTGTGGAGGCTTGCTGTATTTTGTGTGTGAAAGCAAAGCCTTCCATTTGTTTCTCACGCATTCATGACCCGCTGGTTATTCATTATTTCCCAACATGGAATAGCCATCCTCTTCCACACTGATGAACAAGTTTGTCATGCACTTGAACTCACTCTACATGGAACAGCGTTACATAAACACTTGAAGGGTTTGACAGAGAATACATTTGACCTTTTGCTGGAAAGATATTAGGTGCTCGCTGGAAGTGAGAGAGACATCAAAGTATTTTCCTCTGTAGTTAACCTTAGAAAAAACGATAAGCATTATCATCATTTTCCTGGCACTGTGTGATGCAAGGTATTATCAGACATCTTACTTATATGTCCTCAGTAAAAATACCTTATAGCTCTTTTTACGACCGCTGTTTTCGTCGTGTTCATATGTTGTAACATTGTTCATGCCCTCTTGGCCAGGTCGCTCTTGAAAAAGAGATTTTAATCTCAATGAGACTTACCTGGTTAAATAAAGGATATATATTTCTTGTTAAATGTCTGCTGATAAAGAAACACTTTTACTTTTTTTTTTAAAGCAATCTGCCACTATAGGTATGGGTCTTTGCTTTTGAAAGAATAATTCGGGCATATTTTCAGTCTTTTCTTGGTATTTTTAGCCTTGATTTCTATCAGTTGGGATATTTTACTCTGCAAGTTATTTTCTGAGATTTGCGAATAGAGGGATGATCGCTAAAAATAGTCCGACGGAGCAAAAAACTGTCTGAGAGGCACAAATATTCTCAAGTTATAATTATTTCAGTTCAGTTTCAAGATTTGAGTTGTGGTTGGTCTGTGTTACTCGTCATAATGCTGATAACTCTTAACAGAGAAGAAGTCCTATTTCCATTTCAAATATATTGAAGAACTGCTTTGTTCATAAATCAATGAAGCTATTATTTTTAACCAACACGTCAATTATTTTTCAAAAGACCAGACCATAATACTAAAACAGTCAGAAATCACCCATTATAGTTTTCTGACTGCGTTCTCGGTTGATCTTTGAGCTATTGTACTTGTCGAGTTGTACACACACATATATTATCATAGAGGATAAAGATAAGTGGCAAGAACTAGATGACCCAGTTTAACTGTGTCTAAGCTAATACAAATATAAAAATGTAATTGTGTGAGCATAGGAGGATGTAGTGTGTGGTTGCCTGGTTTGTGGCAACCTTAATACTGACATTAGTTGACTGAGAATAGCTAACCTCGCCTTCAGCTCTTAACTCTCCTGACATTTTCTGCCGATGTGACAGGATATGCCTGTAGCCAATTTATTCTTCCCTGTTGTGTTTTTATCTTCCTTTTATATTTTTACTCTCCCCCATCTTAGCCATCGCCGTTATTCCTTTCTCTTTACATGGTTCTTTCTACACCAGCGTAGCTCCAAGTATTCACACTTCTACTGCAACATGCAAATATGTACCCTTATTATTCTCGTTATGTTCTTTGTTAATGTATTTTACACGC
The DNA here is from genome assembly GCF_902827165.1 of Trematomus bernacchii. Classification (NCBI taxonomy): domain Eukaryota; kingdom Metazoa; phylum Chordata; class Actinopteri; order Perciformes; family Nototheniidae; genus Trematomus; species Trematomus bernacchii. The sequence goes on along the minus strand of NW_022987689.1, from coordinate 2,712,405 downwards.
TCACCCACAACCATACTAAATAATTTATTTGGGAGCTCTGAACACTTTTACAGCCTCATACACCCATGCATTCATTTAATGTGTAGTAGATATAAACACATATTGTATGCATGAGCAAATACACGGACACTTTAGTCCACTACGATGACGACGACGACAGTCATTCGCTTACACACAAACAAGGCGGTGAAACCTTTTATGTTCTCTTATGTGCGTGTGTGAGTGTGTGCGCTCTGTGCTAGCTGATCAGGGAGCTCGTGTTTTCCTATGTAGGTTTCGTAACCCACACTCATTACATAACGGCTCCAGGAGTACAGCTGGGAAGAGGGGGGGTTTAGAGAGGAAGCACACATCTACGTCAGCATCCAACCACACTGACAGAGGGAATCACTGGGGAAGATCTCTTTCTTTTCAAATATTAATGCCTACACCTGTGGTCCTAAGCATCTCGAACACAATTATCTCTGTCTGCTGCATCTGGGTCTATTTTTAGTGGATATTGATTGAATTAACAAGATGAAAAACGTTCACAGTGCAGCTGGTGGTGTGAAGGACGGTGCAGCTGATGGAAATGCGGTTATTTCTTTTTACTTAAGGGTATACAAGTAATCTATTTAAAATGTCATAGCTGCACAATATGATTTATCAACCTCTTGCGAGGCCTTTCTCATTGTAGTTCCTCGTTCCAGCTGTCGGGTGCATGAGTTATGATTGCATATTTACACATCATTTGCATCCGTTTCTGCTGCAGCCCATAAACACAGATTTGCATTAGGTAACATGACCTGCTATGAGAAGATAGGAAATGCCCTGTGTATGAAGTCATGATAGAGAAAACAATGGAGGAGAACAACGCAGTTTGCAAGTAGGTCAAATTCTAGTTAAAGATAACTTGGCATTACTTAAAGGTCCCATGTCATGGCCATTTCTACTGATCATAATTCCATTGTTGAGGTCTACTAGAATAGATTTACATCGTTCAATGTTCCAAAATCACATTGGTTTCTCATACAGCATCTCTGTATAGCATGTGTATTCACTCGCTGTCCTACACGCCTTGTTGGAGCTCCTGCCCCCCCCCCCCCTCCCTATGAGCCCACTGTGCTCTGATGTGTGTTTGTGTTACAATGGCGTTTGATAGCAACCAGAAAATGACACCAGTAATGACAAACAGATGAGAATGCTGCGTGGGGTCTGGGTGCCGTGTTGGCGGGGCTCGCTGCTCCGCTCGAGGAGCGGACAGTGTGAGCTGGATTACTGGTGTCGTTTCCTGGTTGCTGCGTGGGGTCTGCGAGACAGCGAGACACCGCGGAACTCAGCCTGAGCACACACATCTGAGTGTGTGGCGAACTGTGAGTGGAGATCCACGGAGCCGCGGCTGAGAAAAGATAAGGCTGAGTGAGTGTGTGTGCCAGCGAAACTCTGCGGAGTACCGCGGCTGAGAAAAGATAAGGCTGAGTGAGTGTGTGTGCCAGCGAAACTCTGCTGAGTACCGCGGCTGAGAAAAGACAAGGCTGAGTAAGTGTGGGTGTGAGGAGCTCCAAGCATTGGTCCATTTGGACCTGGGTATGGGCACGTCACTATACTCGGAAAGAAGAAAATTGAAAAAGAAAAATCTCCAACGAGGCGTGCTGGGGCAGCATAGATAGACAGGTCTTTTCTGTGTTAGAGTTTTACTCGCTACAGGGTGTACTTTGAGGGTTTGTGACTTTGCAGACCGTTTACATGCATAAAAAGCTATATAACACACAAGGGGATGGGTAATAACCGGAAAAGCATGACATGGGACCTTTAACACACTACAAATCCTCCTTTAGGTCATCCCTCTGCTATAACACATTCGCACAGTGCCTCTAAAGGCTGTGGATGGTATTGCCTTGACCTGATAACTAGAGAAGTACATTGCCTTTAATAGCAAATAGCTGTTTAGCTCTCTTCTCCCCAGGGGCAAAGGGTAATAATGGTTTGATGTGGAAGATATTGCAGGCTGTGACCTCATTTGGATTCAGGATGTGTTTCACTGGACTGAGTGAGGAGGGTTTGTTCAGTGTGTGTGGTTGTGTGTGTGCGTGTGTTTCTGTCTTCTTGTGTCCTTCCTGACGACATGAGGTATCAGAATTTGAGGGCATCCATCAAACTATTAATTATCCACTCCATCCTCTCTCCAGGGCTGGAGGGACGTCTCATGGTCAACATACTTTCCCTGAGCCCCCCCTCCCCCTTCCCTCAGTGTCTCTGGCCCTGATCCTTAATGCTACATCACCATCTGAGTAGTGCAGACAGAGGCGAAAGAGAAGAAGAAGAAACATCACCTCGACTGAGCTGTTTAAGCTAAAAGATGTTCAGTGTCTTACAATAGACAAAGCTCCACTCAGCTTTTCCTAGAGGGATTCGAAGCACTTTCCAGCACTCTGGAGAACCAAAAAAAAAACAAATCCACAAACACAAGGCAGCCCTTATCCTGAATTATTGATAGATATTGTTTAAGTTCTCTCCAGATAATTAAAAATCTACAAATTCTACACTATAAAAATGGGGTGTCACCCATCTGAAATGCATAACAATATAATTATATATGTTTTTTGATTAACTGAAGAGAAACTCAAAGCAATTGCAACATGGATGATTGATGAAATACTCATCTAGCTAATCAACGGAGCATGGCGCTGATACTGCAGAGTTAACAGTTCTTTATCATGGTTTCACTGTTGACTGCTGTACTGTAAAGTCAAAGTGTAGATCGTATAGTTTCAGCCCCAGTTGGCAACAGTCTGACTCTGAGCCTCCTTGGCAGTCAACATTTTCAGAGCATTCAACAAGATGCTTCATCTGGGTTTTTGAAAAAGTGAGAAACTGATCACGAGAAATGTTGATCACGGTTCAAAGTCAGAGCACACCGATTGACAGTTGGCCACACGGTGATAATGCGTGGCATCTCATCTATTTCCCATGCAAACACATATTTGTATCACTTTCACGCAAGGGACAGCTTGACACATTTCACACATCAACACCTTCTGAGTCCCAGAGGAGGCAGCCCCTTTTCCACCATGGTCCCATTTGTGTGACAACATCTGGTAACTTTTAAAGAGGAAGTTTTAACGATTAAGAAGCGCCACTAAAGCCACATTTCCACGGCATGGTACGGCACGGCTCGCCCTGATTTAAAGTTCAATGGAACCATTACTCTTTTGGATTTCAATCCTTTGGCAAAAGTTGTGGATAGTAGGTGACACCTTGTTCTTTCTTTGGTATCAACTTGGTCGTTGTTCTGAATAAGCTGAGAAGATTGGCATAGTAAAACACAGCTAACCATTGATTAGTTAGAGAGAATGAGAATGACATTCTGTACAGAGCTGCAATGTTTAAAAAGCCAAGCTACGGTAAATAGCGGTCACAATTTTGTATGTGTTTATAGACAGACATTTCTTGTTTGGGGTTTTCCTTACAATTCTGCCACATTGACGTGGTACTATCTGTAGTTGATACTAACATGTATTGAAGCACCTGGTTCCAAAATGTGTTGAGTTGATTGCAGCTGACTCATGCAGTGGACATTGGGCATTAAGGTTTTCTCTATTTAGAAACTCTTACACTTTGGGACCTTCCAGAAAATCTGTATTTTGTGTATGCACATTCACAGTTCATGTTCATTGTTGTGAAAACTGCAGAGAGGTAGAGTGTAATGTGCAGACAGATGTAGGGCACAGTCTATCACCCACAACGGCCTTTGCCACCTTCCAGCAAGACTCGTCAACTGCTGTCTGAGCGGACAGTGGGCTTAACACGGCCTGTCACTTCGGATCTGAGTAATCAGCGCAAGTCATCCACAGAGAATGAGAAAGAGTGGGGGCAGAGATGGAGAAAAGAGTGCAGCGCTTTTGGCCAAGAGACATAGCTGCTCAGATATTGAAATTCTTCTTTCTTCCCTTTCCTGCAAACACAATTTTAGTCAACATTTTGTGGACATTGTGTGTGCGCATGTGTGTGTGTTTTGTAACAGAAGGACAGTGTAGCTATTTGTGTCGCAGAGTAACAGCTGGCACCGCTCTGTCTTACATCTCTTTCTATATCCCTTCTTAACTAATTGTCCTCAACCGTAGTTTGCTTTTTATTTGATAATAGCTCCAACACGAAGCATTCATTGTTGATGTTTGTCTGATAGAGTGTCTCTTATCTTATCTTATCTTATCTTATCAAGTTCTTACAAATGCGTCCCAATGGTAATTCTCGAAATGAGACCCTGAGGTTGGGAGGAAAAAAGCTGATCCTGTAGATATAAGAGCCCAATATAGAAGCATTTATAAGTCTTAGGCCCCGGCTCCACGAGGACAAATACGGCAAAACGCATCGGAGTAACGCAAATGCAACCGCAAAAAACCTTCCGTCCCCACGCAATATACACCGGATTGTGTCAAGCTCCACGAGACGGCTCCGTTTACATCCAAACGCTGGAAAAGCTGCAGTACATATGCCGAACCTGTACGTGGCGCTGTAACTTCCTCCACAAAAGCAGCAACTTCCTCCACAAAAGCAGCGAAGAAGAATGGTTGTCATGGCTGCACTTCTGTGTATTCTCCGCGGTGGGGGCCGAGGGATCCGGGCAGAGTTTTTCGCCGGTCAGCGTGTGTTAAAGTTTAAATCTTCCGGACAAAATTATAAAAGTGCCGGTCAAAGGTCTTCATTGTTATTTATTGAGCTTTAAAACAAATGAATAACGACGATATAATGATATATAATCATCAAATACACGGAGCCTGTCTCTTTTTCCTCTCTTCTGACAGCGTCAGTGTCTGTCTCATGCAGCAGCTGATCCTGTAATGAGTGACCCGACAGTAAAAATGAACATATTTATAACTAGTTTAGGTAGTTTGAGAGGTAATTAAAATAGCTAAGGGTGATGATCTGACTTGAAGTGTGTGTTTTGCTCCCGCTGCATCACAGCGGCAGGAGCTGCGTGTCTCCGTCCTGTCAGATTAGACTTCACTCGCGTTTATGTCCATATCGAGATAAAGATAAATAATCTGAATTCAAGGAGGAGCTCCTGTAGATGTTGCACAAAGAACTGTAGCATGGTCAGTAGCGACTGGAGCACGATAGCAACCCTGCGGGGGAGAGGCGGGGCTATGAAAACGAATGACCGTATAGGCGACTCCACGGCCCCGTTGGACCCCCCAGAGCGCTCCGTTCCCAGATCTATCCACCTTTGGACCCGTTGTCGTTTGCGGGGTCTGTTTCTACGTTTCCCTTACGGCGGCGTCGAGCTTAGAGGGCTATACGCATGAGAAATATGCGGATTCAACCCGTTTTCGTCCTCGTGGAGCCGGGGCCCTAGAGTCTTTCCATACGGTACATAACATCTGTCACTGCCTATAGAATAAGAAAGTGTGAGCTGTGACTTATGTGGGTCATCGATGCCCTGCGGTACGGCATGCCCAGTCCTGTAGTAGAGGTGTGCCGATGTCAGGTTGCATTTAGCAGGGCAGGATTATTAACCAGGGATGTGTCCTTGTTATAACAGAGAAAGGCCAGAAGAAAATAGTGATCTGTTAAATTGGGAGATGGATGGAGAGAGGTTGGCCTGGTACTGATCACCAACAATGATGGATAACAGGGCAGCTGGAGGGAGCTTTATAGCCTGGTCTTGGAAACAAGAGCTCATAATACTGACCTAAAGCAAGAGTTGTTTCCTTTTATGTGAATCTGATTGACTTTTGCAAAGATTACACAATAAAAAGACAGACTTGCTATACAACACTTGCTCTAAGGTTATAAGATTGTATGTTTAAAGGCAACACAATGTATTTTTCTGGATTTTCTGCATTCGGATTGAACGCATCAAGGGTATATTTCAGTATTATAGTACCATGATTTTCACATCTCAGTTACAAGTTGCTTTACTGTATAGCTGTATTGTCACTGAGTGGATTATACTGTATATTCATATACACACCGGGGAAGTCAAGTGTATTCAAGCGAAGGATGTTTCCGTATTATAATATATACTTGTGTGAACAAACCTTTTACAGAGTTTAAAAGCTTTAATATCTTGGATTAAGTTGAGGTTTTATCTGAGAGTGACCGCAGCCTGATTGTGTGTGTTGTAGCAGTAGGGGTGCGCACACATGGGTATTTAAGCCTAGTGTGGAGGGGAAACACTCTTTTCCTGAGCTTGGAAGGAAAAAGGAAGGAAGCCATCTCCAGTAAGCAACACACACACACACACACACACACACACACACACACACACACACACACACACACACACACACACACACACACACACACACACACACACACACACACACACACACACACACACACACACACACACACACACACACACACACACACACACACACTGTAGTGTACTCCTGCACGTACATACAGTAAGTCTAGGAATAGAACGACTTCTGCACACACCCACCTTGAAGGGCCGGTCTATTATTTTAAAAGTCATGCATCCCCCGTAGATTATGGGATGACCATGGTGACTAAGATCATCCCTGCTCAGAATATTTCTAGTGTAGGTGGCCTATGGTTCATACATTTGTAATAAAGTAACTGTCTCTTATGATTTCCTTCCTTCTGCTGGAGGGTTACGGAGAGATCCTGCCTCACTCTGGCGCACCCCTGTAAACAGGATGCTCACGTGGGCGTCACACCCATCTCCCTGCTTCCTCCACTGTGCATTCCCATGGCCAGACTGAAGCGTTTTCCTCCATCCAGTCATCCCACGTCTGTTTGATACGGTTGTAAACGGCATCATCCGTATAGGAGAATCTTTCAAACTTCTTTTATCACAAAAGCATCCCACTTATCCTGTCTGTATTTTTATATCGCTACAATATATCTTGCTGATATTGGTCCATCAACATTTGGGGGGGATGTTATATGGATGCACATATGGAGATGGTTAATCACTGTCACTGTGTTAGTGCGTGTGTGAATGTCATTGAGGGCAAGAGTGGGAAGGGGAGTAGTGTGGGTGTGCATATGCTAGTGTGGGAGAGCGCACGTTCCAACAAAAGGCCTAAAAATAGTAGGAATTTGCCCATGTGACATATTGAGGCTAAAAGCTCGTGAATAATTTGTATAATGCAACACATACCCCCTTCCCAAGCTCAATCCAAAAACGATGGGCCTGCTGGTTACCTCTGCCAGCCAGTGAAGTTGTAAGGCGGTAACCAGTCTGCTCAGAGAAACCAGTCAGTTTGTCTGTCTGTTAGCAAGGTGGTACATGGATTTGAAGGGAATTTGGTGGACGATAGCTCTTGGTCCGATTCAGATGTACCTATTATGCTCTGAGGATTCTAATTTAGGTTTAAAGAAGATATAGTTATATGCAGTTCATGTACTCAATTCAAGAAAATATTAAATAGAAGTCTTATTATTCAAGTAAAGTTAGATTGCCTCGTAATAAAAACAATGTATTAATTAAAAAGTAGTCCGTCATGTTTTTTTAGACACATGCCGGTAGAACTCTTTCTTTCAAAAATGATACCTAGCTTGCGCCTTAATCTTTTTTTTCTTATCTTTCCCCTCCCCATGACACCTCTGTAGGGACAGTTCAGTCCCCAGTTTAACTCACTTATCTAAATCACTGATTTGAAGGTGAAAATTAGAATGGACACCTCTTATATTTAGGGGGGAAGCTTGGACAAATTGGGAAGGAATCGAGAAGCAGGAATTTACTTTATCCTTTTGATTTCAAATGTATCATATTTCAAATAGATATTATTGTATTATATTCATATTTGGGTGAATTCTTTCTTACAATATAATGCTAAATGGAATTTCAGCTGTGTTTTGCTCATTTATCTTTTAAATACAGTATACAGACAAATACAGATGTCTTTCATATCCTCATCGCTCATTTAAACATATTTATCCATATTTTTCTGTAGATAAGGATTGCCAGCTTTTTTCCCCCTGCTGTTAAGCCAAGGCAGACTGCCAGAGCACAGAGAGAAATGATTAAAAACAGGTTATGCTACTTAAATTGTAATATACAGGTTATTATAGCTTCACAGCTTTGTGCCAGGCAGAACTGCATTTACTATAATAGGGCCATATTTAAATTGTCACTGCCTTTAAATAGTTCTATAAAAAGTCCTTCACAAAGAAGACACATGTATTTTCCCCTTGAACCATCCACTTATGTTATACCAGTTAAAGCACATATTTCTTTTTACCTTTGTTCCTTTTAACCAATGTTTCTGGCCAATCCACAGGGATTGTTAATGCTAGATTGCAGTATTATGTGACATGTGTGTATAACATGTGTGACTTTGTGTAATCTTCTGGCAGCGATGTATTCTCACACTTCTCCTCAGAAGATTAGTAGTAGTCAGTAAGTAGTAAGACGGCTGCACGTTTTTTCTGAGGCTTGTGCTCCTCTGCATGCTCTGTAGTTATGAGTCCTGCTATTTACACATATCAATACAGCACACATCAAACATGACTCCTGATCAACATTGAACAACAGTGTTATGTTACACACTCAGCATTTCATTAAAAGCAAATATCCTTTTGCAAGCTAGGCAAATGACTCTGCTGTGAACACAAGATTAGCTTGTAGCCAAGAGCAAAGGTCAGGACTCAGAAGCTGCGATGGATTTCAAATATAGCTGTGTGCTGTATATGTTATTGAAAATCTTAAGAATAAAATATGTATGTTTTGTCACAACCTCAGATTTAGCCACATCAGCAAAGCAGAGCTCTGGTCAGGATGTTATTTAACTCTGCTGAGTGTGTTGGATGGGAGCAGCGTGAAGTAGCCTACTCTACTGCGCTAGCCTTCACCGCCGGCATGTGAAAGACCTCAATTATTGAAAAGCCAAGAGAGAGAGTGTAGGTTCACACTTGCTGTACCCTTCTTACTCTTTCTTCTTCCCTCTTATTCACCTCCACAACCCTCTTGCGTCAGTTCAGTTCATGTGTTTGGTGATGTGAAACGTGTGAAAGAGTCAGTGCAGGATGGATGCAGCTACTTTACAAAAGGCAACAGTATGTAAGACATTTTCTATGCCATCTGATCTTGGAAAAGATAACTTGGTAAACCACGGCCTGAATCTCTTGGCTGAATTGGGCAAAACATTGAAGTGAAACATGCTGTGGGCAGACGAACACAAAACATTTGATAGAATTGAGAAACCGAAAGTCAGGCAGCCGGATAGAAAAATAAATGGCGGGGGGGAGGACTGCCCATAACAGCCCAGGGATGTTTTTTGCGGAGGTGGAGGTAGACAGAAAGCAGGTGGATGTTTGGACAAAACGATAACACAGCCTTGCTGATAAGCAGCCTGACTGTCAGGTTTGGCAGGCTGGTGGTGAAGCGAGAGCACAGGTTATGAAGAAGGCCGACAGATGGGTAAAACTGAATAAAGGAAGCTCAGTAATTGTAAAAGAATAATTTAAAGAGGTGCACCTGCTGTGGAATTTAAGTATATTAATGTTGAGCTACGCTGAATTCTAATCGAGAATATGTCAGTCCAAATGCAAAGTAGGACATTTGGAGCAGTTGTGCTGAATGTATTTAGATCTTATGTCAACCCAGCATTGTTTGTCATTTGCTTGCTTTATTTAGGGGCTAGCTACCGCATTACTTGTATTGTGCCTTGTAATATAAAACCAATACAATACAACAACTATTAGATTGATTGGAAACTGTATATAGCTCAAAAGTGTAATTTGTCCAATGCTGTGGTCTGTAAACAAGTACCTTTAAAACAGATTACATTCCTATACTTTATGTTGAGTAATATTAGCCAAATGTTAGCATGATAAACATTATACCTGCTAAACATCGGCAGGTCATTGTTGTCATTGTTTTGTTACCCTGCTGATATTATCATTAAGCTCCAAGCGCCATTGTGTCTAAGTCTCAGCCTGGCCTGGCAAAAGAAGCAGTATGCTTTTATTAACTAGTGGTATGCTCATTATTTACCTTGAACAATAACAAACCAATGTACTACTGACACATGTTAGTCTACAGTGCTAACTCTTATACATTTTTCTTTGTTCTAGGGAAGCCCTCAAGCATTGAGAACTCGGAGCGTGTGCAGCTGTCAGGGACATACAACGTTCGGAAAGGGAAGCTCCAGCTGCCGGTCAACCGCTGGACCAGACGGCAGGTCATCCTCTGTGGTACCTGCCTCATCGTGTCCTCCGTCAAGGAGAGCCAGACGGGGAAGATGCACATCCTGCCGCTCATTGGAGGAAAAGTATGTCTTCATCACACCACAACAGTGCAGTGCAGTGTTTTTTTGTCACCATGGTTTTTTTACAATTATGTAATGTAATCATGTTTTGGATCATAAACTCATAATGTCATATCACAAGATAGTGACCTGATTAAATACCAACCTTTTGTCCTTGACATACATTAATGCTCCAAAGTAGTCAATGCCGAGTTTCTACAAAGTCAAAATGTTTCAGTATTTTACAAGGATGTGTTTGTGTAATTCTAATCTAGAGTCATAATGCCATGTTTAAAGCTTTATGGATCTGTTTATCTCCAAGGCCACACAATTAGGCCCGCCTTACACAAAGGACACTCTGCCACACCCAGTTTTGAAACATTTCACACACAGCATGTAACCTCTAGTCTAGTATTCGCCCATTCACCTGCCGCTGCATGTATGGTGAGATCGTTTGTATGTGTGCCAGTATTCTATTCAAACACTTTAACTAGATCTATTCATTCACAGAATCCATGTGCTTGAGTGAGACTCTGCGTGTCTAAAAACAATTTCACACAGATTTATTTGTGCTTATATCACGCACATACTCTATATATAAAATGATCACCCATGCCTTATGCATTATATTGTCATGTGTGCTTCTGCTTGACTGGATGTTTACCCTGCAGACATTAAGCATCTTATTTCCTCCAACAGAAGCTGTTTTCAAATAAGAATTAATCTATTAAGGCATCCATGCGTCAGCTTTTCCTCTCTGATTTATTTTACTGTGTGACTCTAAACTTAATCGCATGGTTCTGTATTCATATGGGGTCAGAGATGTCAGATTTCAGACTCTAATGTCACTCCTGTGTGTGTTCTGTGGACAGGTGGAGGAGGTGAAGAAGCACAATCACTGTTTGGCCTTCAGCTCGGCAGGACCTCAGAGTCAAACCTACTACGTCAGCTTTGACAGCTTCACGGAGCACCTGCGCTGGCACAGACACGCTGCCAAGGTACTGTGTGAAGATGTGCATGAGAGTTATATGAAAAAAAAAAAGAAAGGAGAACAACAGAATATGCTCTCAGGCGCTACTTACGGGTCAGCTGCATTGTATATCAGAACATGCGTGACTGCAAGTGCAAAAGTATGAAAATATGGCACCCACCACAATTTCACTGCCTGTATGAGCTGAGTGAGATTCAAAGAGCTGCACATTTCTGTCCGATCGGTAGTAAAAGCAAGTGTCTCTAAGTGCACTCACACATATTAACAACACTCATGGCTCTCTCTTCTTTCTTTTATTTGAACTCAAGTAGGCCACAGCCAAAAAAGCTCTTCTCTAAATATGAACAGGGACATGCATGTCTCCAGCACCCAGCGGGCCACTCTGAATAGAGGCTGGATAGAAGCAGCACGTGCCTCAGTGACAACTGCTGAGCCTCCAGCTAACTCCTTTCTGAAAAGCTCAAATTCACAGGGTGTAGATTTTCTCTTTTAAGATCAGGTGGTGCCTTCATTTCCTTTTTGATTAGCTTGTGTTATCCCAAAAATTTGACTAACAAATCGTAGGCTAACTGCTCTACGCACCTGCAGTTAACTAGATTACAGGATGATGTAATGTATGATGTCAGGTCACTAACCGGTCAGACTTTCCCTCTACTTCTTGTGAATCCCTAATCCTAAGAAGATTGGCCATTGACTGACATTTGCCCACTTAGCAGCAGCCCACACACATACACAGTAAACCAGTTAAGTCTTGTGGTCGTGATAATCCTGTTTAACTGCACATTTCTCATTCACTCTGTTACCTCTCGCTTCCCCCCCGCCCATATAGATGGTGTCCCAGAGGATTAACTCCGTAGATCTGTCCTGCTGCAGCCTGGAGCAGCTTCCTCCCAACCTCTTCTACAGCCACGACCTCACCCACCTCAACCTCAAACACAACTTCCTGCCGGCAGACCAGCGGCTGCAGCAGCTGCAGAGGTACAATGCCATCATAAAAGTACAGTAAACACACCTGTGGGTAAACTAAAGAGGGAGCAGTAGCAGGAAGAGGTGGAAGATAAGAGAGGAGAGGACAGCGTTTAGGGTTGTTTGGAGGGGCTGGTGTTGGCAAGATGAGACATGAGAAGTGTTATCAAAGCTTTGCATCATTTGTCAACAACAGACTGAAAACAATGAGGTCTCATTGGACACAACAGGTCATGGCTGGCTGGTTTGGCCGTCTTTAGCTCTCGCCTGCATTTTGCCCGCCATCAACCTAAGTATTCTCGGACTCGGGCCATTGGCACGCGGTGACCAGAAAAGGCTAGCCAGGGCTGTGCTTGACCAGGCAAGGCCAAACGAGCCCAGAGCCCAGAAGGCTAGATGACTCCGCAGGGAGGCTTTTAATGTGTGTGGTCTCCCTCACTCTCTCTCTCTGTGGGCACCATCTGCTGCATGCTTATCATGGTTCCAGATTAAAGCCCACAGCCAAGGTGTGTGTGTGTGTGTGTGTGTGTGTGTGTGTGTGTGTGTGTGTGTGTGTGTGTGTGTGTGTGTGTGTGTGTGTGTGTGTGTGTGTGTGTGTGTGTGTGTGTGTGTGTGTGTGTGTGTGTGTGTGTGTGTGTGTGTGTGTGTGTGTGTGTGTGTGTGTGTGTGTGTGTGTGTGTGTGTGTGATGTGTGTGTGTGTGTGTGTGTGTGTGGTGTGTGTGTGTGTGTGTGTGTGTGTGTGTGTGTGTGTGTGTGTGTGTGTGTGTGTGTGTGTGTGTGTGTGTGTGTGTGTGTGTGTGTGTGTGTGTGTGTGTGTGTGTGTAATGTGTGTAATGTGTGTAATGTGTGTAATGTTTGCAATGTTTGCAGAATGGAGTGTCTGTATATGTGAGAGGGAGAGAGAGTCGCTTGCTTGTATGCAACAGAAAGTGGCTGCAGGCTACAGATTTGGGGTCAGTGCATACAAAGTCCTGATACAGTATGGCGTTTGGTTTTTATACTTGTATTGTCATTACACAGTAGGCCTACTTACTATGTAACGAAATGGTTTCTCTGCATTTGACCCATCCTAGTGTTAGGAGCAGTGGGCTGCCATTATGAACGGCGCCCGGGATGATGACTTAAGATGACTGCACTGAATGGAATTTGTGTCTGTGTGTACGGCTGTGTGCATTATCTGGCATACTTGTCTGCCTTTCTGAGAGTATTGCGAAAGAGAAGGAGGTCAGGATTTTATAATGTATCCTTTTCTAAATGATAAATCCTTGTGATAAAAACTGGTCTTAAAAAGATGATGATGCAAAGGAAAAATCTGCTTTTTAAAATCGGGGTAAGTGAAGCACAGCTCCCCTGATGGTCAATGGAGATAACAACCATTTATCTTTGCCAAACCTAAGTAGGCTCATCCGTATTTGACCCAGCATGACAGAAAAGGAGGTCAGTAATGAGAAAGAGATGAATAGTAAGCTAAAAATAGAGGCGTTTTGACTAAAACATGTAGCAGAGTTATTTAAGTACTTGCTTTGCCCCTGAGAGATTTAAGTCAAAAGAGCTGGAGTCAGGAACGATAATGCTCTGTGTTTTGGTGTGGACGTTATGTGAGAGCCTGTTTTTGTTGCAGTATAAACACTGGCTTTCTCTGACATCTAACATGGGGTCATAGTGCTTTGTATTTTTCCAAGAGGAATGGAATGTGTGAACCTGCCGCATGCCTCTCCCTTTCTCTTTCTCTCTGGCCAAATACTAGCTGATGGGTGATTTGCCAATCAGATATGCATAATCAGTAGTCTGGGATATGAACTCTCCCCTCTGGCATGGGACTGCCTCCACACCCTGCGTCCCTCTGTCAGACAGAGGTCACCACTCACCGAGGGGATATATGTGACGTTCCATGCATGTGATTGAACCTTTGGCCTGTTTCTTTACATATGTATGATATTTTAGCAATTCATGAAGGACATAACAGTAAATGGGAGAAGGCAAAAGAGAGGGAGGAAAGTCGGGCAGAAAAGAGGCAGAAAGATCATATATTTATAGGAGTATTAAAGGCCAAGTAAAAGGAGTTATTTTATTCTTTCGGCTACTAAGGTGAAGGAGAAGTATATTGTTTACATTAATAAGTTGATTTATGGTGTACGGTTAGTTTGCTTGTTGGGATACTCAGCTAACACAGAGCAACATTAGCATTCATTTAGCGTGTGTTTCTGCTCACCGAATGAATATAAATCCAATATCCACTTTCCCTTTTTCCCATTATGTTTTTTTCGCCAGCTCCTGAGAAATATATATTTATTTGTTCATGGTTGCAGCAGTTATAAATGAGGTTGATGATAGTGGAGTTGTGACTGGAATACGAAAGGAGGCTGAAAGTCTCTGCACAGCTGAGAGGAATGCTGATTCAGATAATAGTTCATCGCAAATATTTGTTGGTACAGCTGTAAATGTGCATTTATAGATTTGTGTTTGTCGCAACATTGGGATGTTATGTGATAAAGTTGTATTTGCCCAAAGAACAGAAACAAATGTACACCGCATTAGCATTAGCCTTTTATTTGGTTCTGTCCACCTGATGAATGCAACTCCAATATCCACTCCTTTCAGCTCTGTAACTTCAACAACAAATATACCGATGGTTACAAGCTAGTAGCTAACTTTGTCTTTAAAGTGGACCTATCATGCTATATTTGAATAATATAGTATAGGACCATACCTATATAAGGCATATTTATACTTTTTTTTTTCAAAATACCAAACAGATCATGCATTTTAGCCATGGCTCAATTTGACATTTTTTAGCTCTGTTTTTGTAAGGGCAGATTCAGTGAGAACAGCACCATCTACAGACCTGGCATATGTACTACAGCGTCTCCAGCGCTTTCGAACGGCAATGGCCGTGGCTGTCTCCTCCTGATTGGTGGAGTTGGCCCAATAGCCGTAGCGCCACTGTCCTGACGTCAGGACAGTGTTCAAATCTGGATCAGTTTTTATCAGATCTGTTGCAGCCCCTTTTTTAGAGATTTGGGTATGGAGGAAAATAGAGAGGGTTGTGTTTTCTGACACTTGGTGAGTTCCCTGGAACACCGGGGACACATATTCATGTATAAAAGACGTACAAAAGTGCATTTTGCATGATGGGTCCCCTTTAAGCTATTTGATACCGTGAGCTAGTGTATGGAATGTTTTTGTCTGATAGAAAGGAAAACGTCCAGATATTAAGTTAGTAATAGTCGAATATGAGAGATGTGAATCCAAAACAATAAGCTAAAATATGCTAAAAGGCCTGCCAGAGCCAAAGCGTAACTGCATATTTTGACATCATTTTCATTTGGACGTAACTACAAGCACAACCTATAGTCAAATGATCCAATAATCAGATACAAAATAACTAATGCCGCTTTAAATTGTGACTCCACCTTTCCTAACTCCAGGAGAGGAGTTAGGAAAACACAACAACAACAGCATGATAGGACAGAATGACAGAACATGACACAGGCAGGCAAAGTCGGAGGATGGGGTATGAGCATTACTCAGCAGATTGCAGAGGTTGATTTAATGGTGGAATGACATTTTCCCACACACACCCCCCACCCACTGCCCGTAGGAGTCACCCTCAGCTGGAATTACTTGGCCACCCTAATCAATAGCCCTGACATCTCGGTTGCCTTTTTCTCCATCACCATGATTTATAGTGTGTGCAACCTGTGTGTGTGTACAAAGGGAGGCAAATCAAGTAGTGTCAGTTGAAGCAGCTGCTCCTGCCCGCGGTGCTTTTATGGCACGCTGCCCATCTCCGGCTCGCCATAGCTGCTCTCGCTGTGCAAATGATAGGCGATAACAGGTCCCATGTGTGTGTCTGTATGTGTGTAGATGGATAAATAAAGACACAGAGTCATTTCCCCTGCTTTGCCTTGTTGTCTTGCTCCCTCCCTCTCTAAGGGGCTTACCCCTCTGAAGGTCGCTGCTGTGCCATAGGACACCATGCCAAATGCCACTGGTCACTAGTGTTTGAATGAACAACAGAGATGTTAACGCTGTGCTTGTTTCCTAAACAATTAAAATGTGAGGGGTTTAGATTGAGTTCAATCCAACTGTGTGTGTTTTTCACTGAAACAAATCTTGGGTAAGCTATACTTTGCTACGTTGCCAATGAATACATTCATGAATATATTTATGAATATCTTCCACTCTGTTGCAATATTCATGTTGACAAGATGCAACTACAGCTCCAATCATTTGCTCGTCTTCTCTCAGCTACCTCTCCTCTTATGTTTCATTAACACTTTTATCCTCTATTTGCAGATTTTCTCGTCTGCGGAGCCTCAACCTGTCCAACAACCACATCGGTCAATTCCCCCCGGTCATCTGTGACATCCCCACGCTGATGGAGGTCAACCTCAGCTGTAATTACTTGACCTGTGTCCCAGGCTCTGTGGGGGCCATGACCAAGTAAGTAACAGAAGGAAGTTATTGAGGATACAGACAGTTTGACTATGGTGAAAACCAACATGTTGCAAGATCGAAATCTTTGCCAAACTCAGAGTCTGAATAAACCTATTATCTAAATTTCAGACATATTGTAGCCTGCTTTTCCTCCTTTATTGTTTTTTCTAAAATGTATTATGTGTCTGGTGTTTACCTTAGATTTCTCTGCTATTGACTTAATAATGTTTGGAGTTATTTCACTGTTTCTCTTATTGTTTTGGGATACTGCTGAGTTGGGGCCTGTGCTTGCTTGCATTGATGCCATCTCATGTGGTGGGAAGCCAGTGAACCTTTTCACAAACCAACCTCATAGCCAAATGTGGGAGTTACCTAGCAACAAGTACATGGCATAACAACCACCATGGTGTACTTTGCTGGTTTCAACATGTGAGAAAACAACGACTCGACTTGCTTGTGGCTTTTTGCCTTTCATAGCCTGTCCAGCGTTTAGTTGTTGGTTTATGCAAGTCAATTTACTTTATTGTTAGTCAGCTGTTTTAAAGCTGTTACCAGTGTTTTCTACAAGTTTGTTTAGTTTCTTATTGGGCAAACCTGTTGTATGAAAATCCAGTTTTTACCATCTCCTTTTTTCTTTTGGCCTCAACTTTCTATGGAAATGTGTGCTGCATTTCTTGATAACTTTACTGTCAGTAAAGTATTGACCCCTCATTGAGGGATCACTGAATTAGATTGTTGAAATGAATTATGTCAATTGGTTCTGGTGTTATAATAGGTTTACTGGGTGACATTGGTACTCTATCCCTCAAAGTAATCACAGATTTATTTCTAGGTAAAACTTTTAAAGAGAATTTAACAAATCAGATTTTGCTGGCAGGAAACCAGTTTGTTCTCATGGGAATGCTCAGATCATTTGAAGTGTCGGTTGAGATCCAGTATGAGCTCCCCTGCCTGTGGAAATCAGTTGACTCACTCTTTAAAGGATTGTCAGAAAAAAATTAAAATATATACAAAAATATTAATAATGCATTATATTGAATTGGGTCTTTAATCCTACTCAAGGTCACCTTACTGTACATTGCGTAAAATATGTAATAAAACAGACAGTCAAACACAAGCTCCAGTAATAAAAAAAAACAATAAAATTAACAATAACAAATTAAATAGGCCACAGAGCACTCGTTAAAAATACATCAACAAAATCAAAACTAACACATATAAAAGGCGGTAGAACTAATGGACATGACAATTAATGCATTTCTAGGGCGAATTTACACCACCATGACATAAGCGATTTGGTCAGTACTGGCTCATGGGAAGTGCCTGTGCTTTAAAGTCAAACCTCATTGTAAACTTATAAAACAGGTATGTGGGTAGAAGCTGGGCTAGATGAGAAGTTAATCTGCAGGAATGATCTGGTATGCCTGTTCATTCCTGTAGTGGCCGGTAGGGCATTCAACCCGCTACCGTCATCTGCTGGACATGAAGTGTACTGAGTGCTGAAATTGTAGCACAAGTTCTATCTAACAAAGCGTCATTCTATCCTAAGCTAAATAAAAAAAAAATCTTTATTGAATTGCCATCTTGCCAATCACCTCTTTCATGATGTGGTCAAACGTCTGATTTGTTGTTCCTCTCTCAGTTTGCAGACTTTCCTTTTGGACGGCAACAGTCTAGATGAGCTGCCCAAAGAGCTGGGTTCCCTCCAGAGGCTGAGTTACTTAGGCCTCTCCTTCAACCAGTTCAAGCATGTGCCGCAGGTGCTGGAGCAATTGACCTCCATGGAGAAGCTGTGCATGGCTGGAAACAACCTAGAAACACTCACACTGCAGAATTTCAGACTTCTACGAGTCAAACACATCGATCTAAGGTACGGCAATTTAGGCATATTACAAATATTCAGAAAAAAATAAGAGAAATCATGATCACTAGATTATGGTTGGGATTTTATGAATGATCTACTAGAGAACTATGTCATTAACAAGTGTCCCTTAAAGTCCTCTGTAATGGTTTTTCCAGAACTCAAGGAAATCTGTTATCCCATAATTGATAGAAAGAATAACATCAAGAGGAAGCCAAAACACAAGCAGACAGCCAGACAGCATGGAATCAGGAAAGCATTTGCCTTCAGTGGCTCCATCAGGTGTCTCCTCTTTGTTAGTAAACGCACAGAGCTGGAGTGACTTGCACTATTTTTCAGTTAATACTTCACCCCTTCTCACTTTGCTTAGACGAGGTCAGTAAATACGTTTTCCAGCATTCCTGTTTGAGCAAAGATCACCTGATGAGATTGATGTGGGCTGCAGCTGTTTGTTTCTGTTGACATATTGCCTGTTAACGCGTCCAGACAAGCTGAAATGGAATGTCAATTAAAACACAGGGAAAGCATAACCATCAAATTATAAAACCATTTCTTTTTTGTGTAACTCAATATTATGAAAAATGGTTTCTTCTCATATTAACAAAGTTCATTTTTACCAGTTGTTTAACTTCTGTTTTGGCTGTTTTTATTTCCAGACAGATTGTTTTCTTATTTAAGTTTAAAAACCAAAGCATTTTCCCATCAGAAGTTATTGCCTGTTAATCAAGACAACCTATGCAATTATGTGAGGGCTGATGCTTTAGCCTGAATATATAATCCACATTCTGGTTATTGTTTAAGAGTCAGTGTGATATCAGTTTTTGCCATAAATGATGACAACTGAATACTAAACCAACTCAAGTAGCTGCTGCACTATATATCAGCCATCTCCTGAGGCATGTTCCCTGCCTTGCAAGAAAGGCCACAGCCTGTGCGGTTCAACCTGATCCAATTGGAGCTGAACCTCCTCCCTGCTTCCTCTGTCAGGTTGAATAAGATCTCCAGCATGGTGCCGGATGAGCCTGACCTGCTGAGACACGTGACTCAGCTGGACGTGAGGGACAACCGGCTGACGGAGCTGGACGCCTCGGTCTTCCCCCGGCTGGAGGTGCTTCACTGCGAGAGGAATCGCATCAGCTGCCTCAAGACCAAGAGTTGCTTGCTCAAAGGCATCTACGCCTCCAACAACGGTGGGTTTGGCACGCAGGATCACCGCCATCTCTAAAACTGAAATCCAAATAACTTCTATCCCACCTCACAGATGTCACTTTGTCCTTCTATATAACTTTGTTTCACCCAATGTCCTTTTGTGCAAAAGTCAGTGCTGCAGTTTCATTGTCTTTCTCCGTCATCCATATCTAACTTGTTATTAAAGAACCCCCCCCCCCCACCCCCTCCTAAACGCTTCCCTCCATTTTCCATCTACCTGCTTTTGTAATAGGCCGCGTCTGTCCTTGCTGTAGGTTAATGTGTTTGGATTTCTCCCTACAGAGCTACGGCAACTGGATGTCAGTCCTGTGCCCTCCAATCTTAGTTACATGGACATCTCGAGGTAAGAAAAATCACACAAGTACACACACAAGGACACACAAGGACAGCTATAAGTGGGAAAGTATTTTAGAAAAATGTTGCTCATTTATAGTATGTCCTCTCTGCCCTAAAATACTCAGGGTAGCATCAACAGTTCAGTGAAAATGGGAGAACTAGCTTTTAAGGTTTTGTAACTAAGTAGCCAAATAACTTGCTAAATAGATCTTTGAAAGTGTGGTCAAATGTTGACGTTGGAGGGCTGTCACTCTGTAACCGTTTCAGCCCTGACCTTTCACATGACCTCTAATTGTTATGTTAGTGATAGGCCCCTTTACATAGCGTCCTTGTGGTGAATAAGCAAGTAAACGAAGTGAACTCTGCTTTTTAACTTCAAATTCTTTTTTTCTTTCCTACTACTTTAAGGACCTCGTAAGAGTTGAACATGTTTTATGTGTCTGAAACACAACACAGCTGAGACTTACGTTACGAAAATATGGAGACAAAAAAAGCTATTTTTCAATCAGAGCTAAAGTTGCTGCCTTTGTTCGATTTTAGAGCAGTACTGTTGGGAATTCAAGCACATGCAATATCCTGGTACATTATATCATACAGTATGTAAGCCATCTCGCCTTACAAACTGAGCGTAATTCATCATCATCATCACCCCCTCGTCTCATGTAGGAACCATATGGAGTCTTTGCCTGAATGGCTCTGTGAAGCGAAGAAACTGGAAGTTCTGGACTTGAGCCACAACCTCATCACTGAGCTCCCGGCACGGTGAGCCTCTCCCTCTCAGAAAATGTGTCTGTTCGCCTGTAAATGGAGTGCTGTGCTGCATTATTCTTCATGCCCTTTGTCGGACAGTCATCTATCCCCCATAGGGCCTCATAAATCACAGAGATAGCCTGTGACCTCCGTCCATCCTCTTCCTTCCTCTTGATACTGCCTTTAGAAGGTCAGATTCAGCTCACCTCCTCTCTCTGTATCACATTGGTTTTGTCAACCGTCCTCCCTCTTCTTCTCTCTTTTCATTTTCCTCTGTCTCTCATCCCCAGGTCCCCTCATGTCTGCAGATTAATTTTTTACCCAATAAGCGTTAGAATGATGAATTTCAGCTGCAGGCTCCACTAGAGGCGCTGCTATCTTTCCGTTTTCATATCCTTTCCTCGCCCTCGTTGTCACCCTGCACATTTCATCATTTCCATGACTGTTTCAGCCTAAATTCAACTCATGTCATGCCATTTGTGTGGAAGAATCACGTGTTTCTCCCTGACCAACAACGTCACCATCTATCTATGTCATTTATACATCTATCTATACGTTCATAACCCTGTATTTGTTTATCATTAATGTTCTAGTACTGACCCAACCATCTGTATATTCTTCCTGCGGCAGGTTGTTATGCAGCAACAGTCTAAGAAAGCTGAGTGCAGGACATAACCAGTTGCAGAAGCTGCCTGAAAGAGTGGAGCGCCCTCTGCTGGAAGTTTTGGACATACAGCACAATCAACTGGTGGAGCTGCCCTGCAACCTGTTCCTCAAATCTGACAGGTAGCATTAATCATCCGCTGAAGTGATTTGTTTGATCAACTAATGCACCTGACACAAGAAGATTAAGTGTAGCAGAAGATTAAGATGAAGGACAGAAATTATGAATAGGATTTTAATCAAGGGCTGGATAGATATCCAAGGGCAACCATGACAGGCCTATAAAAAACAACCGAGCAAGGCGAGGATGGGAGAGGGGGAGGTTTTAATGGGAGGTCATAGAAGTAGGATTCCATGTAGAAGTTTGAAATGAAAGTGATTCAACTTTTGTACTCTACACTTATTATTACTTTCAGCTTACGGTGTGTAAATGCGTCAGCCAATAAGCTAGAGCACCTGCCGCCATCCAGCCTATCAGAGGAAAGCAACAGCATCCTGCAAGAACTGTACCTGACCAATAACCGGCTGACAGATAAGTGTGTACCCCAGCTAACCGGCCATACACATCTTCGTGTTCTGCACATGGCCTACAACCATCTCCAGACCTTTCCAGCCAGGTAAAGAACTTACATTATCCTTCGTTTACTCTTCTCTTCATTTCTGAAACTGTATTTTTCATTAAGGCTAGAACTAACAATATGTACTAAACAATTAACGTAATGTGACATTGTCTTTAAATTACATCATACTGTACATACTCTTTCTTTGACATTGCTGTGGCTATTGGCCAACATATACACAAGATATATTAGCGATTGATAGCTGGCCGATACATATCTCTATCTTTACACTTACTTTGAAATATACTGTATGAATATCTTATATTCTATTTTAAAAGGAATACTAGTAATTGAACAATTATTGATATTTTCCACAGAAAACCAAAAAAGGAAGATAATAATTTACAAGGATATAAAGAAAGGCAGTGAAAATCTGCACATGAAAAAATGACCCATTAGCTAATGGATTTATCATCATTTTACATACTGAACTCATCCAATGCTTCCCCCTCGTTCTTCAGTAAAATGGCCAAGTTGGAGGAGCTGGAGGAGGTGGACCTGAGCGGGAACATGCTGAAGACTGTGCCCACAACCATCATGAATTGCCGGCGAATGCACACACTCATCGCCCACTCCAACGCCATCGAGGTGTTCCCTGAGGTCATGCAGCTGATGGAGATGAAAGTAAGACAGTAGTAATGCATCATCAAATCTATGTGCATCTTAATGTACAGTGGGCGTATGAGACCCCCAGTTTGAACTGTGTGTGAGTGAGTGTTCACATATTTTTCTCTGTTGCCAGTGTGTGGATCTGAGTTGTAATGAGCTCAATGAGATCACACTACCAGAGAATCTGCCTCCAAAGCTTCAGGAGCTGGACCTGACTGGAAACCCCCGTCTCAACCTGGACCACAAGACCCTCGAGCAGCTCAAGTATGTCATTGTTTGTCTCTGTAGGTCTTGTGTTACTGTAGTAATGTGACTATAACCTACAGTTTGCACAGAAGTATATTATCATGTGTAGTATTGGCTCTGTTTAGATTTAGGTTTAAAGGTTAAAAGGCTTCATTGTCATATGCAAAGCTACAGTGTAGTTATAGCAATAACAATGTTAAGTCCCTGGGTCCTCCAACAATGCAACATAATCATCTACTGTATAAGACAAAAAACTATTTAAAAAATAAGAAAACTATAAGAATAGGTCAAGAAATAACGTAAGAAAATACTATTATCAAAATAGTAGGTCAATTGAAATGTTGTACGGTGAAATAAAATACTGCTTATTGTAATAATCGATAAATATGTGAGATTTATATATTGTTGTTACTTGCAGTTTTTTGTTCTTCTAACATATTTATAGCTGTTTTTATGGTCCAGTCTCCCAAATAACTTTATTTGTACATATACTTATCTAACCTTTAATGGTATAAACCATTGTATAAAGGGACCCTGAGTAAAATACTGTGAGTGGCTCCTGTGCCTTTACAGTGAATGTCATCTATTGTATGTTTTGTTGTTTTTCAGTAATATCCGCTGCTTCCGTATTGATCCGCCTCCAACCTTCTCGTCGAATGAGGCATCTGGTGGGCCTGCTGTGTGGAGTCATGGTTACACAGAGGCCTCGGGCGTTAAGAATAAGTGAGTCAAATTCAGTCAATGACAAGAAAAACAACCACCTTCACACTAATCCAGTGAAGCAACACTATTCCAAACCTCTCGAGGACGTGCATTGTTAAAGCCAGAGGAGTAAAACGAGGGAAATATTGAAACAGTGCCTTTTGGAAAAATGAATCATGCATACTTCCGTGCCAGAATTCTTTGTATGGGCTAAAATGTCAATTCAACACTTTTAACGTGCTTTCTAAAGGAGTGATTCGAGCAATTGTAGCTAATGTTTCCACTTAAGTGTTCAATCACATCTGCTTTGATGATGGACGTTCTGCTGTACAGTCAAATTACCATCGTTTTCCCCCATGATTATTAGTAAGTGAGGTTCTAGATCAATGTTGGAGAACAGTTGATTTTTGAATCCCTCATTGTTTCCTCACTGAGCACATGCCTCAATAACGCCATGGCCTTCTTTTGTTTTCTTTTCAGACTGTGTGTTGCGGCTCTTTCAGTGAACAGTTTCTGCGGGAGTCGTGAGGCTCTGTATGGTGTGTTCGATGGTGATAGGAATGTGGAGGTGCCCTACTTGTTGCAGTGCACAATGAATGACGTGTTGGCAGAAGAAATACACAAGACCAAGAGCGAAGAGGACTACATGACCAACACCTTCCTTGTTATGCAGAGGTACAGTACATAGCACTTTTATCAATTCATACTTTTCATACTTTTTAAAACCTCTTGCACAAATTACATTTTAAACAAATTGAGACGAGAACTTTCAAATATTGACTCTGTCCACTCTTTCTTTGCCACCATAGAAAACTGGGAACTGCGGGGCAGAAACTGGGTGGCTCAGCGGCTCTGTGTCACATCCGCCATGACCCCACTGACCCCGGGGGCTGCTTCACCCTCACAGCTGCTAATGTGGGCAAGTGCCAGGCCATCCTGTGCCGTGATGGAAAGCCATTATCGCTGTCTCTGCTCCAAAATATTGGGCTTGAGGAAGAATACCGCAGGATCAGGCAGCACAGGGCTATCATCACTGAGGTGGACATCCTTGAAAACCCTAGTATATTGAAATCAATGTAAAGTACATTCATGTAATTTAAAATACAAGCTGCATAAACTCAATATTGATGTTTATACTCTATTCTACAGGACAACAAGGTGAATGGTGTGACCGACTCAACGCGAATCATGGGTTATTCCTTCCTCTATCCATCAGTTATACCCTGTCCCTACGTGCAGACAGTCACTCTCACCCCCCAGGATGAGTTTTTCATTCTGGGTAGCCGGGGCTTGTGGGATGCTGTGTCTCCCACCGAGGCAGTGGAGGCTGTTCGAAACGTCCCGGACGGCCTGGCTGCAGCGAAGAAGCTGTGCACGCTGGCGCAGGGATACGGCTGCACCGACAGCCTCAGCGCAGTTGTGGTCCAGCTCAGTGTGAGTGAGGGCTGCTGCTCCTGCTGCTGTTCAGAGCCTCCCCAGCCCCCTCCCAGCCCTGGCCTGGGCCCCTACCCCCCGTCGTCTTCTGCCATCAAGGAGCGGCCCTCAGACGGCTCCCTGCCAGTCCCTTCCTCCTGCAGTGAAATCAGCAGTGAGATCAGCACCAGCGAGATGAGCAGCGAGGTGGGCTCCACAGCCTCATCAGATGAACCACCGCAGAGCTCCTTGGTGCTGCTGCACGAGCAGCCCCACCATCCAAACCTCCCCCTGCACCATCAGGCCCACTCGCTGTCCCTGCAGCACCAACAGGCCCACACAAGCACCCAGCACTGCCAGTACCTGTTCCCGGGTTCAGAGCTGCCGTCTTCCCGCAGCTGCTGTGCCCTCCATCCTGCATGTTTAGCGGGGTCCTTCCAGAGGCAGCTGTCCAGCGCCACCTTCTCCAGCGCCCTGTCTGACAACGGGCTGGACAGCGAGGACGAGGAGCCCATCGCCGGTGTGTTCTCTAACGGGAGCCGTGTGGAAGTAGAGGCGGATATCCACTGCCTCAAAGCAGAGTCCGCCTCCTCACCACCGCAAACATCATTACCTTCATCCTCCAGCCAAGAGGGCACCATGCTGACTCACCCCCCACCCCCTCCACCGCCGTGCACCCCAGAGCCCCTGGAGGAAGCGGTCGACATGGGCCTCGGGGAGGCTGAGAATGGGTTGGAGAGAGATGAGTCGTGGCAGGGAGTGGGAGCAGGAGGCGGGGACGGAGGGAAGTCTGCAGGCAAGAGGAGGCCAAATGGGTCGGTGGCACGTCAGGAAAGAAGTCACAACCTGATTGAGGTGGCCGCTGATGCTCCCTCTAAGAAGTCGGGGGGTTACTTCACAGCTCCAGCCCAGCCCGACCCAGATGACCAGTTCATCATCCCGCCGGAGCTGGAGGAGGAGGTGAAGGAGATCATGAAGCAGCATCAGCAGAAACAGCAGAAGCCGCCTGGGACCGATCAGCCCACAGACTACTACGACACCCCTCTCTGAACAACAACAACACGACTACAGCCTCATCTCACTCCCAGCTGCAGCATGCACAGAAGCTTACTGTACCATTGACCTAACCAGTCTGATGTACCGAACATGGACACAAACAAATGAGTTTCCTCAAGAGGCTCTAAAATGCATATATATATAATTTTTTATATAGCCTTCTTTTTTTTAAACAGCCACATCATTGGAGATCCATGCACTGTAACCTGACCCTCCCACTTCTACCCAAACAACTCGTAGAGTTTAAAAAGCAAATGATCCCTTTAATGACACTCAACCCTTTTGGAAAGGCTGTGGACACAGCTTTTGATGTTCATAGTTGTGCCCTTCTCAAAGACTGTGTAACGTTGTTTTTACATTAGACGACCAGCTGAGTATGTTTGCAACACTAGTCTTTTTGCAATAGCATTAGCTCGCCACAACACTTGTTTATATGGATAACAGTTCCATGGTTTGTTTGTTTGTTTTGTAAGAACTTACCATATCTTTTAATGTGAAAGCAGTGAAGTTGCTGAAAGAACCTTTTAAAACAGAGACGCATAATCTTTTTATTATCAGTGAACTTTGTTGAATGGTACACCAGTAATACCACACTTAACTGTTGTAGATAGGGCACTTAAAATACTGTATTTCTTCAGTAAATCATGGCTCTTGGTCTGTAAAATGGCATAGAAATTTTTTGTAGAAATGTGAAATACTAACTCCTAGGAGTTGCATACTCTTTATGGTGACTCAGTCACTTTTACTAATCTTCTCTGAGAGAAACGGTGATTTTTTTCCAATGATTGTAAATAAGAGAAATGTTGTATACTGATGCTTTTAAAAGGAACTACGTACCTGTATGTCGGTGAAGGTTTTAGTGGTGAGGAGGACGTGAGGTTCACCAAGAATTTGCTAATTTGCTGTTATGGAGATGTCACCCCCTCTTTTTATCTTACAGCGTAGACCCACAAATACAACACACACAGACACACACACACATGTTAATGTGCAATTGCAGGTCAGAAAAACCCAACATTCCATGCAATATAACTACACAAAGTTGCCATGGTTTGCTCCACTTTGTTTGATTGTGATGTCCTGTAGTCGTCACTGTATCTAATGAACACTAATAGACAGATTGTTGCATGCACACTTGCATGCACGCACATACATACACAAAAATACACAAACACAGACTCTCACACATAATATTAGTCCCAGCTCCCTCCTACAGTAACTGTTATCACCGGCATGACTGTGTCAAGTTCAGTAATACAAACAAATATATCCACATGGAAAAGAGACAACACAGATGTTCCTGTCTTTGGTATAATAAATTTTAAATTTGTGAATATAAGTCATGCTGTCTTGGATGTGTCTTAATTATGAGTTTATGTTAAATGTGAAAAGATTCATATTAGACTTTAGAATTTCAAAATAATTTATTTGAAAAGATCTTGGTTCGCTTGAGTGTTTTTACATTGAATGACCAGAAGAGGGCAATCTCACATAGTGGTATGATCATCTACTGTACAGTATGGAATTGCTTTACCTTTAAGCACTGCAGTTAAAAGACTTTCATCGAGAAATGCAAAGCGGTTTATCAAAAGCATTGAACATGAATGATCAATATAATCATTGAACTGAAAATATCATTTTTTTTCTCTTACATTTTTGTGGTTTTCTTTTGTTCAAAAAGTTATCAATGGAAAGTTGAGGGACTTGCACTACAGTTTTTAATTGGCGCCCATGTTTTCCATGACAACACTGTTGCCATTACTGCGTTTCTTATACTTCTTCTTCAAACAGATGACACTGACTGCTGTAACCACTAGCATTACTCCCAGTACAGACAGAGAAGAGGCAAGTGCAAGGGTGGTTTTATCTGAGGTTGAGCCCTTGTGCTGACAGCTGTTCCCGTAGTACCACCAGTCATCACCCACCACACACCTGGAGATCAGAAAGGAGAGGATGAGAGACAAAAATGTACCCAAAGGTTTTCCCAGCATTTATAGAAGGTGATGGAAAATGTGTGGAAGAACTTACAGTAAACTAATGAAACAAGTTGAAAATGAATCAAAAAGGAAAGATGTTTTGCTATATTTTTCTAGCTTCATTTATATGAAGTGCTGTTCGGGGAAATTGACTATCAAATATTGCTTATACCAGTTCCAATTACATTTTCCTAAAACATTTTATATAAAAATGGACAGTGTGTAGGGCTTGGGGGCATCAATGGTTCTGTTTTTGTCGTGGTGTATCCTGATGTAGATTTTGAAGGGGATAATTTTAAGGTTAATGAAAAAACACTGATAAAAACTGAGAGTACACACAGAGCACTGAAAAGAGTCTACCAAATATTACACAGTGATCCCTTTAAAAATGTGTTTTGCACTGCGC
Source organism: Trematomus bernacchii (assembly GCF_902827165.1). Classification (NCBI taxonomy): domain Eukaryota; kingdom Metazoa; phylum Chordata; class Actinopteri; order Perciformes; family Nototheniidae; genus Trematomus; species Trematomus bernacchii. The sequence goes on along the minus strand of NW_022987689.1, from coordinate 2,683,958 downwards.
TTATTTGCTTTCTAGGAGATAATTATAAGATACAACAATGTATTATGTACTGGGCGGGAAAGACACCTTTTTATTGAATTTTAGAATTAAATAAATTCAGCCAGGTATTTCTTTATTGATTTTTATTAGCTAATTATTTTCTCCATTAAAAGTTTTTGTGCAGTAACAACCTTAAAGGGGACTTATCATGCAAAATGCACTTTTTGATGTCTTTTATACATAAATATGTGTCCCCGGTGTGTCAGGGAACTCACGCAGCGTCAGAAAATAAAACCCTCTCTCTTTTTTCCTCCGTACCCAAATCTCTAAAAACGGGGCTACAACGGAGCTGATCCAGATTTGCGTCCGATATGACGTAATATCGGAAATGTAGGCTGGTTTTACACCCACGGCCCTATCAGAAACGTTGCTATCAGAAACAATCAGTGGCGACTGGTCATTAGGGGCAGGTGGGGCACAGCCCCACCTAGTGTCAGCAGAAAGTATTACAAATAATGATTACAAAAATGCAAAAAAAAAAATAAAAAAATATATAAAATATATTTTAAGATCATGTTTAATCATCTGATTCGTCTGTACATTGCTGTTTTAGTCTGTGTTCTTCTAATTAGTGTGTCTACAGTCACAGTGTGTGCCTATTGAGCTGTTTAGAGCCATGTGGGACAAAACCTGATTATGCCCCTTCCTCTCGCTGTGAAGTGAACGGTGACTGTAAAAACTTCACTGCGCATGCTCAGAGTATTTTGTAATGAAATGTGTGTGGCAAAAAAATAATGACCAGAGGGGCATGGAGCTACCATCCCCACCATACGTCATCTCAAATCATTCAGAGCTGATTGGCTGTAAGTACGTGTGCCGCGAAAAGTGTGCTGTGTGAAGAGGAGACGAGAGAGCTGCAGTGACGCGTCCTAAAACCAGGAAGTAAGCACAAAAAAGCAATGAGATTTCTCCAGAGGATTTTAGAAAATAGCTCGAAATAAGATCTGTGGGAAACGTACCTGTTAGATAAATGCACGTTTTGATTAGCCGGATAACATCCACATGTCTACCCTACTTATATAATTTTTTTATCATAAATCTATGGATTAGATTTATGATAGACTTTTGAAACTACAAGAACATAAGGAGGACTTTTACAAAAAAGTAATAGAAATGTTTGTCCAGAAGGATAGGCAAATGGACTTCATCTTCAAGTCAAGGTAAGACCGCCATTTTATTGAAAATGGGATCTTACTAAGAGAGAACAATTCAATATTGAAATGATAAAATGACATTTTTTGGGTATCCTTTTGTTGAACTGTCTGTTTAAAATTAATCGAAGCATCAGACAAAAAAAGCTTTTGAAAATAATATTATATTTTGGTTTAGGTCAAAATATAATATTTGTAAACCTGAAGAGTCAGTGCCTCACCAGCCATGAACCTCACTGCACATCACTGCACGTCACTGCAGAAGCTTATAGACATCTACGTTTTTTGTGCCCCACCACTTTTGTACATATAAAAACGCCACTGGAAACAATGCCCGACTGTTTTGGACGTAATATGGTCGGTGTATGTTTACATTAGCATCGCTAACCTGTACTGCATGTGTGTGAAGAAGCAGGAAATAAAAAGAAACTCACTTGTGGTATAACCGGCAAGAGAGAAAGCGTTTGAGCTCCATACTGTTTCAGAAATAATCCTTGATAATCCATGATATGGCGTTTCATCACAGCAGTATTTAGTTTAGACAGTAGCTGCTGCCGGGTCCCGCATGAGCTCAGCCCCCTCCTTTTTTTTTTTTTAAATCAATTTATTTTCTTTTTTTAAGCTTAATACATAAAATCAGCACTTTTGAAACAGGAAGTGAAATAGAGGGATATGAGACATGGCTAGAATGGGTGATCTGTTTGGTATTTTGAGCAAAACACTTCATAGACATGTTTTTTATATATTTTTATATATCTGAGACCAATGCTATTGCCTAAAAATAGCATGATAGGTGACCTTTAAGATCTATAAAACAGCTGATTTCTTTCATAAAAATAATATACATACAAAATAGACAACACCGATTTAAAACATGTCTGTCTTACGTGTTGAGTGTAGTAAGAGAATGTTGCATTGATTTTTACTCATTGGTTTGCATAACATGGAAGCTATTAAATAAAAAAATGAAATGATCTTATATTATAATACCACAAAGCCATGAAGAAGACTTCTAACACTATCCTTGAGGCTCGCTGCCTTTTGCATTAACAGCATAGTGATTGCAGGGTCAGTCAGAGCTCTCACCTGCAGGCAGCCTTCCCTTCAGCCACCACACACACACCCTCATTCAGACACTGCACATTGAGGCAGACATCAAGGGGTGCTGTGGTGTTAGGTTGCTGGGTCGTGGTCGCAGGTTTCTGGGTCGTGGGAGGTATAGGCTGGCTCAACGTCAAATGAGACACATCTGAAGAAGAAAGCAAATGAAAGAGCAGTTATTGCATTGACTGTAATGTTTTCTGACAAGTTTGTGAATAAATCATGGGTGTAATCATGCCCCACAGGTGTTAATGATCACACAAATATGCAATTGTGTGCAGTAGCCCAGATGATTATTTAGCATACTAATTAATAAATATTTGATATGACAGGATGGGTGTGTTTCTTTTCACATAAACAGCAATACAGTCCTCATAGCTTCAAAGGAGCAAATGAAATGTATTGAGTTTATAGTGCAATACGGTGCTTTTACCCTCCATGGTAAGGAGAAAGATGGCATCTCCCCCCTTGATAAAGTCCCTGCTCTTGGCTCTGAGGTGGGAGAGATACACTACAGTGCCGGCCCCTGGCCCTCGGAAATACTTGGACCCATCTGTTTGTGTGACCTCAACGCCCACCTTGCGAGGGTCGTCCCAGAAAAACGTGTCGGAGCCTGTTTAAAGGAATATTGAAAGGTTTTACAATATAGTATTTTCATGATTTTGTTTCATGTAAACAATCATCAACGTGAATCTTTTTGACAGTTGATGTTGCTGCACCTGTTGGCTTCATGTTGGGGTCAGTGGTGACACTGCGCTGGTTGGACATGCGCTTTTGGATGTGTGCGTGTTGGTCCATCAGCATCATGGTTATCTGTTTCCAGGGGCATGGCCATTTCTGTCCAAGATCGCCTTCATGGGCCACTAAATGAGCATAGGCCGACAGCTCCCCAGGGTAGTCTGTCTTACCGCTGGGGTACAGCTCCATTTGGAAGGTGTAACCTTCCTTAGAGGTGAATGGTGGGCTGAAGATAGATGTGTTTGCCGGGGTGTTGTCCATAACGTTAGCGAAGTCTTTCACCCGCCATATAAACTCTGGGCAGGTGGTCTCAGAGAGGTTGATGTCATCCAGTGACAGTCCTCCTGCTAAGGGCCCAGAACCCTCTTTGGTCCCTTGAAAGACAACACGGAATTTCTTGTTGACGTCTAGACTCACATGGTGCAGTTGCCACTGCTCCTGAGGGGACCCTGTTGAGGTAAAAAATGGATTTGATTGAACAGAAATGTTTTGATAGCCACACTTCACAAGCAAAATTGTAACACTTTGAGCTGTAGTGAAATGTAGTAAAATGTACCATCTATGGTCTGTATAAGGCGCAGTTTTCCGTTGGGGTTAGTTGTGTCATATTCTCTGACATGGATCTTCAGTGAGTCGCTGGGGCCGGCGCTGTTGTAGTAGAAGAACTGCAGACATTGGTATCCTCTTTTGGGGTAAAGGATCCTGCCCTCCAGTAGAGCCGTATCCCCATTACTGGCTGCACTAGTGTTGAAGTGCATGAAATACCCCGAGCCTAAAGATGCAAATTTCACTTGATTAAAAAGGTCAGTACCTAAGCATTAGGTCTACATTTTATTGTAATGCTTTTTGCACAAGGTGATAAGAAGAAGGTTACAAGCCAATGTATCATATAGAAATGATTATATAATGTATTAACCGTTATCAAGTCTATCTCAAAGACCGTTCCCTTCCTAATGCATATTTAATATAGAAGATTTGGAACAAAACATTTTTCAATTGCATTTTAGAGTTCAGTGGTGAAGATGCTCCATCCATTCAACTCAAATAAATCAAGTGGGTATCTTTTAAAATGTGGGTGTTGAAATTCCCTCTATGTTTTCTAGTTGCTTTGTAGTGGAGGCATTTTATCACAGCATGAGAATGTCATACTAAGATGACAGTATCAAGAAGGTACCCACTTGATTTGGCTGCTGAAGCGAGACTCTAGCTTTGGTTGAGCTTTGGAAAAACCTTTTACAGACAAGGGCTGTTTTTTATCAACTGGAATTGTATTTCAATTGTTTTTTCAGACATGCAGTATAGGTATGTGCGTACGTTTCGGAGACAGACTTGAAACAAATGTAAGAGTAAACCTTTGATGCAGAGCTGTGCAACTGACTACACCATGTCCGTGCACGATAATTCTCACCGGTGCATTTTCCCATGTTGGAGTAGTCAGTGTTGGGTCCTCCCTCAGCTTTGGCAATCCTAACCCAGTCTGCTGTTTTCCCTTCTCCCTGGATCATACCGCAGATGTTCTCACGTTCAAAGTCACATGAGTCCAGAAAAGTGGACCCTTGGGCTATAAGACATTGCATAAACATACACAGGTTTAGGACTTTGAACTGCTATAAACTGATCAACTATTCAGGACAATGTTTTGCTTATCTACATATTTCCATTTGGCAAAAAAATCTAAAGATAAGCCATCTAATTGACACTTGTTCACTTTTGTTGTTGCCTCTTACTGCAGTTATAGAGGCGGTGCAGCTTGAGCAGGTCGCTGTCACTGAACTCCATACGCTGGCCAATGACATCACTGAAAGCAGGGATCTTGGTGACGATGGTGGGCTCAGAGCCGTTACGGAAAGCGGTTTTACTGTAGTGCATCATGGAGCCGTAGTCATAGGGCACGCCCAAAGAGCTGGAGGTGGTGTCGTCGTAGGTGTTAAAGTTGTGTTCCTTTCCTGTGGATCAGGCGTAAAGAGAGGTGTCAGTGCAGTTCATCATCACAATGTGGGGGTGGATTAGAGGATCACTAATCAAAGTCGCCTACCAAGCTGAACCTCTTTAAAGACCTGATAAAAGATTGCTTATTCATCAAGGTACAATTTGCTTTAATGACAGATGAGTTAACGATTCGAGGAGCGTAGGTCAATGCAACCAAGATACAAGATGTGATATTCCTTTATGTCCTGATAATGCTTATCTAGCTAAGATTATTCAACAAGTAAACCTGCATCAATCAAGCAATACATTAACTGCTGGATGAAGTCCTATGTAACAAACTTCTTGCATGATGTGTGCTTTTTTTTACTGATTTGTTAGAGTATGCATTTAAAGAATCATCAAATCCTTTATTCTGCTTTAGTTGTCAAAGTAGTGGCAGGTTCATTACCCTCTGAGATGCGGTCCCACATGATATTAACATAATCATCACGGTCTGCCCTCGACTGCTCATGCCAGAAACCCAGAGCATGAAGGAACTCGTGTTCAATGGTGGCAATGCGGTCACAGTTACTCCCTATTGACAATCTCTGCTTCCCAACTCGCCGGTTTCCAACAGAGGAGAAACAGCTATTGGATAAAATACATTCAAGGCTTTAATGAACATCACACTGAGAACTTTAGTTTGAATCATAAAATACAGTATAAATAATGAATTGATCCTTGAGAAAGTACATCTCGTCCTGCCTTCTAAAGACCATAACAGAATACAAATTAGTTTTTCCTTACCCGCTGCCTTTAAAGATTGAAATGTAGTTGTCTTCTCCGCTCCAAGGCTTGAACTCAATGCAGGTCTTGAGTCGGTACTGCTCAAAGGCTTTCAGAATCACACCTTTTGCATTGATCTCTGCAGAGAAGATGATAAAGCAATTATGTTGAAGATTATGAAAAATGTCTCACAGACCCTATACTGTATAAAGTAATGCTGTGAATATTCATAAAAGTCCTATAATTATTTAAATGTCAAGGTTCAAGATCACTCCCATAAGACTTGAATGTCTGAATCGACTGTAAATGACTGAACATCAAACATACAGTACATCATACCCCCTGTGGTGTACATGTTCTCACTCACTCGCTCTAACGCTTTGAGCACAAGTTTGACGTCATTAAATATGACATACCAGTATACAGATATTGGAAATATTATTTCAAACAAAATCAGTTTGTTTTAATGTTTCTGCTCGTTTTAAACATTAGTCAGCCATATAACATGTAAATGTTTCCTTATTTGGTCATTAAAAAGTATTTCTGGTTGTTTCCATATGTTGTCACTTGTTATCAAAAACACAAGTCTATAGCAAAGAGAAGTGTCACCACTTTTCTAAATATCGTATTTCAATGACATAAAAAACAAATTTAGGTGGGAAAAAATGTATGACTTTTGCAATTGCTATTCTTTTTTACATATACAACAGTGAGAGATTGGATCCAATGTCACTAAAACACAAGGGCTGAAGTCACTTAAGATTGTGCAACTTTTTTAAAACACTATATAAAATACTTAACTGCAAGTCCTGCATTTAACGATGTACTTTAACAACCAAAAGGTCAAGTATTCTTTATGCAGAACGACGAGTCATTGGTTATCATTGTATGATTGGATCAGTATTATCAATACATTGACGTGTATGCAGCACTTTAAAAACCTAGTTGGTAAAGATGAAGCTTTTATAACTGCTTTACTGTATGTAGTGTTGGGTAAAACAGCTTGTAAATCCAGGCGGCAACAGCCACTCTTACCTAAGTCATCTTCCATGTAGTATGGGATCGTCTTTGGCCACCTGTACTCATCTCCTATTATGGAATTTCTCGTTTGCCTCTGTAGCAGTCAATAAAAACAATCACGAAGACAGGAACTTTAACAGCTTTATTCCATATCGAAAAATAAATGAAGTTATATTGACATACCTCATCAAGCACGATGTCCCCCTCTACAAGATTCAACCCTGCCTCTATGGACACCAAGCACAATAAACAAATGGTGAACAATGCTCTCTGAAAAGTACACTAAAAACCAATAATGTGGAGGTATGAGGATTAAAAATGTCTACATACCTTCATTGATGTCAAAAATGTCGAGGTCACGTCCACCGTCAACATCATAGTCTGTGAAATTGGTTATGAAAATAACTGTTAAGAAACTTTACTGAAAAGAAAGAAAATCAGAATAGTGACAAAAGTAAATCTTGCTTAAAAAACAAAATAACTCACCTAATATTTTTGTTGTGGGCTAAACAAAAGATAACAAAAATGTTATTCATTTCAAGTTGATTTAAAATGTCTAGTTATCAAACTACAGTACAACAAAATGAACCAATTCCTCACCAAGCAAAGGGTAGCACCACATAAGAGGCAGGCAATGTGAAGAGCAAATACACTCGTAGGTTTTCCCCCTGCCATGTCCTAAAATGTCCCTCTACTGTACATGGGACAGTGCAGACGACAGGTACTGAGCTATTACACTTAGAAGGCAGAAATAGAGGTGCATGCAGGGAATAAAATGAAACGTGATCACAAGTGTATAATTGACAGAGCTGTAAAGGTTCTGGGTTATACAGCAACTTTAAACTTCTCTGCTATCTGTTCACACATCTTTTTGCAGATAAGATGCAGAAAAACACTAAATCATGTAGCCTAATTACCTTCCAGAATAAGAGTAATGTACTGTATTCCTAAATTATAATGATTTGTTTTAAGAAACTGTTCTTACAGTTATAGATATTAATTGCAGCTGTTAAAACAATGATTTTGCTACTTTTGGTATGCTGATACGTCATAAAATGCAGCCTCCTGAAATTCTTGGGCAGTTTTGTATTTTCCTCAGGGTTCTTACAGGCAGTTCAAAGCTCATGACAAGCCAATGTTTGGTTTATTCTTGTCAGATAACCATTAACTTGGACTCTCTTGTTGTAGTGGCTTCATGGGCATTTATGAAACGGCAGCTCTGACATACTGTACGTGGTCTATACAATTCCTTTGCTCTGCCCTCCAACAGTTACAGCTTACAGCAAATTGCAACAATATGTTTTTTGAATACTTCTATTTTTAGTTATTCCCTTACACAGCAGCACATGCAGAAGATGCACACAATGTTTACTGCCTATTGTTAACACTGCTTTGTGCTACATCGATTGTTGACTAATAGAATATGAAGCTCGGGTCCTTATCAACACAAAATGATTACATCAAATAATTCCCCGCCGTCACTGTACTGACTCCAGAATCCAATTATGGAATCAAAGAAGCATAATTATAATTGCCACTCAGCCGTCGCCAAAATGAAGTGGCCAAGGGGCATGGATTTTTTTTTAGAAAGGGCACATTTTTTTAATGCGTATTAACAACAGCACAAGGTGGCTGTTTCAATATCAAAGAATACATGTATTAACCAAATATATTTTGAATTCTCCCTCTATTTTTCTGTCTCTCTCTCCCTACAGTATGTGCCTGCCACACTGACAAAGAAGCCAAGATTCCTCGTGTTTAAACCTTGAAAATGTGTGTAGGTATTGTCCTCACTAAGGCCATAACATACTTTTTTTGCAAATATCTAGAGTTTTGAAATATACGTTTTAGCTATCATGCTCATGTCTTGGATCATTCAAATGTAGAACCTCAGTTCAGAATGAATTTAAAGGTGCCCTATTATGCTTTTTTGGGGGTTTTCCCTTTCCTCTAGTGTCTTATTGGCTGTTGTGCATTGAAATGGCCTGCAACATCGGCTAAAATCGCAGATTCCCCTCCAGAGATGTAGTGTTATCACTTTGTAACACTCGCGCTTCTATTGGCTAGCGCTCCAAAACATTGTACATAAGCTAAGGGGTGCGACAGCTCAAAGCAGATGACCAATCACAACCGAGCCAGCCAGCTAACCAATCAGAGCAGACTGGGCTCTGGTTTCAGACAGAGGGTGAAAAGAGGTGCTTCAGCACAGGCAGTATGAGAAAAATAAAGCACTTTTATATCATTAAAGCTTGTAAACATGTCATAGTAGAGGCAACAAATACAAATATCAATCTGAAAATTAGCATAATAGGGCCCCTTTAAATAACTCCTCACTTTTAATTGCACTCCACAAAACATTGATAACATTTGCTGTGGAGTGTAATGCAACGTGTTCGCTGTGTTTTTTCTATTGATGTTTTCACAACGAAATACAATTGTAGGGTTAATTAATATCTACATATGGTATGATACAGCGGCTTTCTCTAAAACCTCTTAACCAGCAGGATACTGGACCCACACAATCCCTGGGCATCCTGCAAAGAAGTAATACTAACTATAATGTCAAAATGGTTGCTGTGAAACTGGCCCATCACAGTAGAACTAGGACAAAGCTCAAAGCTCAAGGAAACAATCAAACACAGCTGTCCCATTGATGCATACTTTGTTATGTGGTGTCACATTTTGGGCTGTGGTGATTACTTATTGATGTTTCCTCTGCTGTATATTGCTCAAAAGATGGATTCATGCATTATATGTAACTATTAGAGCAGAACTGATGCAGTTCAGGCTCTGCATCTTTCCCCCTGTCACTGAACCCAAGAAGATGTAATACTATGTGGAGCAACTGAACATCTTTGCCAGAATAAAACCAGGTATACATTCCTGGTCTGAAATCATGGTGCACCTCACTCCGTTCTATGTATCAATCTCCCGTTACAGTGAAGTCCATACTAGAAAAATGCTTGTGATATTGCAGTTTGAACATGACATGACTTTTAGTAAGCAAGACAAAAAGCAAAACTTAGTTTCCCTTTATTCACTAAACCAGCTAAAAAACAGCACAATTGAAATGCTGCTGTATTCACATAGGAATACTTCTTTATAATAGAGGCAGTACTAGTCACTCACACTTATAGAGAGAAGAGCTTTAAATGAAATATATGATCTGTATATATGGGGCTGGGGAAATCATGTTCACTGACACCAGATGAGATCAGTCCTGCTGTGAGCGCCTTCAGCTCAGCAGGACTTCAACATTCCCTCCCCCACATTAATAATAGGCTCACTCCTTTCATTGATCTGGGGATCAGAGGATGAATGCATCCGTACATTTCTTCCACATTAATATTTTAAAGTTTACACATAGATTAAGACTTGCTTGCATAGCATTTGGTAAAAATTGTTTTTGTACACAGCATCTCTGGTAAATCCTCCATTCAGTTGAGGGTTCCAGCAATGTTATATTACGTTCAAATTAAACGTTGAAGGCATCAACGTTTTATGATAGTTGTGAACTAGAAACTATTTTATTTTCTCGTTTATGTCTGTCTACTGTTGCTGCTCTACCCTCCCTTCTCCACCACCAGCATCCAGGCAATGTCCATGGTCCAGGGAGATCTCCAGCAGTTTGTTATGACCGCATCAACAGTTTAGTAAATGCAGGATTGGTGCCAATTTCTGTATTTGATGTGCCTTCTAACTGATCAGCTTTTAGTCATCATAAATAGGATAAGAGCCCGTCTGAACATATAAAACAGTCAGCCATACACATGTATCAGCACGCAAACATTGTTTTAAAATGAAAAGGATCATAGTTATTTGCAGGTTGTTTTACTGAAAAAAAACGAATTTCGGACTTCATCTATGAGCTCTGAATTTGTATTGGTATTTATGTCTGTGTGTGGGTTTAGTTCTTTAAAAAAGCAAACTCATAACTAATAAATCCCAAACTTCTCAACAAATAAACTAACGCACACAAAGATTATGGCTAATGAATCTAAACAAATTAAAGTAAGAAGAAGAGCTGAAAGGTGTTAGCACCTGATGGGGGTGGTCCCTTTTAAGGGCGGGCGATTATCCTCAGGACTTTTAACACAGGCATTTGTGCCTCTCATTAATATAAAAATAGGTCATCATTTCCAAATCAATTTGAAAAAAACACCTTGGGTTGCTCCCTTGTTTAACTGTGCAGATTCTGAGAGTATAGATGGTTATGCATGGTTCATGTATAGTTTGTTTTGAAAATAGACTTGTTTTTTTTTTTTAAACCTGAGAACAAAACACAACCTTTTAAAATCTAAAATGGGACTAAAGGAATCTAGGTGAGAGTTGTAGGAAAGTAATTGACAAGTATTATACATATACAGAAATGAATGTCCTGATAATTTAAAACACAACTAGTAGAAACTTTACTTTATTGGTCTCTACTGTTAATATGCTGATTTCATTTCCACACATTCGTTCTTTTTTTTGCAATGTCTCCACCCAAAACTGCCAATAACAAGAAACCTCTTTTCGTCATCCTAATGTCAGTGGACACATGCACATACCACCAAACCACACAGTCAGGCAGAGATGGGAATTCATGGTCTGCTGATCATTTCATCTGCCTGCAAAGGCCAGAATTATTCCTAAACTTTACAGTCAGCGCTCAATGATCTATGAACTAACACATTTAAGCACTGGCTGATGGTGTTACTGCGTTGACACCCTGCAGGAAAACTACCACTGATTTCTGAGTTTGTACTGCTTTTATGTAAGTGTTATCATTTATATTCCTATTATCATGTTTACATACTCTTTTTGATTATGTGTTGTTATTAGTTATTATTGTTTTATTTTATTTTTTTATTATTATTTTTTTTATTGTATATATTATTTTTTTACTTTTTATCTCTTAAATTTGATCAGTGTCTTTTGTTGTGAAGCACTTCGGGATTTGTCTTGGCAGATGAGAAGCGCTATATAAATTCAATGTATTATTATTATTATTTATTATTATTGTATTATGGTTTGAATTGCAGTGTGGTGTTTCTGGGAGGTCATGAAGCACAATGTAATATAAAACCAGAGGCCAAACATAATTCTCAGGTTTTGTTGATATTGGTCTCTTGCTTTCTAGTTCCATGTAGCTGCATGAAAAGTCTCACCTCATGGGGCTAACTGAGACTTAAAATCAATGCAGCAAAAAAATAAAAAAGTAAAAGCAGCACTAAAAAATTCATTGATTTTTTTTGTGAAATAGAGCACTGCTCTTTAGAGGCTAGGAACATCAAACTTGAATGAATATATATGTAAAATTCATACAATGATATGTGATAATGAAGCTCAGAAGAAATGCATGCAATGCATTTTAACAATAACATGTCCTTCTGTTGTAACGCATTTTCAAAACATGCACTAACCAGATATTGGACTTTAAATTGAAAACATGAAAAATGTATTGGCCCAAATATAATAAACACAAATGCTCTTCAAAGACTGCACACATACACAAATTGCAGGTTATAATTGAAATGTTAATCAGATGGAAATCAAACTCTGGTGCATTTAATTCCCTATATACTGTAGTATATCTGTTTCACAAATAACAGCTTACATTGACCCTCTGTATGTGCATACAATCTGTCATAAACACTGTTACCAATACATCGTGCTATGTTTTAGAAGAAGCATGATTAATATTCTGCACAATCCTCTGGATATATGACTCTCTACAGGCAGCCTTTCCTCGCCAGGCAAAGTTTGCGTCACATGCTTATCCTGTATTCCCCGCAGACCACTTTGATGTTCATGCTCACGTTTATTTTATTATGGACATTTATTTATTTATACCGTCTGTGACCATCACAATCAATCCTTCGACCACAACATTACTCTTGGAATTCAGTTTTCATCTCAAAAGTGTTCACAATCTGTTCCAACCCTCGTGTGTGTGTGTGGTGTGTGTGTGTGTGTGTGTGTGTGTGTGTGTGTGTGTGTGTGTGTGTGTGTGTGTGTGTGTGTGTGTGTGTGTGTGTGTGTGTGTGCGGGTGTGTGTGTGTGTGTGTGTGTGTGTGTGTGTGTGTGCGGGTTTGGGTGCGGGTGTGTGTGTGTGTGTGTGTGTGTGTGTGTGTGTGTGTGTGTGTGTGTGTGTGTGTGTGTGTGTGTGTGTGTGTGTGTGTGTGTGTGTGTGTGTGTGTGTGTGTGTGTGTGTGTGTGTGTGTGTGCGAGAGAAAGAAGCGTGCCAGTGGTAGCTAAGGCAATATTTTTACTGCTTATAACTCTTTTGAAGATAATTCATCCCCGCTTCCAAGGTCTGCAAACTGGATTGTTTTCCTTCCTTGGACAAATTAGAAAAATCATTTTCACGGGCCACTACATGTGCCCTTGACTCACAGAAATTGATTTCTTTCTTTTTTTTTGTGGGGGATATGTAATATCGAGATGTAATTAAATGCTACACATCCTTGCTGGCACAATGGGTGAACAGGATGATTACAGGACTGAAATTGACATTCATCCTATAAAAACCTAAATATTCACATTTAACCATGTCAACCCCATGGACCCTTTGGCAAGTCAATTATTACAAACTAATGTGTGTGGAACAGGACTGCTCCGTCTTAAATAATTTCTATTTAAATTCCGGAGCAGGAGCAAGGTGTCCAAAGATTAAATGTTACAGTATTTCATGCTAAGTTACAGCCAAAAGGGGGGAAAACGAAAACAACAGAAATGTTTGAATACTTCGCTTGTGTGCAGCAGTAAAGGTATTTTGAAATGCACACATTGTGGTTGAGTTGGCTTTGTGTTAGAGGATGTTGTGTTTGATAAGAAACAGAGGTTGTAAAGTTAATGTGGTGACTTTGGGATTTTGCAAGTGAAAAGTAACCCTCTTATTGTGTTCCACAACCATTAGGGGATGTTGTCTGAAAAGGGTAACAAATGCCAAACAGATGTGATACCCAAAAGTCAGCACTTAACCTTGGTTAAGATTTTAAATTGAAATTGCAAAAGCACTATGCCAATATAAGGAGTCTCTGTCCCCTGTAGTTTGTTGCCAAACAAAGTAAAATTCTATTTTTATATATCATATATGATAATAATTGTAAACTCTCTTAACTCTAATATCAATACAAATTGATCATGATGCATTTTATGCTTTAACCAGATTAAAAATAAATGTACTGTAGTTCCAGATGTGTATTAATATGAGTGATTACTTGAGCGTTTGTACAGTTGTGAATGGGTAACCAAAGAGCATTTATGAATGGGTGGAGAGGGGCATGTGCACTAGCATAAATGAGTTTTCTGACACTAGCCTGCAGGCACATTGTTAAGATTAAACAAACCCATAGTGTGCTTCCAGGAATGAAAGCATTTTAATTTTGGAGATTACCAATGATGACCAAAAATAGATTTACGTGAGTGAGCGTGTGTGAGTGTTAATGAATCTGGAGCTCCAGCTCATTACAATGAAGTCTCCTGCTTCTCTTTACACAGAAGTGAGAATGAGATACGCCCTCTCTGCTGCTGAGGAGCCACAACACCTCGGATACTTCATCTGGCGCAAACTATACCCAATGGGGTTAAGTTTAAAAAGTGATTTCGGAAACGGAATGGATCAGAAGCATTATTGGAGGACGCGGATATAAGCAATTCAGCAATCGTTTGTCGAGGTAAGCATTTATGTTCGTAGTTATTTAAACCTATAAAACCATGTGGTATTGTAATCAATGTAAGGCTGATGTCGCCTCCAGGCTGGACAACTATTCAAATAGTCTACAAAAATGTACAAGGCTACCATAAATCATGAAAACTACCGAACAAGGCTATTAATGTATTTTTCATCCAAATCATCTGCTAAAATATACACAACTTCAAGCATTGTGATTACCTTCTTTAGGTGATTCGTTTGTGCTGTTCGTTATTACGCGCGTGCATTGTGGCTTTGCCGCTTCAAAATCACAAGCCAGTTTGTCTAGCAGCATGTCTAAAGAATATCCAAAATTGAAACTCAAAAACAGTCCCCAACTGAGCTAAGAATACATAAAAAAAAAACTTTGACAGGACAATTGCTAGACAAAAATGCTGTTTTACAGGATAGGAGTGTAGACAGACAAAACAGCAACAGGAGAGACATTATGCAGCAAGATGCATACTACAGTAGGAATGGGAATGGGAACAAACGGTTGCACACAAAGAGCTATGATCACACATGGCTGTTAATTAGTCACATACTTCTTATGCAAGAACACTTTAATCAAAGCAATATAAATGCTAATACATTACTTTTTTTTAGGAACATTTGCAAATCCTGCATTTTTAGGTTCATAGCTTAAAATATTATACTTTAAGTGTGAGAAAGCACTTATTATTGCTCTTTAAAAAACGGTGATTCTTTTTCCAGATGGCCCTGATAGATGAAGACATTGCCTTCCAATCCAACATACCTGTGCCACTGGATATAACCGTGGCTGTGGTCTACTCTGTTTTTGGTGAGTAAACTCTGCAGTAATTCAAAACCATGTTGGTCTTATTTAATCTCTTAACAGACAGTAAAGAGTTAATAACACCAATATTGCTGTCAATACGTTTTTTACTCGTTCTGCTGAGGCTGAAACGGGAAACAGCATGGAGCAAGCCAGCACACTGTGAAGCCTTGGAGGCATGTTAATTGTTGTATTCTTCCCAAGTATATGTATCACATCTATCAATATTTACTCTATTGATGTCTAAATCCTACTGTAAACACACATCAATATACAGAGCCTGTAGTGTTGCAGCATGTTTAATCTGTTCTTCCAACAATGCAAGCAGCCTCTGGTGATAGGTTCTATATCTGGGCAATGTATACTGAAAAAAAAACACCTGCCATTCGGTAGTATTACTGGAGAAACCTTACATTTGAAGATAGCAGTGATGCACTATTAGAAGGTAACCAAAACGTGTTTTTAATGTAATACGTTTTTGAATTAATGTTCAGCTTAATGGAGTTTTATGACCATACTGTAGGTGTGTTTTGCTTCTGCTGTATAGTTCTCTTTGTGTCATGTGTCTGCGTCGTGATTAAAGCCATATAACTTCTGAGGCTGTCTCTGTGTTATGCTTTGCCTTTTACTACATGAATTAAAGAATCATCTTCAATTGTAATACTTGGTTCATACTAAGCAATGCTGGTTATCACTTGGGTAAGTAACATGTTTAAAAAGCCAGCAAGAGTAGAGCATTAGTTAGATTTTTTAAATGTATCCAACAGAAAAACCCAGGTGGATGTTGCCAAAATGGCAACACCCTATTCTTTTAGGCCACCTCCTAGGGAACTTTCTCGTGTATTGTATTGTATTTGTATATGAACATAAACAACAACATATATGGCTTGTGAGTGCACACTGCTGTCAAGCTATAACATCATGAGAAAGACTTCAGGGACGCGCAATGAGTGCCTGTGAAAGACACATTTAATGGATTCTTTTCCCAGAGAATTATTTATTGATACCCACCCTAGTATTAAAAATGTATATTTATGTATTTATATGATTATTTAAAGTATCAATGGATTTGACAGTTTTTAATCATGATTTTCACACAGTAACACAAATACTGCCATTTTGAGCAGCCAATCCAGGTTTAAAACATGAGAGTCTATTTGTTCATTAGTCTAACAAAATAATAAATACATGAAAACTATACGCCATAATTAATTACATTCCTGTGGTACACAATTTGCTCTGAAATCATTCGGTCTGTTTTCCAGGAGTATTATCACTGTTTGGCAACAGCACACTGCTGTACGTCTCCTTCAAGAAAAAACACCTTCTGAAACCAGCCGAGTACTTCATCATCAACCTCGCCGTCAGTGACTTGGGCCTGACTCTGTCCCTCTACCCCATGGCCATAACTTCAAGCTTCTACCACAGGTATTACATATGGCACGTACTGTAGCATTAACAGGCATGAAAACTACCAGAAAACGAGATACATTGATGTAAACCATATTAGAAAGATTGTAGGTATAGCTTTTAAATCATACTCTCTTTCATATTTCATGGTTCATTTAACTATATGGTTGGTTAGGGGTATGATTGCCTGTGAGGTTACAGATAGTCATGCTCATGCTATTCTTCTTTTACCCCCCTCACCTTCTCCCTCATTGATCTTTCCTCTCTGTCTTTGCTTTTTTCTATTTCTCTTTATCCCATAACCTCCTATGTAGGTGGCTGTATGGGAAAACAGTGTGCTACATATACGCTTTTTGTGGCATGTTGTTTGGCATCTGCAGTCTGACGACTCTGACCCTGCTCAGCATCGTGTGCTTTGTAAAAGTATGTTGTCCACATTACGGTAAGTTTTCAAAAAAGATTCTATTTCTTCCAACACAATGACACAGCATTTACCATCACACCCCTAAGTGGCTGATTATTGATTTATCTGTTCTACAAAACAAAATGTTAATCCCCTCCATTGCACATTAGCCTTTCTTTGATGACTGACTCAGGAGCTGCACTCACTTCTTGTGATGTTGGTTAATTCAGTTTATTGAACCCTTCTATTTGAGAATGAAGATATTGTGTTTTCCCGAGCACAAAAGGACTTCTATACATAACTCTTAATTATAAGCACTTTGTTAAGCAAACCTTATCTGAATCACTTCAACCATCGAAAGATACCCTTTGAAAATGTGAGGCAGCAAAACAAAGATTTTATTGCATGAATTGTAAAGTCTTACTGTGGTCTCCCACCACTGTATATTTACAGAGGTACTAATTTCATCACAACTTGACAGTAATGATGTCTGAGTAGATTAGACATTTAGGAGAAATATTATATTCTCCAACCTCACCATTGATGAATCATTTCCTGTGGGGGGGGAGAATAAGTGCAAGATGCAATTTCAAGGACCATCTACACAGTTGTTTCAAAAAGCACAAATGGCAAGGATGCTGCCCATGAAACCATAGGGGCCAATTCTGGTCCACTAGCTGTGGTGCAATTACTTTTAATGCACTTTCTGAAGATCATTACAATTTCACTGAGGAGGCTCATTAGGCCGTAACCTTGGTAGTGGAAGCTTTCCTCCTGAAGATTGAGAGCTATGTTTTTTTCCCTTTGTTGCGAGCACCAACACTCACACTTGTTAAGACTTCCTTGATTCAGTTTTTCTATGAAGCTTAAGTGTTTGTATTTTCAAGGACAGAATCGGGAACGAAGTCTCAAACAAAACAAAGCTGAAACAGTTTCATTCATTTCTTGTGTGACATCCTGGACTATATTCAGGATGGACAACAAAATGTGTGTGGCCCACAACAACCATCAAGGACTGTTGTGCTCCAATCAGTTACACAAGCTTGTTCGCATACTGAAAGGCAGCGTGAAGTGCATCTCCTCTCTGTGACTGCTCCATTGCAGTTGTAAAGGGGGCAGTGCCCTCACATATTAAGCCTTGAGCTACCCAAGCCCCTGTAACTGTGACTAATATTTTCATCATGTTCAGAACATTTTAAATTGTCAAGAACCACCACTAGAAGAAGAAAAGTTGAATAAACATCGGGAAGAGAACGTAAAATATATTGTTAGAATAAAATAACCTAACCTTAGATGAAAGTATGATACTCACATTTGAACAATTAGCTAATATCCCCCTTTAAGTTAACTTTAAACATGTAGCTCTCAGATGCAGTCAGTAAACACTATGTAGGTTCTTTTTTACAGGACGCTACAGTAGCTGTGCTGTTTATTGTAAGTACGAGCTTTTGAGAACATGCAGATTAGGGCATACCTCTTACTACATAGAGAACCAGGGTTATCGAACAACCTACTTTATCGTAGCATAATTTGTTTGGGTATATCAATAAATAATAATACTGCTTTCAACTTCATGAAAATATAAACTAAATGTTTTTTCCCCCCAGGTAACAAGTTTAACCCTGTCCACGGCCGTCTGCTCATTGCCTGTGCTTGGGTCTATGCCTTGTTGTTCGCTGGCTCTCCGCTGGCCAACTGGGGGAAATATGGACCTGAGCCTTATGGCACCGCCTGTTGCATCGACTGGCGCCTGTCTAATGAACACTCGACAGCACGTTCATTCACTGTGGCGCTGTTCATCTTCTGCTACATCCTTCCATGCTGTGTTATTGTGGCATCTTACTCGTGCATTCTGGTCACAGTGAATGTATCACGTAAAAATATGGAGCAACATGCATCGAGGAAGACACACATGAGCAGCATCCAGACAATTATAATTAAGGTAAGATGATACACACCTCTCCGTTTGGAAATATTCTTTTGAGTACTGGCTTAGAAACGACATGTTCTTATGGTCCTTTATAGCACCATTGAAATGATTATGCCCTCATCTTTACTGTGTCTCTGCATGATCACACCCCGGGAGAGTGTTATTAATACTCTGAGATCAGTAATATATTAAAGCTTCTGCTCGAGACAAGACTCCTGTGGAGATTTACTTACTCTTCCATATGTAAAATAAATTGGAAATGACCTAAATAGATCCGTCAGTGATAGAGGATCTATTCCGGTCAATATTAGCAGGAATTGGCTCTGGAGATACTTTTATGCTTTTATCCCATAGCAATACTAATGTTGAGGTACAATGTTGTATAATGTTTTTATAATTTTTATGCTATGACGTTTGTATTTTGTTTTTGTCTTTGCTTTTGTTTGCTTTGTACAGCCCTTTGAGGCATTTCTTGTGATTTGGGGCTATAATACATTTTGATTTGATTTGATTTGATGGATAAGAAGCTAACGCTGCTTTTGATGATCGATGGTCATCATTATACACCTCTCTCCATAAGAATAACTTTAATTTAAACAGCTATGGATTACAATGCCTATGTTGCCTTTGACTGATGCAAGTCAATCAATATTTCAGGTTCACCTTGTGCCTTTAAAGGACATGCCTTGTGATTTTTTTGTATGTTATCATCAATAGTGCAAAACAAACAATGATCATGATTCTTCAATCAAATACACTGTTTTCTCTTCTGTGATCTATTTCTTACCAGTTAAGTGTTGCTGTCTGCATCGGTTTCTTTGTGGCGTGGAGTCCGTATGCTGTGGTATCCATGTGGGCTGCCTTTGGGCACGTTGAGAACATCCCTCCTCTGGCCTTTGCTTTACCGGCAATGTTTGCCAAGTCGTCCACCATCTACAACCCAATCATCTACCTAATGCTGAGGCCGAACATTCGCAAGGTGATACGCAAGGACCTTGGTACTCTATGCCACATCTTTCTGAATTGCTGTCAATGCACGAAGGGGTCAGCAAATTGCTGCTCCAAGACAGAGATCAGGGTCCGAATTCGCTCATTGCACAGACAGACAAACCCATTCCCTTCATCCAACTACTCTGCTCAACCTCCTATAGAAACAATAAAGTGCAATGATGCTTTTGAATGCTTCAGACACTACCCTCAAATCTGCAGCGTCCCTAACCCTGCCATCGACGACCCATCTAAAGTTCTAGACAATCCAATTCCCCAAACACAAAGGCAGAAGAATCAAAATGTGTGCCACAAAAAGTCTCTGCTGGCCATCATGTGTGCAAAAAGGACTTCAGAAATAGACAACTTTCACATTAATTTGGAGATGGTTCCAGGCCATGCAAAAGTCGCCTGGCCTTGATACTTATCTCAATTTACAATGTTTACAGAATATCTCTGGACTTCATTTGCTGGTTATGTTCTTTAAGATGTGGCATTACGTAATTTATATATTTCAGGAAATCTTGTTCAGCGATGTACCGTATGCTCCTTAAGTGTTTTGGCACACGCCATGTAGCTATTTTATCTTTTGTCACCCACTATGTTTTTATTTGGTTAATATGACAGAATAGCATTTAAGGTTTAATGCAAACCGCATTTAATAATTTAAAGTGAATGTAATTTGTAAGTATGTGTTCATTTGCAGTGAATTGCCCTTATCAAAGTTGTCAAAAAGTTGTCAAAAAGTGCCCGGTTTGTAGCTTTTTTTCAGATTTAAATAACATCTAAAAATGTCTCCAAAACCCTAGGGGAGATTTAAGGTGTTGAGGAATTGTACCAACTTAATTTTGAATCAATATTTGACTACCTAACACATTCCTTGTAGCACTACTTGCCGCATCCTCTTTCTGGATCTACCGTTTCTGTGTATTACTTTAAAAAAAAGCTAGATTTAGTGAAGTTTTCTTATTTTTACTCTAACGTTTGCATAAGCTTGGTCAAGTTGGACGGAGGGCAAGTTTCAACATAATTTGAAGCATACTGTTTAAACTTTGAGAGTTAATGAAGCTCCTTGATTTTAATGATGTTTTCTTTATAGTCAAATGGTTGAATCTGTAAAAAGAATCATTTTAAGATAATATTAATTATGAGCCTGCAACAAAACAAAGATAATCTCATCTCTTTGATCAGGACTGTATGGATGTGGTTTGACTGACTGCGATAAAACAATATATTTTATCAGACTATGGTCCAAATATTGCTAAATCCATATTGGTGCAAACACCAATAATCAATTGAAATAATCAACACTGATTTAACTTTCATAATAATAATAATAATGAAAATTATGCAAAAATAGGTTATTTCTGACTGCTCACTACAAAGTAATAGTATATTGGATAAGTACAACACATGATAAATGTATGATTTAACAGTGGATCGCTTACATTCAAATCAAAGCTAACGTTCTGCACTTTAAAGACATGGATAGTTGATTTGTAAATACTTGTAGACCTTATTAAGGGCTTGATATTTAGTAATCTGCTGTTCGCATTATCTTAGTAAAGCCTGGGTTAAACCTCAGGCAATTGACTGGTCACTGTGCGTGTATGCTGATGATGCAACTAATATCTGTTATTCATATCGTTTCTGCACTTTGATACCATGAGTCTCACTGTTCTACCCAGATTTGTCCTGGATGATGGCTTTGCAGGAGAACACAAATATAACTAATTTCAAAAGTGGTAAAAACATCCATCCCCTGTCAACCCTCGTATTGTTTTCATGTGACAACTGCAGGTTTACAGTTTATGGTGCTTGATCAATTATCTATGTACAGTACACACTGTAAAACTAAATGTGGCAACATAATACTATTGTTATGGTTCTGCACATTAATGTCTATCTATCTGTATTATGTGAACCTCAAGTCATTATTTTTGTATACAATGAAAATGGGATGTTTATAGTTGATTTGTATAATATGTTTGACACACATGAAACAAACAATCAATGCAATCCAATATGTAGCTGCAGATAAATGTATTATAGGAGAAAGATTATCAAGGTCATGTTGTTTGTAATAGTTGTTGTTTGTAAATCCATTGTAAAGTTAACATGACTGGAATAGGATTTAGGCATTCACTCAGGACCAACTATGAGACAGATCCAACCTTAGCTTTTTAGACACTCACTGAATTATTACCCTCAAATTATTCCGTGGACCTACTGCTATACTTCATCTATTCCAAATAGAATATTAAGCCATGTCCTAATTGTCATGTAAAAGATGTTGCTGATGCAAGGCATGCTGTTTTAACAAAGGTTTTTAAATCGTTATTTCAATCAACAGGGTGCCATTTTAATATCATGCCTCAATCTGATAGAACCTGGATGTAATTACTGTTAAGAAGCTAGAAAGCCTGCTCACATTTGTATACCAGGACATTATCAATAGTCATTCATGGGTTGAAAGGAATCATTGTTATAGTGTTTAGTGGAGATAATATTAAACCTACCTAGGGAAGGAGAACAGCAGTGGCTATCACTATAGCTCATCATCAGATCATCATCTGTAATCCCTTTCATGGAAGTTCAAACAGTATTTTTTAATGAAAACAGAGAGAAAATTAGTCTTCCTGTCAGGTGCATTTGGGGATGAAAAAAGAATACAATCCACTGTTTATTCGTCTAATGCTCAGGAAAGAATATCTGCATACAACACACTGTCATGCCCATATTCAAACTATAGTCTATGTCATTGTATGCAGAGCCCTCTAGAGTCTAATGTGGGGTTTTAATGTTATCATAGTCTATATCGGATGAAAAATACATTATTATTGTCATTATTGTAAATTTCGACTTGTTCAGTTCTGTCGCTTGTTTAATTTGCTTTAAAGGGAAATGAGCTTTTGAGTGATGTGATATTTAGTGTGTCCCAATCCAATACTCTATAGTGCATAGAGTAAATACTTGATCTTTTTGTATATTGTCTTTGCAGGTAGCATATGAAAATATCCACATACAGTACTTAGCTGTTTGTTCAATCAAACAGGAACCTTTAATAGTCTGCAATCTAAACTTCTAAATACATAATGACAGATCATTTAAAAGTAATTTACTTTGAAGTTCAGTTATTTGGTTTTTTGAAAGCTTTTCACAAAACAGTTTGTTAAATGTTTCTGTCCCATTCTGAACACTTTTCCTTTCATGTTGTGCATGGTATCGTGGAATAAAAGTGTCAATCAAGAGAAAAGTAAAAAAACAAACACATTTTTGAATAAGTATATGGAAAAAATTCTCAGCACTCCCTTAGATTAAGGATGACGTGTGGAATTGGGATACAGATATAGCGTATACTTGTAGTCTAAACTCATTTGTTTAGAAGTGACAGCTCTGTTGATGTTTTCATTATATTGATATCAATTTAAGAGTTGCAGGGGATAAGCAGTTATGTTTAAAGGAAAAACTAAAAGTAAAACCATCTGAAAGTGTGTAGTTCCATCCATGTAACACATGAAATTAATTTACTTTGGGATTTTATAAACATTTGTTCAGTTTATTTAGAATATCAAAATGGCTTTTAAAATACAACTGGTTTTGAGTAAAACTTGTTGAAGAAGAACACAGTGAAGACATTTTTTTTGTTACAACATTTTTGTAATGAAAAGGAACAAAACATCAAATCTTATAATTGAAAATGCTATACAGTACATCACAGCAGCGTATCAGTTTAAAGACAATCTGACATCATGAGAGGAAATCCACACACTGATCATTCAAAGGAATAGCTCAATGCCAATGAATTCACCTTTACTGTGATTTGGGGAAATGTAAGAAGATAATCTACAGCAGGTCTCAAGCTGAAGGAGACAGACTTTATGTTACTCATCTCATGAGTGTCTACTGATTCCCACTGGACACATGGATGACAACAAAAATGCAAATGTATTGTGGACTTGTTCTGTCTTTCTGTGAATACATACTGTGTGTTTTCAGCTTCTTCCATTCTTACAGAGTAGCTGACCCTGCCTGTTCTGTGATTGAAGTCTTTATTTTTGTGTTGGGATGGAATAAATGTTTACCACACACCATTTGATTGTCCCTAAATATGAGTTAATATTCAGTTAAAGCTACAGTAACCGTGCACAAACAAAAAACAATCATAATTGACATTTTATATAAAAAATATTACTTTTGTAATAACTCTTGCTTAGACTTGTCTCATGTGTCAACTGTAACACATTGTTTGCAATATGCATAATGTACTAATCATTCAGGCTATTATTGCTTTTAAAACAGATTTTGAAATTCCATATTAAGAAAAGCCTCAAATTTGAACAAGCTTGTCTTGCTATAAAAAGTTATAAAGTCATTTGAAAACGTTCACAATAAAAGTAAAGTCCGTGTAACAATTTCTCAAAATGAGTGAGTACCAGAAAGTGAAAACAGTTCACAGGGAGCTGTGAGGATTTAAAAAAAGTAACAAAAGGAAACATTTCAGTGAAGAAGTCAAGTGAGCTCTTCGGTTTTCAGTTTGCCATTTCCAATGCTTTGAGCAAGACACATGTTGCGAGAGAGAAGGTATTTAAAATGTGTCCCATAAATCCGAAAATAGTATACTTTTTGGTTGAGAGAGCCTTTAAATGTTGCAAACGGTTAATAAAATGTGAACATCATGAGCAGAGGGTCCTTTAGACGGAATGAGGTAAAACGTTTCTCAGACCTAGGAGGAAGAACTGCAGGAGTCCAATATTTTCTGGATGACATCTATCTTGATGTGGCCATCCAGAGCACGACAAAGCTTCCCAATAGTGCAGCCAATACTTCCCTCCTTCATTTTCCACCGATCCAGCATCTGATGCACCATCTCGGGGAGGCCGTCACGGTAAGAGTCGTGCTCAATGGTCTCTATTTCCACACTGCTCAGACCCAGTCGCCGTGCACATCCCTTCCATTTTTTACCGATGTTGTCCCTCAGTATGTCCAGGTGACCCTCGGTCACGGCATAGTCCTCTGAAGGACAGAAAATAAACATATTTAAGGACGACTTCATTCAACACTAATGATAAATTGTTTTAAGTTTACCTCTGAATTTGAAATACCTTTGCTTTGGACTATTAGAAAACTGTTGTTCTCATCTGATCTCACATGCAAAATTACATACTTCATTGTTAACTTCACCATTTTACTGCTTTTGACTAACTACTAGAGACGGAAAAGATAACTGGATTAATCGTTTAGTTGATCGACAAGAATGTTTTGGCAACTATTTTGAAAATTAGTTTTGAGTTATTTTCCATTTATGACAGAATGTCTGCTTTTCATGTTTGTTTATAATAGCAATTCCTTTGGACATTTGTTCAGATTGAAAACAAGACATTTAAAGATTCCATCTTAGGATCTGGAAATGTTTGACTATTCTTGACATTTGACGGCAAAACCATAATATTCAATTCATTTTGATTGCAGTCCCAATTAGTATCCTATTTGCAAAATAAACAGTAAACATATAGACAAACTATCATCTGTGTTACATTAAAGAAAAATTCCCATGGTTTACCATATTTCAAAATGCCTTCTTTGATGGGAGAGGCATTCGAAGGCAGAGACATCAAACTATTGGAGGCCTCGTGACCTCTAATACTCATCGAGTTGTTGCTCCCAATCTGGATCCCGCTCGCATTCTGAATGAAAAGAGATCCTGAAACAAGCACAAGGCAAAACACATTAACACAGTCTCTCCAACATGTCAGTCAAAGCTGGCAGAGCTGTGAAAACCACAGGCATCTAGAGCAAGAAGAAACACTTCATCAAAAGACATGTCTGTTTGTACCTGGATCTTGTGGTGAGTAGCTCTTTGAGGGTGCAAGGAGACGCCCGGGCTTGATATCAGGAGCAGACGTATCAGACACTGGGTAAACTGGCCAGGACTGCTGGCGGTCATAGTGGGAGTGTGGATGTTGCTGGTTATATTGTGATAGAGAAGGGCTGCTGGCAGACAGTGGCAAGTGGCATGGAGAAGGTATGGAGGAGTTCATGGAATTATAGAGACCAGCAGTAGGGCGATACGCCTCCTCCTGGCTGGTGGGCTGCACTGGCTCAGCTTTTGTCCAGGATTGGACAGAGGATGCACAAGAGGGTCTGTCTGGTTCTGGTTGCTGGATAGCTTGATCTGAATTGCTGAAGTGGTTTTGCAGGAAAGGATTTGAGTTGCCTGGATAGATTTCAGCTTCAAGCTGGTTGTAGCTGCCATGTTTGTGGTACTGAAGCTCCCGAGCCAGCTTCTCCTCCAAAGCTGAAGGGCTTCTGAATGCCTTTGCGTCTGTCTGAAGAGGTTGCTCATATTGGATGTCATGCATGTCCTCAATGCTGGCTTCAACTGGCCCAGGTACACTTCTGTCTGAACTCATCAAGGGAGCTGGGCAATCTGCAAGGTGAGGAGAGATGTCAAAGCGATAAAGCTACTTGATGCCACAATGTTTATAGCTTTCTGAGCGTCGAAGACAAAAATGTAATACATCCCGCACAGGGTGGACATTACAGTGTATATATTATAATCAGCTCATCAAGATTGCCAACAGTACTCACCTGGCAAAAAACATTCCTGGGTCATTGACAGAGTTTTCATCTTCTCAACAAGTTCCTCTGGGCCTTCATATAATTTCTGCATAAAAATCACTCAGAAATGTTATTGATATTGCCTTATTTTTTACTTCACTTATTTTAATGTCACTGTGCACAGAGGATGAGATTGTACAATAAATCATTAACATATATATATTTACCCTCAGTTCCTGTACATCTTCCTCTACAAGAGGTTCAAGCTTTTCCATGTAGAAAGGCAGCAGGAAGTCATAGCCCTCTACAAAAAAAAGGGAAAGATAGGAGAATAATTTTCATTCAACAATATAATGATATCAGGGTTTAAACATATATTCAAATCAAGCCTTGGATTGTAAAAAAAAACAACAACAATGAATGATTTTAATGTTATTTTCTTTGTGTCTGAACACATAAGACTGTCATTTTCCACTGAGCCACCTTAGACCGCATGCTAATGTTTTTACTCCACACACACACACAAAAAGCACACCTTTAAATGTTGGCCTTTGCACCGGATTGTGATCCCAGCCCCTCTTCATGAGCTGAAGGATCTCTACAGGCGTATCTTCTGGAACAAGGTACTCTGCAGGTCGGTCCCCGTTACGGACGCACTGGCTGATGTGTTCTTCACTCCTTGCATCTAGAAACATATCATTTGCTTTTAGGGTTCTGACAATAACCAGGCAGTTGATGTCTTACAAACAGAGCCTCAACGTTTATTATTCATTCGAGCATTATTTGGCATCCCAACTCACTTGCATATGGCTCCTGCCCTGTGATGATGACCCAAACTACGATTGCAAAGCTGTAGATGTCAGACTTCTCAGTGGAGACTGTGTGTATACTCTCCAGGTGCTCAGGGGCCATGTAGCTCAGTGTCCCAGCGCCTCTCGTCCCTGCTGAGCACGCTTTACGACTCCTTCTGCTGGACTCCTCCTTTGTGAGTTTGCTCCATGTCAGGCAGGTGGCCAGGCCAAGGTCTGCAATCTATGAAACAAAGAAAAAAGACATTTGGGATTACCATAAATGTACATGCTTGCTGTCAGAATCACAAATAGGACCGAGTTTGTGATATACCTTGATGTGAAAATCCTTGTCAACTAAAATGTTTTCCGGCTTGATGTCCTTGTGTATGACGTGTCTCTCCGTCAGGTAAATCATCCCTTCCAAAACCTCTAAGATGATTCTGCACTTGATGGATAGTGGCACGGAGACCTGGGAATAATTAAGTGCTTTTATAATTCAAGTCATATATAAAAAAAGTTAAGCTTGCCAACTATGGATGAAATCTGCTCACCGTATCTAGCATGACCGACAGATTGCCTCTGGGGAGGAGTTCCATTACCAGCGAGCAGTCTCTTTCTTCCATGATCACACCCAGCAGCTTCACCACTCGTTCATGGTTCAGGCTGGCCATGATGTTCCCCTCCTCCAGCAGCGACTTTTTATTCTCCCTGGAAAGTACAGTATTAGTAAAAAATAGTAAGAACCAGATATCCGCCTGACAAGAGGCAACTCCATTTGTTGTGCAAAATAAATCCATTCCAATATATTGTCATCATGCACACAGTGAAATACAGATTTAAATTGTGTAGGTATCACTATTTGGAGATATTACGTTTCATTTATGCATACCTTGCTATAAATAACAGTAAAATCTGAATCTGAAATGTCCTTTTAAGAAATCCAATTCTATGGCTACAATACAAATATAATTTAGTAGATGTTTTTTTTAAAAGAAGGACTGTGGCATTTTGTCTGTAAAAAACGGATGTTGGACCTAGACTACATCCGCATTTCAAGTATTTTTCTTTTTTCCTGTAAAAAGGGAAGTTCGAAAATCTGAGTTTCTTCATTATGCACAATATGGGTAGGCCAATACAGTTTATCTGGGATTACACAATATTTTACACAGGCAACATTCTTCCATCAGTATCTAAGGACATAATACAATTATCCTGTAAAAAACATTATCAGTCCACTACATGTTGTAGAGAGCCTGACTGGGCACATGATGCATGTTACCATTGAAGCAAGGAGGAATACCCAGCAGACCAACAATGCATTCAGTAACACATAACTTACTCGTTGCGAATAGGGCCTGTATACATGGTCTTCAACACCACCTGGCCGAGGGTTACATGGTAGCACAGGTAAACGTCTCCAAACCCTCCATAGTCCAGGGCCTCTTTTCTGATCAGATCAGCCGATCTCATTTGAAAGGAAGACTGCGACGCGGTGGCCATCCCTGGTAAAATAGCACAATAAAACAGCTGAACCACACACACGACAACTCAGAAAAAAAGCATAACAAAGCATAACAAATTCTTAAATTGCAGAATAAAGAAATGTTTCATGGAGAGAAACTGGAAGTCTGACGCGGTGACTCAACCATCCATAACGATGATAACACTTTGACAGGCTGAAGTTAAAAGGTAACTTCAGCCTGTCAAAGTGTTATGATCGTTACTAACGCGTAAAGTTATCCGACAGTTTCAGCAACAAGAACTTTACTCTCTAAATGTTTACCAAACTCTTCACCCGACGAACAACATTATACACCAAATCCGCTATTAATATATACAAAATATAGAGTAAAACCCACCGAAAAAGTGCTGGACAAGCTAAGCAACGCTGGGGCACTTGTAGTTCCGGGATTTCCGCGACGTCCTCGCTAGAAGCGAAACTCTTTGGACATAAAAGACTACAAACAGGCTAAAAAGTGGATACCAGATCAGGACGACCAACAAACTCAGATAGATATTCATGTGTACAAAATACAAACCAAACACCGAAACACCCTATGAAAATCATACAGTAATGAAAATGCAGGATACAATGTTAAGTTATTTATCTTATTTATCAGAGTTATTTATCAGAGTTTGTTCATTACAAGTAATTTTTTGAGATACAAATTCCTCGAGCCCCATTGTAAATCTTGTTGCATGGCAGAGTCGCCATCTACTTGTAACATTTATTATCGCAGACTAAACCACCTTGCATTTCCCTGTAACACTAGCTTTACAATAGATTTGATGTTGTTACCACACTGATCTACCTGTCTTTTTACCTCCATACAATGACCAGCTGTATCAAAACACCTTTTGTCATCTAAGAGAGCAACGCTTTACCAGAACCAATGAGGAAGAGAAATATAATTTTGAAAGCAAAATGTCACAGCAGCCAAGCTGAAAATGCCCTAGCTTTATGCATAAAAACAAATAAACAAGTTCATTGATAAAACTCATGTTTATGTGAAATTGAAGCAGGAAACCACTTGAATTGTAACCCCTTCCAGCGTAGGCGATGTATGACATGAAGGCCTACATCTTGGGCAGCCTATCTGTGAACGCCCACACTATAAATTCCTCCTCTTGCACACTAAAACCACCACAAAGCAGTTTCATATTTACCTGTATTGTAGTGTCACGTTTTTCTGAGCAACACATATTTTTGTTTCTCTATCATTCATGTTTATTGCTGGTAATCTTCAGCTAATTTAGAAAACTATTCTGCTGTGCAGTGTATCGACCTATGTGATTAATGAACAGAAAAGTCAGTGCATTTAACATTCTGATTTGTGTGGAAACTACTTTCCAAGTTGTTTAATAAATGGCTATAGGACTAATTTTGTTAAGGTCGCATTATCAGTCAGCTTTTCCAATCATTCTTTACAGAAGTCCATGCAATAAAACAACTTTATGATCAACAGCACAC
Organism: Trematomus bernacchii; assembly: GCF_902827165.1. Lineage (NCBI taxonomy): Eukaryota > Metazoa > Chordata > Actinopteri > Perciformes > Nototheniidae > Trematomus > Trematomus bernacchii. The sequence continues at coordinate 2,653,688 of NW_022987689.1, read as the reverse complement.
ATGATTTCAGTTATTCAACTATGAGATTATGGCTATTTTAGACTAATAGAGACCATAATAACAGTATGATTTATATGGAGGCGCAATGTATCAGCATTGAGTGGACTGATATCCAGCCCACTTCATATTTTCCAGCTCCAATCATGGTACAAGAGGCAATTGCGCATGTGGAGCAGTGTTTAGTAGGCAGACACCTTCTTTTATAGTCTGGTGGTCACACACTGCCCATCATAGCAACAACAGATCACCAGGAAGTTAAACCACTGTCGCCTGCGGTGTCAACGTGCTGTCAATGTGCTGTCAATGTGGGGCAGTGGGTAGCACTTCCTGTTGATGTTTTTAACGTGTTTATAATCAGTACAGAACAGCTGCCATAATTTCTCTGTTAATAGCACTCCTGAAGTTACCCATGCTGTTGATTGCTTCTTAATTTATCTTATTGTGGATTGAGGTGATTCACCAGAGTTGATAATGTGCTACAATAAGATAAGATAGATAAAATAAGATAGTACTTTATTGATCCCAATTTGGGAAATGTTTGTGTTGCAGCAGCATGACAAAAGACATGGCATTGATGTGTAAACACAGCTGTTATCAATACATTTTATTATTATCCAACTGAACCTGTCACAGCCATTCGAGTGAGTCAACATCATGGATGTATTAAGAAATGGCTGCCATGTACAATGCTAGACAGGGCCGCCCCTGGCCAACTTGTGGCCCCACGCGCAAAGTTATATGATGAGGTCCTCTGTGTCGCGAGCGTCGACGACGACGACGGGGGGGGGCGGGGGTTGGTGCTAGTGGAGCCTCGCAGCGGCGAAACTGTGGCGCGCATCGACTGTAGGTGCGCCTCTGCAAAATAAAGAACCCTCCGCAAGATGAGGCCCCCTCCGCGAGGTGAGGCCACATGCAGTCTGTGTGATCGGCCTGTAGGGAGGGGTGGCCCTGATGCTAGGTTTCGGATTGCCTTAATGGAACAGGGCCAACATTAATGCTAAATAATAGCACAGGTGTTTACACTGCAATGACAAAATGTGTAGGCCTGTGAAATGAGGCTTTACTGCTGGTTATTAGGGGCCTTTTTTGTTTTGTTTTGGCAAAGTGAATATTATGGTCCAAAGGAACTGGCACTGGCCTGCTGCCATATAGGTCAGATTGCCTGCCATTTTTCAGGAGAGAGTAATGGTTCAATCTTCCTATACTGTGTATCCCTGAACGTTGCTGTCCTTGTATAAAAAAACTACAGTTCCCAGCATTCAACGCGTGTAGCTTGGGAAGCAGTGCTCTGCTTTGCTCGGAAACGGAGCTACTGTATTTGTACGACTACAGTGGGTTTGGGAAGCCGTCAAGCCGCTGGATAAGCATTTTTAAACAACGAGGAAACACAGCGTGGCATTTCTTTTCAATTAGACGATCTTTCAGCATGGGGAATGGCATCAACAAGGTACGACTCTCATCTGTTGCAAGCGACTAGCGCTGAGTTCATATACAAGTATTCCTCAGTGTTTTTGAGAGTAATTAAGGCGATTTCATTTTACCATAAAGTCTTTGAGATGTTTATGGAGAAAAAAAGTTGCGTTTATTAGATTGGCATGATTTAATAAGAAATTACGTATTTTTAAATCAATGTAACATATGCTTTATTACTTAAAGTGGTGAATATTTAACATAATGGGGATTATTTTACTGATATTGTGGTAAAATAATCTCGTCAAAAGCTCTGAAAATGTCGATTTGAACCTACCATTTCTAATTACCACTTCATATTTTCAGGGTGTCATTTGAGTCAGCTGTTTCAAATTCCCTCAGCTGCTGCACCTCCTCACTATGATGCTTTGACCATGTCTGATTCTGAACTTGATCTCTGTCCTTCTATACTGTAGGTCCTGCCTGACTTGTACTTGGGGAATTTCAAAGGTGTGTCTAATTGTTTTTTTTAAACCGTTTTATCTTAGTTATGACCCCCCATACCAATTGTATGTGATTGTGTTGTTATTTCTTTGTCTCAGATGCCAGAGACCGAGAACAGTTAGCCAGAAACAACATCACACACATCCTGTCAATTCATGACAGTGCAGCTCCCATCCTCCAGGTGAGAAGCTCATCTACTTGTTATACATCTACTGTGACATCTTGTTCCCTTAGTTTGCATCTATATTTCTCATTAATCTCTTAAACAGAGTGATAAATCAAATGAGGAGGAACAGATCTGATGGGCTGAGCCCCCTCTTGGTGAATTAGTACAGTGAACATGATAAGAGAACTCATTGTCCATAAACCAGTCTGTCAGGTTGGTAAGGAAAATGTTCTGTTCTTGAGCAAACAGTTGTCAGTCCCGAGTGAGTAAACAGTAAGAAGGAGTTTCATACTCATGTGATGGTTGAAGTATCATGAAAAATGCCAGTCAACAACAGTTGGTTGGGTCAATGTGCTGATTTGTGTGCCTGCGTGGGTTTAAGAGTAGGTGTTTGTTTTTGCTTCAGCCACTGTGGATTGTGCTGTTTCGCTTCATTATTTTTTCTATGTAATGGATTTTGAGTAGGTTTGCAAAAAACTGCAAATGCATAAGAAGCTTCAGTTAAGGGCTGGGCGTTAAGAAAATTAAGTATCACACAATTTTCTATTATACTATTATTTTAATACATTTATTAATAGATAAGCATGAATAATGTGGATATTTCTTTCCCAAATAAAAAGCACAGCCTGTGCTCACCACATAGCCTTCAGTGATATTTATCACCAGCTGTTTGTTATTCTGTGTTCAAATTCATCAGAGTAAGTGACTGCGGATAGGTAACTATAATACTTTTTTCCCTCAGGAGATGACCTATCTATGCATTTCAGCAGCTGACTTGCCCACACAAAACCTGTAAGTACCAAAATGTGCAGCACAGCAACAAGGCACAGAACAATTAAAGGCTGAGGCAGAGAGAGAGTACAGCATGCATTTGAGGCTGCACTGTGTGGGTGTCTGAGGTTCATTTCTTTCAGCCTAACGTGTAAATGATATGCTTTCACAAGCTTAACATTAAACTAGACTTATTCTCTAAACTAGAACACAGCTGGATTCAGCTCTTTGGTGCATGGTTGTTGTTTTTTAATTGACATGAGGACATGACATTCCCAAATGCATGCTAAGAAAAATCAAGAGTGGTGCATGTATCACAAAATGATACCCTGATTTAGACACACATGCAAACACAAATCTTCTATGGCCAAATTCACATATCAGACGGTCTTTCAGCAGGAAGGAAGTCCAACAGCTCAGTTCTGCAGCGCTGTGTCTCTATTTATACCACTTGCACATGCACATATTTATACACACGTACTGTATATATGCACGCCGATGCCCTTGTCACCCTTACTGCCCCTGTTGCCTAATACCTCTTACATTCACACTGCGAGGTGTTTGAAACCTGTTGTGCGAAATATGACACCGACTTTCTCAAACCTGATATGAACACACCCCCCATCCTGATCCATCCGTCAGGTGCAAAACATACTACTGGTATGTAAGAAAAACTGTTAATAAGCAATCCACCTTTAGTGTCAGTAAGGACAAAATAACCACACATAGTCACCGCTCTTAATAGTAGTTCTTGCTGTGATCTCATAATGATTTGTTATGTTAACAGACTTTATTTGCTTCACAGGACTCAGCACTTTAAGCAAAGTATAATGTTCATGCACGAGTCCCGCCTGAAAGGAGAAGGATGCCTCGTTCACTGGTGAGATTAAGACTGCTTGTTATATCTATACTTCAAAGATTGATTCAAGGTTCACTCACAGGAAAGAGATGCTACCCAAAAGCTGAAACAGATCAACCAAGTACACAAGTGAACTCATGTGTAACTGCTGCACAGAGGGGATTAAATGATAAGCAAAAGCCTATTCTTGAACTTCCCGAAACAGAGTACAGTAACAAGGCTGACCACATTGTGTTTGTGTACTGGGGTAGCTGACCATATGTTCACAGGGGAAAGTTATATTTGGTTAGACTGATGGTCTTCTCAGAAATACAGGGGAACAAGAGGCTATTTATAAACATCTGCATGTTACCGTTGATTTTACTATATTATTAATTGAGTTAATACTTTATATTTCTTTAAGATGTTTAAAGTGTTCATCCGATCAGTTTCCACACCATATTTTACCACTCTGTCAATGTATTTTCTCTGTCTATCTGGCATCGTCAGTAGTCGGGTTGATATTGCCTAGTCACTAGGCCCTAGTGTATATTTTAATCTGATATTTACTACTGTGACTCTACTGTGTATTTTACACAATCCTCCTATACAAGGTGGTTTAGTTCTAGTACTCATATAGTATATTTACATGTACATTAGCTGCCTAGTTTTTAACCAGGTGTAACCTACTTTAAGGGAATGTTTACATAAGTATTTCAGTTTTACAAAACCAGTAGGCTTATTGACATTCCTCAAACCAGGATATGATATGTTACGTGCGCAAAACATAGCCAGAATATAGAACAGTACCAAACCCAATCATGTCCAGGATGCTTATGTGCTTTTGACACACTCTTTAACTATATTTACATATTCAAAAGAGATTACAGTTTGGGTTCATTTCATTATACTTATTGTCCATTCATCTATGCTTACAGTTTGGCAGGGGTGTCCCGCAGTGTCACCCTGGTGGTGGCTTATATCATGACGGTGACGGGACTGGGCTGGCAGGAGGCGCTGGCCGCAGTCAAGGTGCTCCGGCCCTGTGCTGGGCCCAACAGGGGCTTTCAGCACCAGCTCCAAGAGTTTGAGGCTACTCAAGCCAAACAGGTCAGTGCTAGGAACTGGAGAGAGTGCACCATCAGTGTCTTGCATTTCGTATGTTTCTTTTACAAGCTGTTATTTTTTTCTGCAGTTCAGAGAATGGCTACAAAATGAATATAAGGACAACCCTTTCAATGATGAGGCCGATCTACGTGAGTTGCTTGCAAAGATGACTAAAGCTGATGGTGAGAGCGTAGAAAAAAAGGCCTGTACTCCACCTGGAGGTATCTGATCAGATATTTGTATGAGATATTTTGCCACTCAGCCTGGAGGATTACACCACCATCTGATGCTACAGTACTCTTGACCTATCTGGAGAGCTAATATGCTTTAGAGAGGACTACTGACAGGAGGTTTATCGCCATTGGAGTAATCACTAAATATTATGAACACTCTAAGAGACAATTAACATGTTACAGCACATATTCATATTTAGTATGGTTGATGTTTCTGGTGATGTTGTTTTTTTAATTTATGAATGCTGTGTTTTTTGTACTGTGTCACAATAATTTAAAGTTGAGAAAAATAAAAGGGGTACACTTAAACGCTGTGGTGGGTTGTCATATCAAAGGTGATAAGAACACATTGTGTTGTGTTCACATCTCTGTTTCCTGGTTGTCTTCCTGTTTGTCTAATGTGCAAGGTAAGTCATGCATGGTGACATCCAAAACACCAAGAGCACATTCTGTAATCACATGATATTTTATGACTTACTTACTTGCTATAAAGCATTAAGAAAAACATACATTTCAGAATGATAAGAGATTTGATAGTCTTTAAACTGTAGATAACTGCAGGGCATGCGCATTGATAGCCACTGGAGGGCAGTAATACTAATGTAGCCAAAAACAAATGTTCGGATTCAACCATGTGTCTTTTGACTGGTTGGTTCCTCATGCCTCAATTTAGTTTCCCCCGTATAACAGGAAAAAAAACGAATCAACAGTTGTCACTGGAAATTAGACTGCACGTGTAGGCTTTTAGTAAAACAAAAAACACGTGGGGGAAATATTTTGCATTGGAAAAATGATGTACAGGTAACTGTTCCACTTGGTCCTGGTGTCTGCTCACGGTTTCAGAGGGATTCCCCACCGCAGTGCGTTGGCGCTAAGTTTCACAGAAATGAGTGCCTGCCTGACTGCTGCGCATCTCCTCTTCAACTTCTCAGAGACCGAGAGGCCCCTCCCTGTAACAAATCAAGATGTGAGAACATTTAAGAACAGTAAACCGAGACCTTAATAACAGATTTCAGCGGGGAGAGTTCGCATGATCAACGGTAAGCTGCAGAAGCTCCTTTTTTAAATGTACATTGTTATTCATTACATTTGTATTGAACCAATGAACCCCAGCAAATTCAGTCAGGATACAATGCTTGATCTCAATCACCTCTGTAGCATCAAGTTTGCTAGTTCTAATCTAATGATAACATTGGTTTGTTATTGAATTTAGAAGGTGTGTAAGTTAAATACATCTTGAAATACATTTAAGAAATACCAAAACTGAACTGTTCACATTAAGTCATAGTGATAAGATGTATTATTAGCATAGCCTATACAGTACAGTGGTGGAAGAAGAACTCACATGTTTTACTTAAGTAAAAGTAGTACTACCAGATTATATTAATACATTAAAGTACATAAGTATTATAATCAAAATATACTTAAAATTACCAAAATTAAAAGTAACCCATTTTAACAAATATTATATCACTGGATTCTAATTAGTGATCCATTTATGGTAAACAATTGTAATTTTGCAGCTGGTAAAGGTGGAGATACCCTCAACGTCCTTATTATATCCTTATTTATAATAGAACGTCATCATTCACAAGTCAATTTAATCTTTGTAATAAAAATATGAACCTACAAAGTAACTAATCTCTGTAAATATTACAATATTCTCTTCCAAATGTGGAGTAAAGGTTCAAAGTATACAAAGTAAAGTATTTTCACATTGAATTTGAGTAAATTACAAGCACCTTGATAATGTAATTAAGTATATGTACTACTATATTAAAACATGCATAGGCCTACATATATTGCATCATGTATAATGGCAGTTGTCTTAAAACTCTGCTATAATTTAATTATAGCTACGCTACAGTACGTCTGTTTCTAGTCATACATGTCTTAAATGAGTCAGTTATTTTCTCTCACAGATATGTAGGTGCTAAACGTGAAGTAGACTTCCCACATGGACCTCTACTGTCATATCCTTTCTTTTTTAAATCAGTATGGCCAAAAGAATCCAAAGCATGGCTAGTTAAAATTCATTCAAATTGATTGCTAATATTGCAGCTATAGGGCTGCGGAGGGGAAGTGCTAACTAACACTAACATCTCTTTTATCTCTAAAAGTATTGTAATTGAAAAGTCATTTTAGCTACAGTAGAAATTATACTAATGAAACTTGTACTGTTTTATGATAAACCAAAAATCTCGTCAATCTTAGATTCTCAGATTAATTTAAAGAAACACTTTACATTACAACAAGTAGAATTATAACTGCATCACTTTACTGGGCCTACTGTTCGGTTAGACGCTATATTTTGTTCTTTATTTTTGCAGAGATGAACCTGGACGAGGACAGTGGCTTGACAGTCAGCTGTGGCAACGGCAAACTGAGACAGTGGCTGATAGATCAGATTAACAGCAAACTCTATGGTGGCCTGGTCTGGGAAAATGAGGAAAAAAGTATATTTAGGATTCCGTGGAAACATGCAGGAAAACAAGACTATAACAGAGATGAGGATGCTGCTCTCTTCAAGGTCAGACCATCCTACCTTTCCTCTCACACTGCACCCTCCAACTGTTATACACATATATAGATTTTGTTGAAGTGTTAATGCAAAAAACTATTCGTCAGAAGGCCAACTTAAAAAAAGTGTTGGTACTTCAGTCATGTCTATGTTAGAAGAGGTAGTGTATATTAATCTGCTAAATGATTGTTTCAGGCATGGGCATTGTTTAAGGGAAAATATAAGGAAGGAGTCGACAAGCCAGACCCCCCCACATGGAAAACAAGACTACGCTGTGCTCTTAATAAAAGCAATGACTTTGATGAGTTAGTGCAAAGAAGCCAACTGGACATCACAGACCCCTATAAAGTCTACAGAATAATACCAGAGGCAGCCAAAAGAGGTACGTGTATGCAGACATCATCTATCTAACATACAGTGTAGTTTGTGAGAAGCACACTCAGCCACCAATGCATGTGGTGACAGATGTTTCAAGATAAGTAAAATAGTTTATGCTTAGAATTTGATAACAGACTGTAAAATGTAAAGCTGTTCCATAGCTATGGTTCGTTTATGTCGTTTGATTACATTACACGACACTCCTGCATTTCACATAGCATCTAACTTTATTCACATACTATTGGCCACATTTCACATATGCACCTCTGCAGTTGTGTCTGATGAGGCAGGAAGCACAAAGGAAGCCAAAGCATGTACCAAAGAGGCCGTAGTGCTTTTTTTAGAGGGCTTCGGTTACTAAGCGCAGGGTGCACATAACACAACCAGGCGACCTCCAGCCTTGCATAACCAAGTGTCTGCCATCATACAACAGTTTTTGTCACACCCGAGCAGTTCTTGCTCTCTGAGCTAGCAAATCGAAATCAACAGGATTTAGTCAGTTGTCAGTTGCAATTACTTAAATGAAAATACAGGACCTCACAAGTGCTCTAAGCATCATATATACTATATACTTATTTTTTAATATAAAACTGTGTTATGATCCTTGATAATTGTCAAATATGTTAGTACTTCTTTTTTTTGGAGGATGGTAGAAGCACTGCTTTCGTAGCAAATATTGAGGACCAATTATCAGATTTTCTTTTACTGCTTTTGTACATCCACAGGTATGAAGATGAGTATGGAGGAGACACCATCACATGCAAATTCCCTTGGCTATGTTCCTCCATATACGTCTCTGCAGAACCAGGTCAGCAGATTGTTTTGTGGCTTCTGCATGCTGTAGACTGGTCCATGCACATACAATTAATCTTCAGTGTTCTGATTGCAAATGTCTTGGTTTAATAAAGTCTTTCCGGAGTGACCGTCCATGTGGTTCCTTCTCAGGTATCTGGTTATATGGCTTCTCAGGAGAGAAGGGACTGGAGGGATTACTCACCCCCAGAACAACAACCTCTTCCTCCTCCACATCATCACGGGCCACATGCAGAGCTGCAGTATGGTTCGAGCCACTACCCGTCAGCGTTTAGTCGGGCGTGGCCGGGGTCACACACAGAAAATGGTATGATGTGGCCAGGATTATAAAACTACAGAATATATAGATGGAATTGTTGACCATCTATGTGAGTGTGACTCTAATGACTAGCAGATGTGGTGCAATTCCTTTCTTAAATTTCATTTGGTGTACAAGACACCTATATCTAACATTGTGTAATGCTTTTATTTTATAAAACTGGCAGTCTGACATAGAATAAAGTTTACTGATGCAAAATGTAAAGAAAGTGTGTAATCTTACCTATGTATATCATTGTGTGATGCTCGTATCCATCTCTTAACTGCAACTTTAACAGGTAAAAAGGTTTTATTAGTGACTTGTAGGTAATCCAGTGTTTTAAAATGTCTGCGATTAAATAAGACCTTCATTCCTGCAAATAAGTGTCGCAGTAGCTGTTGACAACTACTACTCTAATTATGACCATTGTTTTTTTGTTTATACTGCACAGGTTTCCAGCTCTCCTTCCACACCTACCTGTCAGACTCTCAACTGCCTGTGTATTCATTCGACCAAAGTAATGCCATAACAGGTATGAATCATCCTGCACTCATTTAACATACAGTATACAGTATGTGTGGACGTATTCAGAAAGACATTTACCCATGAGCTTGTTTACTATTTAAAAGATATTTGCATTTACAGAAGAAGAAAAAAACTCAAAAACATTGTTAAATCCGTTCTTACTTCCCCATTCTAAACTCATGATAGTGAATAGTTTTTTTTTTCTTGAAAGGGGTGAAAATATTATTGTAATTATAATAGAGAAGTGAGTGGTTCTCTGCATGCCAACAATACTGAGAAAACAGTTGTATTTACGCTTGACATTTCAGGCCCCCCAATATGTTCAGGCTGTGAGTTGATTTAACGCTCCTCTCTTTCTTCCAGATTTCAGCCTGCATGTGTCCTTATACTACAGAGAGTCTATGGTGAAGGAGGTTACCACCACCAGCCCAGAAGGATGTCGGATCACCTCTTCTTCCTCCTCCTCTCCGTCATCTTCCTCCTCTTCATCCCCAAGCTCAGAGGACAAGCTTCACAGCGGGGCGGAAACCATCCTCTTTCCATTCCCGTACCCCGAGTCTCAGAGGCAGGGGGCTGACATGCTTCCTATCGTACTGGAGAAGGGTGTGCTTTTGTGGATGACGGCTGATGGGTTATATGCTAATCGCCTCTGCCAGGGACGAGTGTACTGGGAGGGACCCATGGCTCCATATATGGATAAACCCAACAAGCTGGAGAAGGAGCAGCCATGCAAACTGTTTGACACCCAGCAATTTCTCATTGGTAAGCACTCATTTTGTTCCGAATTTTGTATAAAGGGTTCTTTTGACTAGCCTGACAGCACATTCTCCTCAAAGGAAGCATCATATGACAGCCTCTATCCATTGAAAATATAAATATAATACAATTAAAATTGTAAATAATAGTCTTATATTTGTAATTGTTCCTAAAGTTGATCTGATCTTATTTTATTAAATGTATGTCTTCTCCTCTGAAGAAATATTTTAAATTAAAAAGTATTACCATGTAAGCAGCAATTTAAAGTACTTTATATACAGTTAGGTAGTTTGATTTTACAGCCATGTTTAATTCCATGATCAAATGTTGTGTATATAACATTTGAATATGTACAGTTGTAACTTAAGCTGTCTGATAAATACACTAAAAAGCAAAGATTTCCTCAATAAAGGGATTCTAGTAACACATAAGTAATTTAAAATTCTACTAAAGTACATAAATTAATTAAATGTATTTTCAGTACAGGTATTCAATAAATGTATTTGTTATCCAATGGACTAGATGCTACTTAGAAACAGAGTTTATGGATTTGTCATTTACTGCTAGTTTAACTTAAACATTTACAGTATTATGATGGTTGTGGTCATGTTGAAGATTGCTGTGTTGTGAATGATAAAATAATAAGGGAGAGGCCGCAGGTTCTTACGCTGGGTAAGTCCCTCACAGAAGTAGCACTAAATGATCAAGTCACATTCTTTACAGGGGGCCAAACTGTGTGGAGTCCCCACCCACCTCCTGTGGTCCACCTCACTCTGTGACAAAATTGTATTTTGTGTGACATTTCACAAGGAAATTTCCATCATCCACATTAGTAGTTTCCAGATAAATCACCATGATAAGGGAAAGTGTGCTGCAATTTGGGGATTTTAATTCTTAATTTACTGTTATTTTTAATGTGAAGTCCTGGAGTGTGTTTTTGTTTTAAAAGCACTCATTCATTGCTCTGTTTCTTTCAGAGCTCCAAGATTTTGCTCATAATGGCCGACATGTACCAAGATATCAGGTGGTGTTATGTTTTGGAGACGAGTACCCCGACCCACAGCGCCAGAGGAAGATGATCACAGCACAGGTAACCATAAACTGCAGAGCCTTACCTTGTAATTGAAAGCATTTATTTAAAGCATGGTAGCTTTTAATTAGTGTTGTTATTATTAATAATGGCTATTCCATAATTGGTTTTAGGTAGTTTGCATTAGTGAGGTTATTTTATGGAATGACAGACCTCAGTATTCTCTTACTAACACAACATTCCAGTACATTTTAAGTGTACTTGAATTTGACCTTTTGTTTAGTAACTTGTGTAATGTTTGTGAAAACACCTTTTTAAATGTGTGCCAAATAGGGATAATGTGCAGCGAGGCGGTCATTATTGTAAAAAGAACACCTGAGGGTGAGCCTGACATGAAGCACTAATGTGCTAGCTGTGAGATAGCATGGCTAGCCTTAGCAGAAACTAAATTGTCCTTAAAGGTAGGTAAGTTTGAGAAACCGGCTTGAGATACACTTTTTGTTATATTCCATGGAATGCTCTTAACATCCCGATAGCAATGAATATTTTAAGTGCTTTGACAAAAAATCCATAAAAAAATGTAATCTGTGGAAGCCGTAATACTGTAAAAAGCACGACCAATCATTTTAGCCGGCCCGGCTAAAATAACTGGATGGCCTACCTGCCTGTCAGCCTTCCATCTGTGCACAAACTTATCTCGTGCCCTCATTGGTCTTGTGCGTGTTCGTGTGTGTTGGAGGAGGGGCTCTGTAAGGAAGTGGCAGATTTTCTCCGGTTGTGGATTTTAAAATTCTAGCGATCTCGAGCCGGTTTCTCAAACTTACCTACCCTACCTTTAACAGTTTCCACTTGCTTTAATTGAAAATAACATCAATATGAAATGACGTAAGTAATTCAGTTATTTTTTGCCATACTGTACGACTAAAGAGGCAGTTGCTAAATGCAGTCACATATATGTCATACACATACCTTGTTTTATTTTAGGTGGAGCCAGTGTTTGCCAAAAAACTGGTGCACTATTACCAGCAGAACAATGGCCACTACCTGCGGGCTTTTGATCACAACCAGGAACAGAATGCATCTCTAACCGTCGACTATCCTTCCCAGAGACCCCTACAGCATATTCAGGAGTAACAATCAGACACACACACACACACACACACACACACACACACACACACACACACACACACACACACACACACACACACACACACACACACACACGGGCTTAACTGTGAATGTATAGTTTACCATTTCTCTGTAGATAGTAGAAGCTGGCATTGTACTGAGGGGTAAAGATGGGGAAGACCCTGTTGTTTTCACTTGCACACCTAGCTTCGTAGCCTCTGTGACTGTGTAGTACTGGCTTTTTTTCATTCTACAAGTATTATTGTGACAGTGAGAAGGATGCGGTTTGAGGGTGGGGGGGATGAGGGGAGCGAAGGGCGACTGAGACAGGAAGTACTAGCACAGGTGCACAGGAAGAATGGCCCCTAAGACAAACACTGATATGTCAAAGGGACACAGCAGAGCATGAATGAATATTTATTGTATCTTCACAGGTTTGACAATGTGTTTGTTGCTCTCACACACTTAAGTCTTAAGTGGCACAATCACAAACTCTGCCTTTTAAACTTAGTCGACACAGCTCTTTCTCTGATTCAAAACTTTTATCACATACAGTGCTTGCTGTACGATTTACTTGAGTGAGCAAGTGAAAAGTCAACAATATAATTGCTTGGTCCTTGGTCTTGGTAAAGAAAAGAAGAAGTTTGATTAAAAAAAATGATGTTATCGCTGGTCTGGTGGTGTAGTAGAGGAAGCTACTAGTGAAGCTACAACTTCTGCTGAATCTGAATCTGGGCCACTTTTTAAAGATATCTGATTTTGTTAAATTAAATCAAACTGAACATCTACAACGGGTCACAACGGGTTTTTCTATTTGCTGCATAAAATCATGGCTATTCATTTTTCTCTATTCATTGATTTTTTTTCTTGCTTTATCTTGTGAAATACTGCAAAAAAGGTGTCTGAAACAATCTTCTTTGAAAACCACATGTTGACTAAACCTCTTACACTTACGCAAACCTCTCAAAAGCTAAAAAATAAAGGTTAAGTGACCACTGGCTTACCGAACACAACCAGAGAACCGCTTGGGCCTCAAGGTCCTTCTCCTCAGAGAGTGGGTGGCCTTGACCTGACTGGACTGAAGGTGATTGACTGGAAACATCACACTCATCCTGTAACTTGCAATAAACTGTACCTGTTCCTCTTGACCTGAAACTTAAGGCCTCACAAATGGGAAGAAAAACTACCTTTGTGGTGTGTGTGCAAGTTCAGCCAGAGAAGAGCTCTCTGGTTCCCATGCCTGCGGGTACTGTTGGACTTCTCACACTGGAGGTAACTGGTCCAAACAAAAGCTATTTTCAGATCCTAACAACCTATGGAGGATTGTGTATTTATCATAGGACGTAAACATCCAATAGTGAGAATAATGCAATTCCCTTTAGTGTTTTAAGTCCTGAAGGCTGATGTTGCAGCAGTATAGGATAATGTTTTGTAATGTTTTTCTTCTGTGGGCCAGAGTTTCGATCTCTACATATACTTCCTTCACACTTAAACCACATCACTTTCACAATGGCAAAAGTCTGACCAAAATCACAGGCGGGAATGTTTTTCCTTTTGTGAGTGTTTGCCTAAACCATAAATCACTTTCCCCCTCAAAAAGAGATCTATGATCTCAAGGGACAATCTGGATAAATAAAGGTTAAAAAAATAAAAATAAAATAAAAACATCACAGGCAGTTAGATTCTGTCCTAGTTGACATGTTGTTAACTATTACTTAACCAATTTAAAATCAAATCGTAATAGTAACATTGTTACCAGCTCCATGTACAGTGTAATGTTGTGATAGTGTGTGTTCAGGTGTGTGTCGTAAAGGGCAATGTGTGTGCATGTGTGTAGGTGGGCTCATGTGTGTGTCACACAGTTGCACTATTACTGTTATCAGGAATTGACATTTATGGACTCAGGATAAAAACATGTGACTCCCCCACCTACAACATCAGTGACTAACACGGTCATGCACACCCATTACACGTCACATTTAACAGTTCAAGTAAAACATTCAGGACAAGCTACACAGGAAATCACACAAAAAGTGCATAATAAAGAAATTGTTAGAGCTTTTTGTACAAAGTATCTGAAAAATCACAATGAAAAAGGAGTATAGGTATATTTTGAAATAAAATGATGAATTGTCTACTACTCATGTCTTCTTTCATGTATTATCTTTAAAATCTCTTCTGATTTTCAAACAAAGGGGTGGAGGATGAGAGAAAAAAGACAAAAAAAGCACATTCACACTTTTACCATGGTGTTTCCCCCTCTGCAGGAAGCCACATCATTTGTAGTCAGGCTTACGTTTTTCCGCCCGAATGAGCCGTTACTCCAAGCGACATCGGACAGCAGACATCTTAGTCAACTGATGCCCCAAAGTTCACACAAATAAGGTTATTACGGAGAAATGAAACTACCATGAATGCAACATTTTCACTATTTAACCAGACAGCTGCTTAATCTGTTTAGACAACTGGTGATACATCATACAAAATGATACTGCGTTGATCTTTATGCTTATTTTTTCCACCTTAAAAAAAGCGCCAAAATATATCTTCACAAAAACCAGTGTTTATTTGATGTGTAAATGTTTTGTATTATTTTATTGCTACTTTTCCTATCCATGGATCATATGTTTTGGGTGTTTCACTGCTAATAATACGATATAGCGGCATTATCATGTTAACTGTATTAGTTGTTGATACTAATACATTAGTATGATTCTGTTGTTGTGATTTTGAGCTACATATTCAGGAAGCATTTAGTAGGTTTGTGCATTTATTGTATGTTTATTTCATCTGACATCAATGCTCCGAGGCAATAAAGAAATGGGGGTGTATCACAATAAAACTGGAGCAATCTTTTGCTGACATCTGCTGGTAAGTGTAGAACAGATCAACAAATAGCTCAGAATCAGAGTTATGGCGAGATGAGACAATTTAGGACTGATGTAGAAAATGTGTGATACATCTTCAGACTTCTAAGCATTATTTAACCTTTGATGAGGAGTCTGATTTGACTCTCTGTTGTTTTAAAGGATTACAAGTTGGAACTGATATATCTTGCTAAATCCTCAATTAAAGTTGAAGTCATGTTTAATGGGATTGAAAAGTGTACTCTATCCCTAAGCTGCAGGTAATACAATACTGTGAAGGTGTTGTACATACAGTTCTATGAGAGGTCGTAGTATTACAGTGGTCATGCAATACTATATACTCATTTGTATCTGTCATTATATAATGTTAGATATAAAATAGTGTCCAGGGGAAACTGAAAACAAAAATATGTAAAACCTGCTCCCCCTGCTGGTTACAGTCCTTAACTTTTTAAAACCTTATCCCTGAGAACATACCTGTGGTAATTCCAGACTCAGAGTCCATGACCCCAGTTTGTTTAGGGTCAGACCTCTGCCCTGGATTTGATGACAGTCCTGTTTAACCCTAGTTAACTCTGGCTGATGCTGCTTGTTGACCTCGTGGTAAGAAGGGCGTTGACCCTATATCCCTTTTTTTTTTAAACTAATTTTGATCCTGCAAATCTACCAATCATCACTTACAGGCCCACTGCTGAGGCTATCTACTTATAAAGCAATAGGCATGGCTGATGGGAACAATTGCCAAGATAAGTTGTTGACAGATTGTACTATTAGGACTTTAAACAAAAGCCAAAAAAACTGACATGGGTGTGTTTGAGTAAATACACTTATTATTAATCTCCATCTTTTTATCATAGTATTACTAATTATAATTATATCTGGCCATATGACATACTGTATGAGGCAGGAGAAGTGCTTCCCATAAGCAGTAAATAAAATCTTTATCGCATCAATAAATCAGCTTGAATTGTTTTTAAATGTCTGTGTTTATCTGAGACTCTTCAGATAACAATGTACTTGACCCAATACATTACGATGGCAGGAAAGCAATAACAGTTGTCGGATAAGGAGCAGCAAAGTACTGGGAAACATTCAGATGACTCTGGACATGAATGTAAACAGATAAGGCTTGATAAGCAGAACAATATGGTGTCTACCTGGCACGCTTAATGTCATCAGACAAAGAAGGAAGTGCAGCATTCTTTTTAGCGCAATGCAGATTTCCTTCAAGGTTAACAACCAACAAAGTGACTGCACGCAATAAATTAAATGACCAGCAGGGAGTGATGTATCCCTGGTTGGTGTGTATAGTTTTGTGGAAATACAGCATGAATTCTGTATGCAAAGTGAGAAAAGAAAGAAAGAAAAACATGATGTTTACACATTTAGGTTGGATTGCAGTAATCAGTGCATTCACAAACCCTTTGATCGCTCTTAATGGCCCAGGGACATATCTCTCTGTAACACCGCTGCCCCAACAAACACATTCACACATGCAGTGCACAAACGTATTGTATAATGAATTCCCTCAATTGATTTGTATTCACATTACCCAATCCTGCTCTCTTGTTGTCCTAATTTCATATTTAAAAAAAGCATGTGATTCCACATCTTTGACTTTTGGTCTTTCTAAACACCAATACTTTGCTTTGAGCATCAAGTGACACACACAGAGACAGAGGTGGTCAGAGTGACAGCTCGTGGGCCGTGTTGCGTGAGAGTGACTCGGACTGTTCTCAGACTCTGTGTGGTCTGGGTGTGTGGTCTGCAGCTGACATGCAGGGAGGAGGACGGGAGAGCCCTGTGAGTGTATGTGAGTGTGTATGTGAGTGTGTATGTGTGTGTGTGTGTGCTCATGTGTTTACTTTATCCAGAGTCAGGCCCAGGCTCTCTGCAGCCACGGCTTGACTAGAAAGCTCTGCCTTCCGCCACTCAGCAGCCCCGGTCTGAAAGATAAACACACACTGCCACCACTTTGACATGGCTCATCTGAGGATCATTTTTATCCATGTATACATATGGGACCTGAGAGACCTCTGGGTTCCAGGGGCTTGGGCCTGTGTGTAGTTTCCGAAACTGAAGCCCTGTATAGAGTAATTGTTCAACCGCTTTAACTCACATTATCGGATTAGAAATTTACACAATTCCTTCAATTTACTTAACTACAGTGTTTTCATTGACATATATAACATACTTGCAATTGTGACATTTTCAAAATCCTTACCCTTTGTATTTTTTTCCTAATCCTTAGTGTTTTGCACAACCCTAGGAGCATGCCCCTATTTTAAACTACACATGCAACGTCACATACAGTATAATCATTTTGATCCTTCAATCCTAGTTGATGACCAGATTCTTGCTTTCACTCTAATGCGTAAACCTATCATTTAATGAGACGTCTGATTTGCTAAGAGTACAGTTCATTATTTGTTCAATGCATCTAAAATGTTGTTTGGGTTTTTCGTATTGTTTTCTATCGTTTCTTTTCCTGTTTGTGTATGTTGTTTATGTTATGACTAATCACTATTTAAGTCTTTTTCTTTTTCATTAAGTCTACAGACAGACCTAATTAAGCCACAAAGGAAACATAGATTATTTGAAGGTCTTACCTTAAAGATCATTCAGTGCAGATTCACAATGAAGGAAATTAGACCTCATACAACCTCCATTGGTCTTCCCTCCTGCACACACACATCAACCATTGGGTTTCTCTACACTCCTCTCCCTCTCCCACAGCGATCTCAGGGGAAGGCTATGTAATGCAGCACTGCTGAGAACGCGCCATGAAAATATAAATACAACCTCGCCGCATTTCAACCATGTAAATAAACAGGGCCACCCAAATTTCTAATTAGAGCTGGTGTGGAAGGCAGGAAACGGGGTAGACAAGAACAGACCACACCCCCTTCTCTCACTCCTGCAAAGAGTCCAGGTCGGGGTCCAGGTCCGGGTCGGGGACATGGGACAGTAGAGAGGAGAACACAGCATATAGCACCTCACAATGTTGTTTTTGCACATCCTCCTATTCTCACTAACTGTGCTCCTCCCCATTACCTCTCAAGGATGTGCCTCACACAGACTTCCACACATTCAAATATGGGCATGGAACAAATGCATGGGATATTAAACGTATACCTATGAAATCACTTAAATCTTGATAATGCATAAAATCATTTTTGGTTCACATGTCTCCGCCTTGCGAACATTTCATTTAGTCCATTTTGAGAAACCAAGCTTTACACCAGCTTGCCTTATCAGTCTAATCAAGGTTATGAGGCGATTCCTATCTGGCTGAAATGAAGCATTCTCGCTGTATTCCCCGTCTTCTTGGAACATCTAGGCACTGTTATTACGCAGCTAAGCCCAAGGACCACCCAGGAGCTGGGTTCTAGCTGTGCGAGGCAGAGGCCGGGTCCTTGTTTTGATAAGAAAGACAAGTCTCCTCTAAGGAGGGATGGTGCTTTGATAGTGCAGCAAGGTTTCCCTGATAGCTGGCGGATCAAAGTCTGATAGACTGGCTTGGCATTCAGCAGGTCGAACTCATGAGCCTGTTGGTCAAATGTGTTTCAGCTGCGGTTGGTTGGCAAACATCATGGGGCCTATTAGTTAAGATAAACATACAACTTAGTGAAATTACCCCAGAGAGTTAAAGAGCTGTGTCATGAAAGTCACTTTCACTCCAGATATGCCTGTTAGGGGGATAATACCACGTTTCTTAATGGCTATAATTCACCCGGAAAGGGCAGAGCTCATTAGATAAAATCTTCGGGAGGAATCTGAGGTATAATGATATGTCCTAAGTGTGTATGCTGAATGCTTCAACAACTTGGACATTGGGTACCTTTAAGTTGTTCTTAAATGGCACCAACTTATACCCTAAAACTGTGTCTTTGGAACAAAAAGCTCCTCCGTCCATCATCCATTGTTCTGTGTTTATGTTTGATTGGTCTCCGACTGCAGTGTGTCTTCCCTCACAGGCTCCCAAACAGCCACACAGGAAACAGACAGAATAAACACAAGGCTCAGGAGATCCTCTCTTTACTAGACTCTGAGCTGCAGAAACTCAATGTAAACACGCTGAGACACTGGCTACTCATTTTGAGAAAGTTTGTTAAACCACAAGCCGTCACTCAAGAAGAATGTTGACCCACATTTAAAAGAGAGAAACAAATTCATGAATATTTGCTGTGCTCTTTAACTGCAGACTCAAATTGAATGCATTTTCCTGAATGGTCCTGCCACTGCTCTGAAATACAAGCATCTGCAGCCATACTGGCTATTTGAGGTTGGTAATTTGAGCTTAATTCTAAGGTCGTCATGCTACCATGCTCACAGGGAAAATGCATGCTGATGTTAAGATGTGAAGCCGGTAATGCGCTAGAAGTTCAGCCGATGCTGGATAGCCTACTGTCATTCATTTTAAATGTATGAATTGTTAAACCATTATAATAGGATTATAGACAAGATGACGGTACAGAAACAGGTATGGGAAAGCCACAGAAATATCAAAAGCAAATTTCTTGGCAATTTATAAAATTGCTCGAGACATGCATTTTCAACTCAAATTCAGGGGATCAATAAAATCCTTAGAATGCATAATGTGGGCACCATACATTTGTAAATAAACATTTTTGCTTATTTACTATTTTGGTATGAGTGATAACGGACTTCTGATGCTAGAGAAAAAGCTTTTTTGATTCGTCTTCTGGGGAAGATGAATGTCTGTATGAAATGTTATGTTAATCCATCAAATTATTGTTGAGATATTTAAGTCTGGACCAAAGCGGTAAGGTGACCAACATTGCCATATGGTTAGCATGGCTAAAACTGAAAATAGATGATAATATTAGAAGTGAACCAGTGAGATGACAAAGATTCATAAAACCTTATGTAATCTCTGAATGAACAAAGTAAAACACATTGAAGCTTTCATGAGTGAAAGCCTATAGATTGATGTCCAAATGGCCTCTCAGTTGCTTCTGTGTGTGACGATCCTCAGCTCAAGATTCAGACTGCAGAGTGGATTGAGAATATGGGAAAAGACAATAAAGCAGCATTCATTTGCAAATGCAGCGCTGCAATTACATTCTCCGAGGTGTAAAATGAAAAGGACACACAGCAAACTTTACACTAATATTGACCTTCCATTAAATGCGACTTAAAGCTTTCTGTCCTGCTTAAATGTTAAGACCTCTTCAAGCCCCGGGGGAATGTATTTTTAACAGCAGTGTGGAGGTTTTAACAACCTCGGTTAGAACAACATGCTACAGACTGGTACAGCAGGGAGGCACCCTGGTGCTGGATTAAAAGGGCTTCCGAACATCAGTAGAAACAACATCGAGATGTATTTGCCTAAAGAATATTCATTTGCTGTGTGATAAAAAAGATTAGCGACAAGCTGGTCTGTCAATAGATAATGAATGGAGTTCTTGTGTGCTAGGTTATAGTTTTAATGCTGTCTAAGTCAATCTAGCCTGAGTTGTGGCTTTATCTCATAGCAGGGTACATTGCTATTTGCTACTACATGCAATAAGATATCTGGAAAACTCAAAGCATAATGTCTGGGATATTCAAAATATGCAGTGTGGGACTAGTCTTGTTTTGACTATATAATGCAATAATTTTGAGTAATACAATTCAACTTGGTGTAAATCGTAACACCCGTAGCTGAGAAGCTTTCTGAAGATGTAAACACAAATTCCATTTCCCTTTACAAAGTTTTATACAATAATGAATTATGTGATTTTATAATGACAGTGAATCAGAAGTTGAGCCTATACAGTAACTGGTCAATTATGCTGTAAATGGTAACTAGGATTATTACAATTATTACAATTTTACATTCAAATAAATATATCAAAAGTAGTCCAATAGTAGGCCTTTGTTTGTTCTAACGTTGTGAAATAGAAGACAAATGGCAATTAAATTTAAGCTAATTTAATACATTTAATTTACAAATCTTAGAAAAACATTTGAAAGCAATTAAAACTACAAAGTTGAAACACTGCTAGTTTAAGTGTTACTCTTATTATTGCTTTTTGATTTTGCAATAACATAAATGTTTTTTGTTATTTTCTGTGACACAAAATATCTGTCTTTATTTTTGAAAATGCACTAAACTTTGTAGAATATTCCCATCTAACTCAAAATGATACACACTGAATGTATTTCTTTCTTTCTATAGGACTGCAACGTGCACTAGGTTCGAGGCCCATAGTAAATGCACCAATTCCATGTTTTACTCTCAAACCTAAGCTTGAGCCTGATCAGTTTATTGCTTGCAATATAAATGACTGTATTGTATACTATCAGTGCTTTTTTGTATAGAACTGTTGTTTTTGGTAATATGATCCTGGGAGTTTTTTCATAAACCCCCTACTAGGATACATTGACACTTTAAACATCATTGCTCAATGATAACCTACTGTAATACATTGTATGCAAATGTCACTAAAGACAACTGAGCAGCAGGAATGATTCATAAATAATATACATTTGAATAAACTCACACATTTCCAAGGCTTAATTAACATAACATTCCCTTGTAGAGATCATCATATGTAGTGTGAAAATATTAAAAACATGGCATGCTGTTTACACACATCGACCATTTCAAATCTTTTGAAGACAAGTTTTTATGACAGAAAATAAATGTGTTTCTCTGTGACATTGTAATGTCAGTGTAGTATTTGTAATGGCTCATCAGCTCTTTACAGCTGAGACACATGGGCCAACCTGTCTCTTCTGCCCAGCAGGGGGCATGGTTGAACACACCTCTATGAACATTTTGAAATGACATATGGCTACTGTATACACACACCAGTTTCCTGAGAAGGTGAGAGACTTTTCTATGTCCTGTCCCTGACTGACATTCAAATTATTATTTGAATATCAAGCTTACAAGGAAGGAGGTTCGAATAGCAGTATGTTGATTCGTACACAACATATATAAAAATGTTAACAAAATAGGTTATCGTGCCAACACAAATTAATGGAACTTGAAACATCAATGTTATTATTGAAGCAGTTGATTTGAATGAGCTGTTCTCTGTGCAACTTGTACCCACCCTGTTCCACGGTAGTATAGGTTGTGTGTGTGTGTGTGTGTGTGTGTGTGTGTGTGTGTGTGTGTGTGTGTGTGTGTGTGTGTGTGTGTGTGTGTGTGTGTGTGTGTGTGTGTGTGTGTGTGTGTGTGTGTGTGTGTGTGTGTGTGTGTGTGTGTGTGTGTGTGTGTGTGTGTGTGTGTGTGTGTGTGTGTGTGTGTGTGTGTGTGTGTGTGTGTGTGTGTGTGTGTGTGTGTGTGTGTGTGTGTGTGTGTGTGGCATCAGATCTTTGATCAACCCACTGTGTGCACGCCTTGCACTGGCACAAACAAAGCATATTGGTTATTAGTTCCACATAACTAATCCTTCCTGTGGCTTAATTACATAGACTGGACACTTAGACATGACCTTGAAAACGTATTTGCTCGTTTCCAAATACTTCCTCTCATGCTTAGTCATTGGTTAAGTGCTGTGCACACGATTATATTCATGATGCAATACTCATTTGTTGGGTTACTACAAATTAGATTTAGAATTAAGCCCTGCATGATCTTATAAGCCCCCAAAAAATTAAGCTAATGTGCAAAGAAAAAACAATTACACTTCAAGATAACGTATACACCTCTTGATTTTATTATATTGTAGCTTTCGTAAAATAGCATGATAGGTGGATTAGTGACATGGACACTGGAAAAGATATGCTGCTCTTTCACTCGTATGAAATACCAACACATTATAATTGTCATTTTTCATTCCAATGTAAAAGTGCAAAGTTATTTAAGATGAAGAGTTTAAAAAAAACTAGTAAAATTAAGCAAAAAACAGCATGATACAAACTGCCAAAGAGAGAGAGAACAGTTATTTATTTATTTATAAAACTTCCCGTAATGCCTTTGGAAGATTGAGCTAAAAATATATTACACAAACTTTAGTTCACAAAGATAATAAATACCATCAAATATGGCAAACATATACAGTCTCGACGTGCCAGTTGTATCTAACGTGTTTACAAACCCCAAGTCATTTCAACTCTCTACGGTAGTTATTGGTGGTTGTAAACATTACGTCAAGAGGAAGTGTTCCTGAAAAAGTAAATTTTCAAAGCTATTGAGCTGTTCCTGTGACTTCCTGAACATAACAAACTGACTGCAGTACAAACAGGAAAATATACTATTAAGAATTGCTACTGTATCATTTCACTCAGTGTTAGTCATTATGTTCAATTAGAATGAATACTGCATTGAACTAAATAAATGCTTTTTTAATAAATGTGAGCACCATAGGTAAATATGTCACTAATTCATCACTATAATTAAATTGTCTTTTTTAAGGGAATAAGAGAATGTTATCTACATTATATAAGAAGCACTCTACACGTGTAAATAACACACACCCTCTTTTTAAATAGGGACAATGGTAGCCAAATGCAATTGCAGTCAACAGAAACATGACGTTTGCTTGCTAAGTTCTGATCTGTGCTCTCTTTAGTGTTACTGGTAGTTTTGGTTCTTATCTTATTAGTGATTATTGCAATATTACAGGCATTTCTAAATCAATAGTTTGAAAAAGAGAGATCTCTAATGCAGCAAAACAACAGTTTTATTAGGATTATTTGGAGGTTTACTTGGTTTGGTTTCTTGCAGTCAGAGATGTTATAGTCAGAAATATGTCTCTCTTCAAGTTGACATATTATCCTATATATGATGTGTTGCCTTCATACACATTAAACTTTGAGGTAAAATACATGTGTTTATATATTAAATTAAAGCACTTTTACTCTAAGTGTATTGCAGTCATCCCTCTGACTCTCTTGATTCCCTATCTGACTTTCTATCTTGATAAAATAAACAATAGCTCACTCAACAGAAAGATTAATGGCTGATTATTAAACATTTATCATGTAACTACTGCAGCCATGTGAGAACAATGCACCCTAGGGTTACGCCAGGAAACATGGATCATATCAATCACATTATCAAATGCATTGTTTAGAAAGTAGGAGTGTCGCTTTTGC
Source organism: Trematomus bernacchii (assembly GCF_902827165.1). Lineage (NCBI taxonomy): Eukaryota > Metazoa > Chordata > Actinopteri > Perciformes > Nototheniidae > Trematomus > Trematomus bernacchii. The sequence goes on along the minus strand of NW_022987689.1, from coordinate 2,629,283 downwards.
ACTAAATGCCTTAATGTGGTTAATATGATTCAGAGGCCATTCTCATTTGTAGATTATGTATCAATTACTGCTTTCGAGGTTTGCTTGTGGTGAGGATATTATTTAAAATTAAACATTTAAAAAAAGAAATGATCAAATGCCCACGAAAATCAATTATTGTCTTGTTAAAAGTGAGACTTTTTATTTGTAACTCCAACTTTAGAGGGCCGTGCAGTCAGAGGGGGAGAGCTGTGTCTCTATAGCGTGACTGGGCAGAACACAGCTGTCAAGAGGTGTGGAAAAGCCTCTCTGCTGCTCTCAGCTGTGAAAACAGTTAACAAGAAGCCCTTCACACACACCCACACCCACACCCACCCACACCCACACGAACAAACACAGAGAGATTTCATGTGATATTAAACCTTGTGACTTTTTATCTATGAATAAAGCCCTGATCATGTCATAGATTACCGTATTCTCTACAGTTCTTTGGCATTGTAAAAGATAAATTACTGCTGATAAAAGTGTGGATTAGAATTAGTATAGTGCATCTGGAGCTGATTATTTTTATCAGGTGGAAACAATACAGCCCTTTAGACAATTCCAGCAATAAAACAGTTCCCCGGTAGCTTATCTAATATATAGGGCATGATAAAAACTGGGGTTTGTGAGAGTACTACGTCAGAAAGCTGAAGATCAGAGGCAAACTACTCATATACTTTATTTGGTGTCAGCACTGCAGTTGAAATACAAATAAAGTCTTTAAATAACAAGGCATTGTTGAAATACATGCTATTTGCTTTCTAATCTTCAGGTACACCTTGTCCACCTGCTTCTCTAAATTCTGTCATGGTCTAAAGATACTTTATTGTTTTAAAGGATGTCTCAGTTCCGTGAAATTACCATATAAATATGGTTAAAGATTAACCAAGGTGTGGCCCATACTGTCATAAAACAAGAGTAAAAGGTAGTCAGAGAGGAAAAGACATCATAGCTTATCGTTTACTGGATATCCTATCTCTGTCTGGTGTTCATGAGTTAACATATTGAGCAAGTATGTGTGATATCTGTGATAGATAGGCTTCTTGAGATGCTCAGCATATTCACCTTTTTAATGCACAATAGAAAATATGTGATCAGAATACTTATTATAGACCCTACAGAGTGGCTGTTTCATTCCAAGTTGTCTTGTGTTGTATACAAAGACGGTTAAATCTATTTTTCACAATTCTTTCTCACATAAATTAGGGATTTTTAGAAAAAAGTGGTTTGTGGTCTCAGGTGGCTCTCCCAAGGGACCAGTCTCTATCTGGACCCGGGGCGTTCCTATATCAGGAAAGTTGTGAACGTGAGCCTCAGGCGGTGCCAGAAGCAGGTTTGTTTATGTCCTAAAGCCCACATCGCGTGCCAGACAGGAGTCACCCTTGTCAACACTGATCCCAAAGCATAGAATTCGCTCGAAAGAGACATTAGTCATTGCTGTTTACTATACTTTGTGTCTTTCTCATCATTTAGCCTATTAAGTAAGCTTTAAAATCCCTAGAAGAATGACACTCAGGAATTTCAGAGCTATTTGTAAATGTATGCCTCACTGCCTCTCTTCGGATGGTTTAGATACGGGCCTCACCCTAACTGACAGCTTCCATTCAAGTTATGCTATTTTTATAATGGAGCTATTTTACTGTCATCACTTAATGCATATCTGTGCTAAGGGGCTCAGTTTCAAATCCTAACCTTATGCATTTTTTTTTACATTTTTCCAAAGTGGCTGCACACAAGATTTTATATGACGTTAATTGCACTTTTTCTTAGGTTGTAAATGAAGGTTAAAGGAATAATAATGACACCAAAAAAGGCTTTGAATGACACAAGGGTGCATTTATTGCTGTCAATCTTTGCCAAAATCATAATGAGAGGTGTTTAAAACTACTCCCAACGTTACAGCTTTACAGTTTCACTCAGAGCGGTTGCTTAGCAGTTTACTGTGTATGTTTTTAACACCGGTTAAGAAACAGTAATAAAACATAATTTATTGTTTATGGACAGCAGTGATTCAAGTTTCCAAAGAGCAGTTATTGCATATTATATACAATTAAAAACATATCTGTGGGAAAAAAACAACAACTTGATTCAGAGGGCAAACGCAACAATGAAAGTGAAAAGCTCTATGATATAAAACACATTTTCACAAAACACTGACTTGAATTACTACAAAGAAATTGCGGTAAATTGGTCTAAGTCAAGTTTATCCAAACACGTACTGTAGTTGACGATGTTGAAAATAAATGCATTAAAACTACTTTGCTATGTTTAGGCGACACATTTTCTTGGTAAGGGTTTAGAAAAAAAGATCATGGTTTAGCTTCAAAGGAGTAAAGATTACTTAAACATTATTTTGATGTCACACAGGACACACCCTTCTCCTGGGTCAAAGGACTTCATCTTCAAAAGATCCTTCAAAGGCACTGTCACTGTGATGAATTGTAATGCTTAGGGTGTCACAAAAGACGTAACAATGTGATGGCACATATTTCTACCTCATGGGATAGCATCTAAAAACAGCCTCTATTAATCACCATTCATTTTCAGGGCCCTTATTATTCTGCTCTTATTGTTCTGTTCTTTTTATTTCGCAAAACAACAACCTAACCCTGTATCTGAATGGCTTGCTTACTAAGAAAAGCCACTGAGGATTTACGAAAATGTTTTTCTAAAGGGAACCTTGTGTGTCATGATGAGTCATGGCTTGTTTATGTCTTTCTGAATGGACATCACAACCTCCTACAGTTAGGGAGTGATTTTTCCCATTGCAATATATCAACAGTAGAAAATCTCATCTCCTTTTTTTTGTGGACTGAATTCCACCTAGTAACACTACATTCATATGTCTTGCATGAAAAGGGCTGTAAATCAACAAACATAACTGGCATACTTCTCATACTACTTCTGTTAACTTTAAGATGTTTTAAAGGGTGATTTAAGAACGTCCTCCTTGTTTAGAGCCTGAGGTTTTTCACTCATCATAACTTTAGTTATACGGTTTGCACCTGCGTTGTGAGGAATTTAAGCTATTCCAAAAGCCTTACTTTCCAACTCTCTTGAAACTTGATAGACTGTGTTAATTGTTGGCTTTTAAGTGTATGAGAGATCAACATCTTTGTACTGTTGAGGATATTTGATCCTATTATTGCCATTTTTTGTCTAGCCTGCCTGCATTATAGCTACTTGCCATTTTCATTTTGACTAAAACATCTCGCAAAAGGAACAAACCTAAGAGGGATCTTACGGAATAAATGAAATCAAAAATAGAAGAGACATGTGTCAAACTTAAGCAGACAAAATGCCAGTCTCCCATGTGTGTTTCTGTGGATACAATGGCATTGTGTTATTGCCTTTTCCCTGACTATTTTTGTACCCTTTTACCTCATGGTTTGTTGTTTTGTTGGTAGTGGTTGTTTGATGCTGAATGTGGATCAGATTACAAAGGCTTTGTTTTGATCTCGCGCCATAGCACGGCGGGCTTGGAATGACAAGAGGTCAATGGACGGGAAATGCTTTCATCGTGCCTGACTCTTTGACTCCGGCTCCATTGTGCTTATGGGCCAAGTTCACGCTCCTTGATGGGGTTCCCAGATCATCATTAGGTACCAAGCGCCGCATCATTTTAAGAGACATCACTCAATTTAGCTGTTTATCGAAGTGAGTTCTAATACAGTGACACAGGGAAACATAGAGATAATATTATAGTTCATCTTTTAATATAAAAACAGGTGATATTAATATCCGTATAGCCTATATTATGAATATTTTCCAGATACAAAGATATTGCAATACTTCACAATAGTTGGATTTCCTCTGTTTTCCCTCTGAGTTGTATCGTCTTCCTCTCTCATGTCACAGTCTCCGTCAAATCCCGTTGGATTTCCTCTGTTTTCCCTCTGAGTTGTATCGTCTTCCTCTCTCATGTCACAGTCTCCGTCAAAGGTAAGAGACAGACCGCAGACCCCCAAAGGATGGATATCGCCATCCTTCAAAGAGACAAAAATAGAAAATACAATTCACCTACTTTGACCTCATCATAACCCACCTTTCCTCCCCAGACCTGAAAAACACTGGGTGTAGTAAAGAAAACATCCTTTCACGACTTGTCCCACTGCCAGCTTCCTGGAAAAGGTGTACCCAGCCTCCTGCAGAGGGTCTCAGAAACCTTCCCTGTTTAGCAGCAACAGCTGGTGAATCATCGCACTGGGCTGTAAAATTCCCACTGAAGATTTAACAGTAAAAATAGATTTGGTCTGTAAAATACATTTAAACAAACAATGGCGTTTCTCAGATTTTTAAAGCATAAGGTATGTTATGTTTGTCAGAAAAACAATTGACTCTGGGATGAGGCCACTGTGTATGTTTGACAATGTCTTCGGTCATCATATGCACTATCAAGATAATCCAGGTGTCACAACTCGGTGACGTTCTGAAGTGCTAACTGTTGAGCATCCAACCATCTGGGAACGTGTTAGCGCTAGCTAGACAGCCAAGATAGCTATCCGAGCTTTCACAAAGCCTATTTAAAAAGGCAGGACTGTTGTGCCGTTATTTTTGCCTCACTGCAGAGACTACAATGACACACAGTACACACACTGCCAAGTCATGCTGTTGTGTTACAGGTCACACTTTTTTGGTTTCTGGAGTGTCACCATGATATAGCATAATGTAAAAAAAGAAGAAAAACAAAAGAAGAGTTGGTTAGATAACTCTGGTCTTATTCTGTAAGCAGCTATTGAGCTATGATAGTTTTCTCGGTTTGGATTCTTCGGCCAGTTACAATGAACTTAAAAGTGGACATTTTGCTGAAGGCTTCTGTTGAGAAACCTTGATTCTCCATTTCCACCACATCACCAAAAAGATCTGACAATGTAAGAAGAGACTTGACATTTATTTGACCACAGAGGGATTCAAGCTCACCAGATTCTGGTGGCCTTTCAAATCATTCTCTTATATGGTTTCAGCCTTCCCCTCATGCATACACTTGGCTCATTTTTAATCAATCATGTTCACCAAACATAATCAGGAATGTTTATATAGGCGACATGATTTATGCTTCTTTATCTGATGTAACTGATCTGACAAATGAGGTATGATTCATTTAAAGGGGTGGAGCTGAGACTCTCACACACCTTTATTGGGCCTTGAAATGTTCTTTGATAGCCATGCCCAGACAGTCTAAAACCTTGACCTTAGCCTTTGTGTTTAACTACAGGAAACACAAACACACGAGCCAGTGCCAGTTAGGCCTGGAAATACCTGATGATACTATTAATTAGCAGTCATAACAATATGATGAAACCAGCTTTTAAATTACAATTGTAATTACTGCTGATGACTTCAAACACTATGCATGTGGTTGTAATCTCTCTTAGATCTCGGAACCTGGGAGATTACAACAGAAGAGATCATATTTCAAGCACAGTTTACATTCTCCTCATTGTAGACATACCACACACCAAGACACATTCTTGCTTTGTTTTAGAGTGAGATAATAGTTCTTAGTAAACAGAGGCATGCGGTTCATACACAATGAATCATGTCTTGTTCTAAGAAAGTAATTTGTTTTATAAGTTATCCCTTAGTTTATTAGACTTGTTGATTCTTATTCGATTAATGTTTATCGTGGTTTACGTTTTAAATTTCACAATTATATTTTAGAATGAGATACTACCGACCTTATGTGCTGCATTAAACATTCTTACTGTTGCTTAATATTAGTTATCTGACATCTTTCGGTCAGTCGGTTCATATGACACAAATGTGTGCTTAAAGTGGGTGAGATACAGTATGTGGACTAGTGACATTCTTTTAAATGACATCTGCTTGACTTCTGCCATCTGACAGCCAAACCTGAATTCATAAAGATTTGATGGAAGAGATGTGGGGTGCTTCTTTCAATTAATAAAATCTGACACTTGTTTGTAAACGCTGATAAATAATCAAATTTGTCTCCAAGTTTAACAATGCTAAAGAGACTGCTCAGGTGACACAACAGGTAAACTCTAATAAACCGAAAGAACAACTCAATCTCAACAGAAATGCCAAGTTGAGATGACGCCGTAATGTTTCCCTCAGCAAAATTAATTTAAATAGTCTACATAAGTAATAAAACAGACAGAGAATATAAGAGTTGAAAGTCTTGGGTTGTGACAAAATAAGGTTTAACTTTGTGTTGTATAACTTTGTATAGCCAAAGTCAGCATGATTGATTCAATGGGGAACGTTAGTTATAGCAACCCATTCAACAGATGTTTAGATTTTACAATTTGGACCACAGTTGTTGACAGGCCGAGCGACATTGCCATCCTTAGAGCCATTTCGCTTGGAATAAAATGTTGACCATGTTCAATCTGTGCGACTGTTTTTAGTCAAACCCTGGACAAAGCGCTGATCTGAGGCAGCTCTGCAGTGAGGCAGAAGGAATAGAGGTGTGTGGATTTCAGTCAAGCTTGTTAGCCATCTTGGGTGGCAGGTAGGAGCCGGCTAATTCACCTTCAGGAGAGTTTGTGTATATCCAAATAGTCATAGGAGATCCATTACTGCAACCATCATGTGTGCAATTGCACTCTTAAAGAGACAGTAAGAGGTCGGTACCACACCAGGCCATGCGAGCCCACACACTACTTCATACACGCACTCATCAAACGTGCTGTAAACATTCCCCATACAGAGACATTTCAAGTAAACTTCCACCAAGCTTGAGGCATTGTGCTGAGCTGAGGTCCAGCTGAGAGAACAGATCCAGAGCATGTCTGGAAGTGTGTGGCTTGGAAATAAATATCATTAAACTTAGCTGTCAGATGGCATTTGGCTCTGCTGAGTGTGTGTACCGCCATCCATAAGAGTTTGGCTTTCCCCCCATATGAGCACTGGTTTTTCTTTCTATCTTCCCTTTCACACACACATGCTCATATACATGCACATGTTAAAACCACCAATCCAGAATGAACAGATGCAAACAGATGCAGGGACAAATCCATTCACTCACTAACACACTCAAACACATGCACATACACTCAGACCACCTGGGAGATCTGTTTATGGAACCCAGCAGAGACCACACGAGAAACAGACGTAGCTTCTCGCTTTAAGCACCAAAGATCTGTGTAACATCATTCATTTACATCCAAAATGACGTTTTTCCCTAGTGGAACATGGATACAAAAAATCATGCTGTGATCATAGACAAAGACATGCTGTTGTAAACAAGCACACACTGGTGTTCCAGGTCTGTTGCTAATGCATGATGGTAAATAATTTTGCGTTGCCTTGTGGTGTTTTATAAGGATGAGGCAATCTAATTAGGAACGACAACCTTGGTAACAAAAACAACAAATATACAATGTGGCAACTAAACGCGAAGAATACACGAGAAGATAAAGATGATTATTATCCTGGTTCCACAGTACATTCAATCTTCTTGACAGGATGGCATCTGCCCTCTGATTGACTCTATGTGAGTAGGTGTAAATAAGGCGTGTGCTGGTAAACGCGTGTTGGTTTCGTGCAAAGCCAACATTTTACAGGCACTCACCTAAAGGGAGTTCCTCCTTCATTTGCACGCAGAGCCCTTTGTTGTCTACGCTGTGAGCATTTTTTTCCCCTGTCTTCTTTTCTCTCATTTGAAAATAACCCAAACAGGTCCTGTAGACGTAGTAACGGTGATATTATCTAAGCATACTTCACCTTAAGGGGATCCCATCACAGAGATTTTTTTCCGTCCTGCACGAATATGGCCTGGAGGCTTGAAGGCAGGCAAAACAAGTTGAGCACAGTTAGGGCAGGCTAAGCCCTGCTGAGAGCTTCTGGATTCTTTTTTTAACAGGTTGCTGTAAATAGTCATTTTGCCTGGTTAATACTTTTGAAAGGACTTTTGGTAGCAAGTGCATTATGTAAGAATTCAGACAATTTTGTTTTGTAACATGATTTTAAAATATATATATATTAAAATATCAAAATCGTAGTTTTGTGTAACCATAAGCTTGAGACGGATTCACTGAGAAATCCAAATCCAAAGTGTAAAAATTGAAAAACAGAGACTTCAAATACAGTGTGATTAAAATGTGGATCGTATCAGAAGAACCATCAAGATCCCACATGTCGACATACGAAAGCAGCCTTAAATGTTTAGGCACATGGCAGCAGAGCATGGCCTCACGCAACTTTTGTCCTTGCAGATCAAGGCTATAGATTTCAGTTCAGTAGTCATGCTAGCATTTGACTTGTTTAAAACAAGAAAAGATTTACTGGAAATGGTGTTAAAGAAACTTTACTGCACAGAGAGCTTTTCAATACACACAGTGTAAGAAACTCTACAGATCTTTTAAATATATATTATAATATTTAATCAACTTTTTCGGCTTGTTTTGGTTGCCAGAGAACCATGTGAAAATCCTGAATAGTGCTGTTGTTTACTGGTAATCCCCCCAAAAACACGGGTAGAGTGAGGTGTAAGAAATCCAGGATCAAAACGTTTTAACATTTGTGATACTCTGTGGTCCCACTTTGCAAATTTGTCTAAACTAATTGGGGATAAATGTAGAGGTTATGTCAAATGTTATATATAGAAGTAACAGCGTCCCAGATCAAAGAAACAAAACTCTGCAGGTCCTTCAGTTTCCAATCATTGCGAGGAATGTCATAATGTTTACAATACACGGTCTGCTTTACATTTGTTTCTGTGTGTAGCTGGATTGTCATTTTGAATATAACCAGCTTGTCATGATAATCACAGAGGGAAATACGGGGAAATTGTTCAGCTGTTTCTCTAGTTTAGCAACGGTTAAGCTTTATGCTTGTTTCCAGGAATTGCATGACGGCAGCATTAACATCTGACCAGTAACATGCAAAAAAGGGAGTGCAAACAGATGAGAAAGAAGATCCATTGATGTCTTTAATTACAGAGTTTCAATTTGCATAAACATATTTATAAATGTTGAATATCTTGTTCCAGTTTATACAGGGCCCTGTCTCAGAAATACCTTGATCATTTATTTCCATACTTCTCTTGCATTTCTGTTTTGATCCCTGCAGTCGCATTACGGCTCTAACTTCCTTTTTGAACCTCTGTATTTGACGTGATAGAACGAGGGGATTTACCTTTTGCCCCCGACAACACGTTATGTGCACAAACAGAGAGCATGCCTTTGCTTGTTTACAGCTTTGAATTTATTCTATTTTAGTTATGCGGTGCCATGTTCTGAAGCTTTGTAAACAGAAAGAAATGACAGAAAAAAAGTTATCAAGTTTGATGTTAATTCATGCGATGATAACCCTGATGTCTCTCCGAAAACGATATTGGAAACCAAACATTTCAACCAACCAAAGTATTCAACCTTAAGTGGGTGCAGTTTTTCTTCATCAATTCTTAAAAGAACAACAAATCGACTAAAGACTGAACATTTGAACACGAAGGCCGGCCTTATTGCTTTTCATACACAGATTGAGACACTTATCTGGCCTTTCTCTCTACCATTGTGTGATGACAGTACCAGAGTTGCAGCCCTGCAGATTGCCTGTAATAGTTTACAGCATGAGACTCTGTCAGCTTACATCCGACCTCAACAGAGATCTCAGTACCAGAAACCTCGTATCCAACAACCCCTCCCTTTATGCTATGTATTTGTTATGTTTTACCCCCAATGCCAGCTTTTTGTACAAGAGGAGTTAAGTGGTGTATTCACACATAAGTTATGCATGACGTGCACTAAACCGGTGTCTAGTACCTTCTAACCTTGTGCCAGGAAGCTTGTAATGGTTTTAACTGAAATATTCTCTGATGCAAATATGCAAACAAAATAGGATCTGCATCAGTTAGTCTTCACAAGATTATTTATCTTAATTCACCCCCACAAATGCCTTTTTTTCTAGTGTCTAGTTTTACATTTGACTTTTACCAGTTTTTGCCTGCTTTGGATTTATAATGTTATTTTTCTCGAAACATATATGGATATAAACGAGGAAGCACACAAAGCAGTGTATTTAAGAATGGAGAAGCTGGGATAACGTTATTGGGTGTTTAAGTAGACCATATGTAAAAATGTAATGTTGAAAAATGTGAGAAGATTGGCTAGATGGGCAAGAAAACAATAGTATAACAACTAAGGGAAAGGGTTGAATCTGAAAAGGATTTGATCAATTAATCAAAAAGGGAAAAAAGGGAAAATGCCATGATTGCCACAGAGAAATAAATACAAAGCTACAAAAGATTAGACAGAAATTAGGATTCTGTTGTACCAGAGCAACACATTTCTTGTTATGAGAGTATAATTATGGTTTCTTTGAACCAACATACTGAGGGCGTAAGTAAAAAAGCTCTTACTTATCTTTCTCATCCTGTCGATAAACCCTCTCCATGCTCCTTCAAGTCATTATTTCTTCCTATTTGTTTGGCAGCTCATTTTCTTTATCTCCATGAAGACAAGACCAAAATAGAAACTTCCAAACCCAGCAACAGGCAGGAGCCTGCTTTCATTCCTGCTACTTCTCCTATCAAGGGACATGAGAGAACTTGAACTTCGTTAACAGTCCTCTTTAAATGTGTGTCTCTAACATCACCTATATTTAGGGCATATTAAAGGGTAAGGCAAAAGTCTAAACTAAGACATAACATGCTTTCAGGTGAATGCATTTAAAGGGTGGGACCAGGTATACACTATATGAAGAAACATGTGCGGCCAAATATACATGAAGAAACAAGCTGATGATGACTAAGAACACGCACATGTTTGTGCAAAACCATAATGCTCAAGTTAAATACTGAGACGCTGGTAACATGGTTTCAAAACAGAGCTGTCAAAATACTATAATTAGTGGCTGATGAAATATTTTGAGGTGGGACGTATTGTACAACGGTAATAAACACACGGCTGCCATAAATAGCACGAGGGAATGCCTGGAATCAATATGAAATTCTGTTTCTATTTTGAACCTTTGAATACTCTGAAGCCACTCAGTGATCTTTACGCTCTCAGCAACATAATCCTTTGCAAAACATCTGAACATTTCAAATGATCTGCTGCCTCGCACGCAAAAGCTTTGTGTTTGCATAGAGAGACACACACAAGCCTTGAGCGGGAGTTATGCAAACTAAATACATGTCAGGTTGACATCTTCACACGGTTATTCTTAGACATTTTGTGGACTCTGCTGCAACAGTTTATATTACTGAAGCGCTAAGCAGGGTTTAAAGAATGAATAAGACATTAAAGAAAAAGTGTCAAAAGCTGTCCGGTGTAAAACAATGATCTACTACGTTTAAAATAAGCTGAACAGTCTATTACTGACAAAAGTATGAATGTGAATTCCAAACACAGTACTAACAAACAATAACACAAATGATAGCAATAGGGTTGTATATGTATTGTTTTTTTTAGTGATTTGCCATTTAGAATACACATTGTTTGCTTAATGTAGAAGAAATAAAGTGTCTTGAAGGCTTTGTTTCATCCCCGTTTCAATATATACAGTGCATTATAATTTCACCAAACCCTTTGAACTGATTGACCTACAGTAACAGGAAAACTCCACATGAATTACATCACACAGCACCTGGTGTTCTCCACCATTTGCAGTCTTAGCCACAGCTTTGTTCTACACCTGTAGTCAACTAAGAATATTTATTTTTGTCCTTTAACAATGACTGGTAAACTATTTTCCTTCAAAAACAACCGCAAACAGAGGGAACAGATTAGAAATCATATGTGACTGTGTCTCTTTCATTAGTTAATGCTGGTCCATGTAACCTTCCAGACATCAAAGTACTGGTTAAGTGGAGCTTAAAACATTGTGAGAGAACAGGAGGGTCGAGGTCAGAATAGTTAATGCACCACATACACTCAACTGTAAGTGAGTTTTCATGCAACTGCTGCATGTGCGGAGAAGTATAAATGTAGTGTACTGTATGTTTTTTTTTAATGTTGGCATCAGTTAGTAATTCTTTACAGTTAATAAACTGAACTCTGTGCCAACCAATCACTGAACTGTATCAGCAACAATCAGGGTGTTGGTCACTTATGTCTGGTTCACAGTGTTCCTCATTCCAACAGATCAACAACAAGGGATGGTTCAAGGCCAGAGCCAGAGATGCAGTGATGCAGCCAAATACATATATTCATCTGTAATGTCTAAATACATTTCAAAGTCATAATAAATATGGAGCTTTAATGGACATAATGCTGTTCAGAAATTGTCATTATTTCATTACAACACTATTTATGCTGTACTCTGAGGATCTTCCATGTTATGGCTTACAGGTGTGTGCTTTAAAACGTAAAAGTCACGTAAAAGTGAAAGTTATTTTATGATCAGCTGTCTTCAGAGAGCCAACATGCTGTAATGTGCTTTTAAATCTCACAACACTTATATTGACTCATGAACAATAAGAGCTAGTTCCAATAATATGATGGCAGTGAGACAGTGACTGAGGACTATTAACTGAACTAATTTCTATACAAATATACTTTATTTACTACTCTTTATTATAGTATAGTAGGTTCAGCAAACCTTTTTTTACAGTTGTTTGCCCCATTTTATCTTCACTGTCTTGGAAAAGGCTTATACATAGTCACTAATGGATTAGCAATACATTTAGTAAAAACTCTATAATGCAGATTTAAATGTTGGTGATCCATTAATTAATAGGTTTCTCACTTTTCACTTTTTTTCCTTCCTTCACCTTTGGCAGTATATAAGGCGCACATATTCCACTGTGGTTCCACCCGTAAAGCTGTTATTAAGTAGATCCTCATGTATACAAGAACACAGAGACACACCACAGCCTCACAAGCTGCTACATGCAGTGACCAGAATGAATATGTGGTATTTGAGCTCCTGTCATTGTGTGGTTAGCTTAAAGGAATCCATCTTTCACATGCCACCTTTCAAAATAGTGACTTCACCCTGGTTTGGGTGTCACAGACAACACAAACAGATCACTACCTGAGTATTATAACAGTCACTCCTGCACAAACAAAAAAACATCTTGAAAAGCACATATTGCATAAACAAAAGTTTAACCACTTGTCAGAGTAACAACATATCAGCGGCTAATGTGATGTCAACATTGGTTTACAGGTGATGTACTGTATGAGGTTATTATGTTTTCCTTTTGTCTATTTGGTGAAAATATTGCAGCACAACCAATGAAACCAGCGGTTTGGCCTGACACTTTGCAGTAAGACCATCAATTATACCAATATGCGTTGTTGAGTTCAACATGACTGCCTGATGAATCTGAGGGAGTGAGTAAAAGGAGAAAATATCCGCGCCGTGGAGTAGCACTATGTAATAATTGCTATTAAAAGCATAACATAAAGTTGAGTTTAAAGTAAGGGTCTATTCACCTGAAACTTTGCACCGTCTCTTTGCAATTATATCCATAGTGAAACCCTGATGTTCCAACCAAAAACCCAAAAGGTTGGTTCTTCAGAAAGAACCTCAATTACAAAAAGTAAATCCCAGGTAGATCCACTATCTTTCAACTGAGTGTCTGTAAGGACCAGGCATTATTTGTTTTCATACAGATACCCCAAAAACAATGGTTTCTATGTAGGCTGTAAGGAACCGAAGTGCACTCCTAAGTAAAGTGCTTGGATGAGAGAGATCTTAAGTGAGGATCTTTCTGCCACAGATGTTTAAATATATCACTATCTAAACATAAAGGTTACACAAATATAATTAAAACAATATACAACATTTCTATATGAACGGACAGATTAGGCTACAATGCACCCTGATATTGACAAATGACACTTCAACACCTGCAGGCACCGCACCTTTGAATACAAAGGAAACATACGCCACCTGGTTGTCTCAGGTGAAATAGTCCCAAGTTTCTGCCAGCTCACATTTCACAGGTGAGAAAGTTATAAAGCTGCACTGAGCGTGTTTCCAGTTAACATGATCATTGTTTGTTAGTTTCTTATATGCTCATGGTAAAAGTTGTATGATCACAGTTTTAATATTGACAACAAATATATCACATTATAGTGTTTTGTGATGCTCCAAATCTTTTAAAAGCATTTAACTCCGCCCACTTGGGTTGGTCCTGAGGTGAGCCGGCTATAAACAGCTGCTCACAGAGTTGTAGGTGAGACTGACTTCAGCACTGGCAGGTATGACAGCTCAGCAGAATTTATTCGGAGTAAATTCAAAGCTCTCCGCGTCTTGACGAAAATAAACCGTACTTTACGCAGAAAGCAAATTGGATAGGTAATATAAAACGGAACATACTTCAAAGACAATGAAGTTGGAGGTGTTGTGTGGTAGCCACTATAACACGAAGCATTTCGAGATGTCCAAGGATGCAGAAGGGAGTGTGCGCTCTCCCCTTTCTGGCGAGGAGGAGCTGGGTTCGGATGGAGACTGCGTGGCGCACAGCCCTGCACCTGTTACTCCGTGCAACAGCGGCACATCAAAGCCGTACACTCGGAGACCCAAACCCCCGTTCTCGTACATCGCTCTCATCGCCATGGCCATCCGGGACTCCTCCTCTGGAAGTCTGACTCTGGCAGAAATAAACGACTATCTGATGAAAAGATTCCCCTTCTTCAGAGGCAGCTACACCGGCTGGAGGAACTCTGTTCGACACAACCTGTCTCTGAATGACTGCTTCCTCAAAGTGCTCCGGGACCCGTCCAGACCTTGGGGAAAGGATAATTACTGGATGCTCAATCCCCAGAGCGAGTACACCTTTGCTGATGGGGTGTTCCGGCGCAGAAGAAAACGCATTGATAAAAAATCAAACAGAGAGCCAGAGGCAGAGGAGCCGCCGAGCATTCAGCAGACTGCCCCCGCCACCAAGACTGATTCATGCGTCAAGTTTACAAGTTCCTTTGCGATAGACAGCATCCTCAGCAAACCTTTCAAGAGAAACTCAAACATGGGATATTTACCTCACCCCCCTGCCCCCACCCCCACCTGGCCGCACTACACTGGACTAATGATGGCTCATTTGAATACACCTGCCTCGTTTGCATACGTCAAGTCAGCCTGCTACATGGACATGGACTCCTTTTCTGCGCATGTGCCAAACGGCTATCAGTGCGGACTGGCGTCACAGACAGTTCTACAATATCAGAAATAAATGTTTATTTGATGATTAACAATCCTCATTGTGGACTGATGATGGACAAAAAGGAGGATTAACAGTTTACTTTATTTTAATGCCAAGGTGTTACAGAATTGTTGTACCATTTTAAGCATTATCAGATTTGATATTTTATACAGAATTGTTTGTTATAAATGTTACTGAACTGACTTTTTTTTTTTTTTTTTAAAACGTGTTTGACTGTTGTGTCTATTTCTTTAATAAAAATGTGCTCTTTACAATGAAATACAATTCTCACTGTTGATGGTCTGCTTTGTATATTGTTAAAATGTTGTTCTTGTTGAGAAACATAGGAGAGTTTGAAACACCTGTTACCGGTGCAAAGGCAATAATATTTTTTCGGGCGTGTGTTCATGTGACTCCACCTTGCCAGATTCTTAAAGAGCTCTTATGAATCTGTTGCGTGAGCGTGTGTACCAGGCCCTGAGGCAACAACAGCATCTTCCTATTTCTAAAAGTGTAATGCTTAATGAGGTTTGCAGTCTAATATGTTATGCAACGTTTGTAGGAGGTTAGATAGTTCTCCTTTATTGATTAGGAAGTACAGGCTCCTTAGAAAAAAAACACGAAGGCCCTATGTAGGCTACTGGCACATACCAATAATAATAATAAAAATAAAAATAATAACAACAATAATAATCATAATAATTGTAAAATAAAAATTATTATGATTCGAATACAGTCTGTATTCTCATTCCATTCCTCAGTCTATATCATTTAAAATGCAACAATAAACTCCCTTATTAGTATTTACTTTCCAGTGTCCATGAAGCTCTCTACTGCCGGATAGGGGCATCCAATATTTATGTTTTCTGTCTGGTGCTGCAAATAGCCGTCGCCTCAGTCACCACACATGCGCAGGAAAGGGTTTGTACAATTGGTGCATCCTGAACGAACACAACTTGAATCCACAATAGGAAGACATGTATTCCAAGTAGGCCTATTCTTCTGAGGCTAGAAAGTAAATTTCCTTGAAACCAGCTGTGCATCCTGGACGCAGCGGGGCTACACGTTTGATGTTGCTGACATTCTGGGTAGATTGTGTTTAACGTTGCTGGTGTGGGAAATTATTCCACGTTTGTGTATTGGTGACTTGCTAATAGCTTGCTAGTAGCTTCAACAGACACAAGTGAAACTAAACTAATGCACACAAATGGCTTTTACTTAAGCTAGCACAAACAATATATTCTAAACAAATTCTAAAACTATTTCTAAGACTTTCTAATCAGTTCATTTCTCCAGGGATATAATCAAGGCTGCAAGAGGTAAACTGACACTAGTGCGTTGTGTGTGGTTGGCACGCTCTGATGGAAAAAGCATGCTTCCTCTCATGTCAGAGATCTAACCCTGAACAGATCCCAAACAAATGAACACTGCATGACTTTTTCTCTCATATACCTTAAAAAAGTAAAACTAGCCATAGTGTTTTTTTTAGGTAGGCTATGAGAACACATTGGATTATCTGTCATGTGGAGATTTATTCATGAACGTTTGTTAAATGATTGTGCCAAATATTAGTATGACAAATGCATTCAGAGGTGTTATGGAAAGTAAGTCGTGGGAGGAGATCTGTCTTACTCCACTGCGCTGTGTCCGGCTTCTTGTCTGGATCCTGGCCAGATGGGGAGGGAGTTCCTGGCGATTTCTTGGAGGGATTTGGGGGGATAGAGGGGCAGAGAGAGATTTAAGAATTGATAGGTGGTCGAGTTGTGTTTGGCCGGGTGGATATACGCAGGCAAAGTCGAGGAGCTTTATTTCCCCTCTCTTGTGGGATTATTGCCAGCGATGGACAGAGAGAGGAAGGGGGAACAGGGCTGGTGGTTTTTGATTGTCACGGTTATAGACGCGCAGAGCATCGCATAAGTAAACTGATCGTTTAAATATTAAATAAGAGAACATTTTGCACATTTGATCAACCATGACGACCGAAATCTCCAAGCAACATTTGGATCCATCTGATGCTCGCTCCAGCCCAGCTCTGAATGCAGATCTGAGCGCGCAGCCAGTGATGGAGAGCGAGCAAAATGCATCACCAAAATGGAAAAAGGGAAACTCTGGCATGAGGCGCCCTGAAAAGCCTCCCTACTCATATATCGCGCTCATTGTGATGGCAATTCAAAGTTCACCGACCAAAAGGCTTACTTTGAGTGAAATCTATCAGTTCTTACAGGCCCGCTTCTCTTTCTTCAGGGGATCCTACCAGGGATGGAAAAACTCCGTCAGACACAACCTGTCTCTGAACGAGTGTTTCATAAAGCTGCCAAAGGGTCTCGGTAGACCTGGTAAAGGGCACTACTGGACCATAGACCCAAGCAGTGAGTTTATGTTCGAGGAGGGCTCTTTTCGTCGCAGACCTCGGGGGTTCCGGAGAAAATGCCAAGCTTTGAAACCAATGTACAGGATGATGAATGGTATCGGGTTTGGTGCATCCATGCTGCCTCAAAACTTTGATTTCCAATCACCTTCAGGCTCATTAGCGTGTCATAACAGCTACAACATAGACTTGATGAGTAATACAGTGCCAGGTGGATTCGATGGACTCGAAAGGGGATATCACGTCCCACAAATGTCATCAGGCTCCGGGTCATCGTACATGGCCGCATGTCAGGTGGCCTCTAACGCGGACTATTGCCCGGACAGCGGCAGCAGCCCCATGCAGTCCCCCCCAGCGATGGTATCCACTTTGGACTGTCAGTCTCCGTATGCAAATGCAGCTTCACACTGGAGTTCACCTGGTGTTTCTTCATACATCAAACAGCAGTCGTTGGCATCAAGCAGCCCCACTTCTCCTGCACTGCACACGGGGATGTCACCTTACTCTCTGGATCAAGGCTATCTGCACCATAATGCACGAGACTCCTCTGACATTTCAGGTAGAGTATTAAAATAGGCATAAGCTATGTTTTGTATTTTGTGTTTCCTGCATGTGTAAGTCATAAGGATCAAAGGCTATGATTTTTTATTTAATTACAGTGATAAGTTATCTTATGCATGCAAAAAGTATATCCTAATTATTTACAAATCTATAGAAATTAGGGGTTTACCCTTTATTTTCTTTATGTAATGAAGATGCATCAAATGTATTCAGGAAAATGAACGTGCGTAAAATACAGAATAGTATCCAAAATGTGCATTTATTGTTCACACTTTGACTTGCAATGTGAATATGGTATTTCACATTAATTTAATCTAATTTGATTGAATTTGTATGCATGCTTTTTAAAGAAGCCACTGTGTTATTGCATTTATAAAAAACAGGCACAATAACACAATACATGATAATACGATTTAAAGAAATGAACGGCAAAAACAAAACTATAAAAACGGAAAAACGACATGCTGTCCAAAAACATATTCTCAAGAATGAATTTAAATATTTGAGGTGCAGCTTTATTCAGGCCTTTTACATCAGAAAAGAAAACGGTAGAGGGTGTTATGTTGACTTATTTCGTTCAATTCTATTATTGTTCATTATGTTCACTGTGTATTATTTAGGCAATAGCTAAATAAAGTGGAACAACTTAAAAAATAAACCTTATTAATGTCCCCAGCATTTAACAGATGGCTATATTAAGGGTAAATAAACAATGTACTATTGTTTAATTAATCCATGATAGCTACTGATAAGAACAGAATTCGGGTTGCCATTTTGTAAAGAAATCCACTTGATGTTAAACGTCTAAGGGAAATGCTTTATGTTTTTTATATTCTTAGTCAATGAGGAAGGTTTCGGAAATAGGGCTGCACTGCATCACCAAAATTGATTTTCAATCATAAATGTTTTCATAATTTTCTTAGCATTTATAACTGCACATTTGATGGATTATTGTAAGGAAAAACAAAGAATACGGACCCCTATATTAATGCACGTTAATGCATACTAGATGGTTGCTTAGAAATGAAACATAATACATATTCCATTTTATATTAGGTATTACCAACATTTGTTTTAAAAAAATGTGTATTAAAGTACCAAGGAAAAAACTCAAACTAAATCATCCACATAATCATTCACTATATGGCAACTCAAAAGTTGCCATATAGTGAATGATTATGTGGCTTGTCACTGATCAATGGAGCATTTGTCAATTGTATTTTATATAAAATAATAAAGCCATACATTATAAACACGATGTAAAATGAGTTTTAGTCAAAAAGAGTCACCAACAAAATCACCAAGTGCTAGCTTACAAAACTGCAAATGGTTTGTGTTATGAATAATACAGATACAATCCTGTTTAAAGAAAATATTTGACACTCGTGTATCCTGTTTGTTTTCAGCAGGACTGTCCCGATACAGCCACTCAGCTCCTGTGTGTGACAGGAAGGACTTCGTTTTGAACCTCAATGGAATCTCTTCCCTGCACCCCAACACCAGCGGCTCGTACTACCATCAGCTTCATCACCATCACCAAAGTGTCTACCAGGACGTGAAGCCATGTGTCATGTGACAGAACACTTGATACAGAACTGTCAAGGACTTTTCTGCTAAATTCATCCCATTGGTGGACTCATTTTGATCAGTGACCCATGGTTATAATGGCGATTTTATCCC
Organism: Trematomus bernacchii; assembly: GCF_902827165.1. Lineage (NCBI taxonomy): Eukaryota > Metazoa > Chordata > Actinopteri > Perciformes > Nototheniidae > Trematomus > Trematomus bernacchii. Next base: position 2,609,595 of record NW_022987689.1, on the reverse strand, counting down.
AATTTGAGTAATTGAACTTTGACTTATTTCTTAAACGTTTAGTAATGAGTCGTTTTGCCACTCTCATAATATTACAGATTTTACATATAAGCAATAAAGCAGTATTCATATTTGTATTATTACAAATACGTTCACGTACCTGAATTAATCTTTATTCATGCACTATTCATTCTGTGTTCCTGCATTTGCTGAAATTGTTGCTGCAGGCCATTAAAGAGATTTATTTTTAAATGATAATTGGAAGTGATTTTAGCAATAAAAGATTGTACACACACAGTTTTCAGCTCTGAAGTTTATTATTAATAAACATTCAACATTATTATTATGATGGTTGTTGTTGCTGTTTTAATCACCAATGATATATAATCAGATTTATTAGGACGAACATTTTTAAACCAGTGCAGCTTGGGTATTTTTGATTGACCCTTAAATCCCAACTATTGTGAAAAAGTTTGGGTTTAAATCACTTTTTTGATAACAAAAAAATTTATTATTTCAAGTATAAAATCACCTTTTCAAATGTTAAAAGGTTATCAGAGACACTGTCATTGCAAAGAGCAACATCATCACAATTCAGTGCCCTCTTCATTCAAACAATGTCTCATTCTCACACAAAAGAATGTAACAAAGGGTGTTTTTATGTTATCATCTCTAATCAGACATTTTGTGTTAAGAAGAGAATTTTTTTTTAATTATGTTAAATAATTACTTTTTTTATTCAGTTCATATATCGGGGACAATTTGAGTGTACTTTGTGTTTCCAAATATTCTAAAAAGACTGCCTATTTAAATTATTGTTATTAGATTCATGACTAAACAAAAATATATACGGAAGAAAAATGCAAGTTTTATACCCAACTCTGACCTGGAAAGTCTAACATTAAAAAACAATCTTTATTGTTCAGTTTTAATGGTTTTCACGTGACTCTACCGCCACCTAGTGGGTATTTAAACTTAGGGGCACAAAAATAAAATATATAATTCAAGATACGTTATGAAAGTTAAGAAATTGGAGATTAAAATGATATGCAGAACATTCAGTTGGTCATTGAGTCAGGTTAGCATATTAATAAGGCTTATTATGTTTTATGTTGGTTATCCACAAATACATCCATTGGATTTAAATGTAACTGTCCCTCTGAGAAAGCCCCCCTAAAAAACGTGGGTTACCTGAGATAAAATAAGGATTTCCAAATAATTCTACGCTAATCTAATAAAATATGTAGATGTACAATTTCAAAGAATAATTGTAAACAAACATGCCATTTGACTCAGGAAATGTGATAAGTTAAAGGTGATTCATTACAAAAGGTTTCAAGCTCAATTATTTTATTCTGTTAATCTATATTAATTTTGGCTTTTAAGGACTGGATTTTCCCCCAAATGTCTGACAGTCATTAAACTTGAGATGCAGAGCAGTCTATGCTGTACTCAAAGCTCTAAATCAGAACATGTATAAGTATATTAGTAAATAGTATTTAAGCAAGCAATATCTGGTATGGACTGGGTCAAGGGTGACATGACGTGCAAACGATTGAAAACAATCAAGATTCTTCAGTAAAAAACAACTGTAGCAGTAACACACGTGTGTGTCATCAAGTCAAGTGATAAGAAAGTGATAAGAAAGCTACTGAAAAAAATAACTTCAATCAGCAGCTAATTTTTTAAGGAAAATATTATATAAAAAAGAAAGTAAAATCCAATAACAAGGTTTGTCCCATCCAGTGTAAAAATACAGTTCTGTATTGATTTGAAGCCATTAAGTCACATGATACGGAAAACATTGAATAAAATGCCCACATTTTTTGTTAAAAAACTCAAATGTATTTAATAAAAAAAGTCTTATAAAATAGAAGGTGGACTCAAGGTCTTATTTCTCGAGTGTACAAAGCTATATTGTTTGTCACAGAGTGAAGTGACAAACAAACTATTGAAACTATCAAGACTCTGATCTAAAATGGCTGAATTTCCATGAAAATAATTTAAAATAGGATAAAAAACTAAAACCCTATAAACACAAGTCCATGGATGCATGTCCAGTGTCATTCAATTCTGAATAGATTAAGAGTAATTTGATCACAGGACATGGAAGCTATTGAAAAGAAGAAACAAGTGAATTTCCACAAACAAATAAACTAGAAAAAGGTACTAAAATCCAATAAACATGAACGTGTTCCACTTGTTCAGTATCGTACAACAAATTTACACTGATTTGGAATTACTGGGTCCCATGACATGGAAGCTAATAAAAAAAATCAAGACTTATCAATAAAAATAAAAACATGTTTTTAAACACAATATTTGTATAAAATAGAAGAGGCCCTGCAATCCAATAAAAAGGATATGTATCTTGTACAGTGTGGAAATAATACTGGAATTGATTTATGGAGTCAATGCATCACATGAATATAGTAGCTTGTGAAGAAATGAGCAGAGAACCAGCAGAGGTTGGGATATATGTTTTTAAATAATTCCAATATATAACAGTAGGGGGCGCTAGCGCTGTAACCGTCCTGAGATGAGACAGACAGTAGAGAAAGAATGTGCAGCCGGCCTACTGGGTAAAAAGCATGGTAAAAAGGTGGATTGTCATACAGATGTAGAGGACAAGAATGCATACTAAACGTTGGCCAACAGCAATGAGATGAATTAATGAATTAATGAATGTGTAAAACCTGATCCCAGAACAAGTTGAAAAAGTCAATAAAATACATGCACTGCAATAGCCTATGGTTGCGTAGTAAAACCCAGTGGCGTAGCTGTGGGTGGGCCCGCACGTCTGGCCCACCCACAGCCAATCAGCGCGTTATAGCGCAGAGCCGGGAAGCCCAGAAGGAAGTGCCACAAACTGCAGTTCCTCTAGTGGCCAACAGGGGATGGATGCAGAAAGGAGCAATTCCCATAGACCTCCATGTTAAAATGCCCAATTTTACAGCAGAAATAAACATGTTTCTAGCCTGGATCCAATCAAACTTATTCTGGATATAGTTAGATTCCACCTTCATGACAATGGAATAGGGAGTGCATTTTTTTACCGTGAGTAAATTAGTAAGTAAAGTAGGTTTTGCCGTGAGTTAACGAAAGTCTTATTTCTTCTTGAGGTCTGCAGTGAAGCGTGTACACATTTGCTGAATATGAAAACTCTCAGTGTGTGCCCACTGTGCGACTGTCAAGGATAAACAACCTGTGGCCGCCGAGCCAGTCATGTGTAGGGATGGGTACCGAGCCCCAGGGCTGAATTATTAAAGACCGTGGTACCATTAAGCTCCGACGTTATCGGTCGATACTGGAGACATGTAAAAAATATATCTCATATGTATTATTGCTACACAAACATTATATTGCAGTTTTAGTGTCGCCAACTCCGTTTCTAATACGCAAAAAGACAGCAAAATGCGTCTATGATTATTTTTAGTATTTTCGATCTTTCCAATCCAGACGAGAGATCTCTCTCCCCCGTCTGTGTGCGAGGGGGCGGGGCAGTTTACACACACGCAGCTGCTACTGTACATGCAGCAACACACACACACGGAGGAGATGGCGGAGAGAACGCGCTCCGAGGTGTGGTTAAACTTTACCTGTTCGATGAGGACAATGCTCGTTACCAAAAGTGCAATAAGAGTTTAGCATGTAAGGGCGGTAACACGAGCAATTTGTCTAAACATCTTGTAAAAGTGCACCACATTCAAACGGAGAAATGCACCGGGTTCGAATGTCTTTCTAGTAGCTCTGTAGCCCCATCCACGAGTAACTTTTCCACGTCAGGTGTTATGTATGCTAGCAGCAACACACGGAGTTAACTACATTATACAAACATGGGCTAATGATTAGAGGTAATTTAGAGTTATTTATTTTGTTAAAGTTTCAGCTATTCTGTTTACAGTTCTGTCATCACATTATTTAATACGATTTGTTAAAACACTGTTGTTTCTTTTGATGTGAAATATGTATTTAATTAAAATAAAAAGCAATGATAGTTTTGTTCACAATTTATGTTAGTTAGTTTACCTTATTTTTTTTCTCCAAAAAAAACGATAGAAGTACCGTTAAAGCACCGGATCAATAAGCGGTATCGATAAAAGTAGTAGTAGGCCTACCGTTAAAACCTTAACGATACCCATCCCTAGTCATGTGGATGTCTGTTGTACACACATTCTGAGGCCGCCGTGCCTATGTTTTTGTTTTCACTGCTAGTTTATGCTTATGTTCAATTAGTGCATTAAAAAATCATTAAAATCATTAATGAAGTTTCAGCTCAGACCCCACGCTTAATAAGTCTCCCCCTGGCCCACCTATATTTCTCCAGGCCCACCCACACAATAATTCCTGGCTACGCCACAAAACCAGGTGTGCAAACTCATGATGCAGGAAAACAATCAGCTCAGTGTGTTAGGAGAGAGGAGGACAACATGGTGATGTGTTTGGGTTACCTGGACACTGGATGGAAGGCCTGTGCAGGTGGAGAGCTGGGCGAGGAGGCTCAATCCGAGGACGGTGGCGGCCTTCTGCAGCACATAGGGCGGATTGCTGCCCGACCAGAGCCGGCCAGGTGGAGGAGACGCACAGAGACATGGCCAGGGTGGACCGGGGCCTCATCCACCAGAAAGGAGAATCGGTCAGAGAAAGAAACTGAGTGAGTTAGTATTGAAGTTCACAATCCTCTCACACAGTCTCTATAGCTCACAAAACAGCGCAATTTTGAGCCCATGATGGTTAAAGGGAAAGTGTTGCCTCATTTTGAGGTTTATGTTTGGCTGGTGTTCTCCTTCGTGAGTGCAGTAGTGGACATCTCCTCAAAACAGCTTTAGAAATCTACCTAAGGTGACTATAATCCTCGATCCACAATGAAAATAGACTAGAGTGTAAGGGGACAAGATATAATAGTGTGTCACAAAGATTTCGATTGAACTGGGTAAACACGGGATGCAAAGTCAGTCATCTCCTGATAGAGCCTCTGACGGTACAAACGCCGACACATGCACAGTGTCACCAATTTTGGAGGGAATAATTGTTTGGGAAATGATTAAGGTACAAGAATCGTCATTACAAACATGAAGGCCTAGTAGCCTACATCTGATTGTATGGACAGACAGGGAGACAAGTTTGTGGTTGATACAAAGGATCATAATGGATTCCTGATTAAGCTGTAACTATGAATCAGAAAAAGGTGCAATGTGTAATGTTGTCTTGCAATTTGCTGTGTGTGTGTGTGTTGTTACAGTAGTAAACTGTGCCATGTTTCAAAAGGAAACAGGAAGCTGTAAAATTGTTGACAAACCCAAACCTGTTACAGTTTTTTATATGTTTCTGCCTTAGATGTTTGCGTTTATAATTCATTTTGGTACCACTTTACAATAAGACTACCCTTATAAAGGGTTTACGAATAGTTTGTAATTCATTTATTAATTAGGTTGTGAACACTTTATAAATCATTAATAAGCTTTTATAATACATGAGATAAACAGGGCAACTGTGACCGGTTGCTTGCCAAATAGTGAGCCCACATTTATCTGTACTGCTAAGCCTTATATTGGCTACTTAGCTTACTTCGTCTTCTTCATCAGCCAGCTTCCTTGGTATCTGTTGTTCACTGAGTTGATTCCCCCCCTTCCATCTTGATGTTTCTTGGCATCTCTTATGACCATTTATGAATGAGTTACTAACATTTATAATTGGTAAAAGGGAGCCTTATTGTAAAGTGTGAAACACATCACCATCTATTGATGAGTCACTAACATTTATAACTACTGAAAGGGTGCGTTTTAAAAAAAGTTTAATACACATGTCCATTTATGAATGAGTTATAACATTCACACTGACCTAATACACATTTTTCACATGAAATGCAAAGTAAGATGCAAAAGAGCCAAGCAAAACATTTTATTCACACATGAAGAAAATCAGGACTCAAAGTAATGACTGTTTATTATGACTGATACACATATTTAAACATAAGAGCTTTTCTCAGACATAAATTAAAGACTTGGTAAGAAATAATGGTACTCAGACTGGAAAGGCTTTGTGTATATTCTTGAACAAACGTCCAAGCAGTCCATCAGGGTGAGCAGAGCCAAGCCAAGATGACCATTCAAGACCCTTGAGGTGTTCCTCCAACAAACTCTCTGTACGGTTTCCTCTCAATCTACGGACATGTCCTTTGACGGTCGACCAAGCCCTTTCATTATGTTTGTCAAGTTATGATCTGGTCTTCATGATTGACTCCTGCCCAAACTTGAAAACGGCCCGATTCCCTCCAAAAGGACACATGGGACAACTCAGATTTGCATCATTCTCCTCTTTATTTCGAGTTATTGCAGAATTATTTCTGCTTCATTTAGCCTCTTGATAGCCTTCTGATGCTTCATTCAGGTTGAAAACCTTAAACACAAAACATACTTTCATTCACTTCATCTCAAGTTATAATTAAACTTAACACTTAAACAAAAATAATTGCATCTCAACAAAGTCAATTATAATCCAGCATCTTATGTTTTAGCTTAACCTCATAAACTAGAAATAATAATTCATCTTAATAAAACATGGTTCAAAAAAATATATACAAAAAATATATCACCAGCAGCGTCTTTGGTTGAATCCTTGAGTCTTTCTCCTCTCCCACAGTGAATTGTTTGGTTCTCTGCTGAGAGTGTGCCTTCACAGGTGTGTTGCATTAAGCTCCTTAACTAGGAGTGGCACACTCTTCCTTTGAGCCACCTCCTCAGTGGAAGCACAGACCCTAGGCTCCCTGTCTCCACCTGCTGGACTGGAGCCAGATTTTGATTTCTCTGGCTCTGCCAAAACAATGTTGGGTATGACTGTCGTCTGGGGGTTCACAAACCACCTGCTGTGGTTTATGGTGTAGTGGTTGTACCCCATGTTACTCAGCAATGCCCTCCACTCATCACTAATAATGCTACTTCCTGACTTAACATGCTGTCTAATCAGAGGGACAAGGTGGCATCTTGATCGTTTCTCCACTAGTTTCAACACTAGTCTCCGCCTTTTGTCTTTAACTCCCATCATTCCGAAGACCCATTTTTTCCTTCTCCAGGTATGCCCAAAGCGTCCATGTGCATACTAACAAAAAATAAATCATAGCATCATCTTAGTTAACAACAAAATGCACACAAATTACAGTAAAAATGGTTGCACATCATGTTTCAAAATGCCATACTTGTTTATTAGGTGCATTGTATAACATCATTTAAGGATAATTGTAATGGTCCATATTGATGATTTTTTTGTATTCTCTTGTACAAGAAAGCCCAGTCTATAACTGCCGAACGTAGGAACTGTGTACAGTACCTTCTCCCAGACACAAATACTCAAAATAAAATAGTTTACTTTATCAGCATTGGTGTTACCAATGCTTACTATTTATTTGATACCAATTTGGTAATACAATTAATAAAAAGAACAAGGTTTGGGTTCATTCTTCAGATATGACTGTGACGTTAACGTGTAAGCTCAATAATGAACTCCAGCTCAACCAATCATATTGTAATATCTAAGTAATCATCTTGAAATATGACATTAATATTTGTAATATACACACATCTTATTGTGAGGTTAATTTCACATACACTAGGCCGCTCTTCAACACTACTTTGACGTTAGCTTGTCTACACAATCGATCATAGCCAATTTTAAATTAAAGGTGGGGTAGGTAAGTTTGAGAAACCGGCTCGAGATACACTTTTTGTTATATTCCATGGAATGCTCTTAACATCCCGATAGCAATGAATATCTTAAGTGCTTTGACAAAAAATCCATAAAAAAAATTCATCTGTGGAAGCCGTAATACTGTAAAAAGCACGACCAATCATTTTAGCCGGCCCGGCTAAATAACTGGATGGCCTACCTGCCTGTCAGCCTTCCATCTGTGCACAAACTTATCTCGTGCCCTCATTGGTCATGTGCGCGTTCGTGTGTGTTGGAGGAGGGGCTCTGTAAGGAAGTGGCAGATTTTTTCCGGCTGTGTATTTTCAAATTCTAGCGATCTCGAGCTGGTTTCTCCAAAATTACCTACCCCACCTTTAACCTTATCAATGCATAAAGTTACCTACCTAATAAAATATCTCTAACTTACAAGGATGACCTTATTATACCGACCTCAAACAGAAGCCGTTTGTTCTACAGTATTATCCCACTCTATTACATTTTAACTTGGAGGCTACGATTAGCATTGTTAGCACAGATGTAGCTACCACTTGCTAACTACATGCTAACCCAAGCCTTAACATTCATTAACGTTAGCTGACTAAAAACACAAGCAACACATAAATAAAGCACCCGAATTTCACTTACCGTAAAACTGCATTCATGCACCGTCTGTTTTAAACGCGGAGCGAGTCACAATAGTGTGATATAAGCATGAAGAATAGTCCACAAGGCACCAGCACAACAAACACGGCAGAGTTCAAGTTATGTTCCCTGGATGAGCTGTAGTGATGTGTCGGTCGCGAACGAGCCGATTCTTTTGAACGGCTCTTTGGTACGAACGAGGGGAACCGAGTCGTACTTGGTGAGAGCCGTTCTTCTTATCGTTCAATCAAAGTTGGTCCGCACTCACTGCCTGCCAAAATTCACTCGCCTTTTAAAAAGCTTGATTTTGTTCCCCAAACGTATTCTGTGAAGACCCGCCCCTACTCTGATTTGTAGGTTTCAGCACGAGGAGTTAGGTGGGGTGGGTCTTAACGGAATACGCGAGAGAGAGAAGTCATAACAAGTGGTACTGGACAGATAGACGACGTGTTTTTCGGATGTAAAATGAGCCAAACGCGAAAACGCAGCAGCATTTGGATGCACTTCAACCAAAACCCAGGCAGTGATAAAGCGCACCATTTGTAAAGGCAAAATATCCTTTAAAGCAGGGTCAACAAATAATCTCCATCGCCACTTAAAAACACACTACTAATATTAAGAGTTGCGTGAATTTCATTCAAGGCAAGGCAACTTTATTTACTTAACACATGCAGAGGGTAAATTCAAAGTACATTCACTGACATGAATGACATGGATATGGCGCCACCTTGTGTCATGTTTACAATGCAGATTATTGACATTAGGTCTGGCAATGCAGTCAATCATTATCCTGGTGATTATTTCGCAGATAAACCTAGTAACCCCGCCCCCTTTTTAAAAAAACGGCTCTTTTGAACGGCTCTTTTGAACGGCTCTTTGAAAGGAACGGAGCCATAAGATCCGGCTCCCTTCAAAGAGCCATAATTCCCATCACTAATGAGCTGAGCAGGCAGAGCCCCTGTAGCATCACAGAGCTGCTAGCAGAGAGACAGGAAGCTAACAGCAGCAGTCACTGGACAGACCTGTCACTCAATGTGACCACGCCCTAATTTATGCATAACTTTAAGGCTTAATATAACTTAAACAAATTATTATTGGTAGTTACTCATTAATAAATGGAAATGTGTTTTACACTTTACAAGGCTCCCTTTTGGCAGTTATAAATGTTAGTAACTCATAAATAAATGGTCATAAAGAGATGCCAAGAAACATCAAGATGGAAGGGGGAATCAACTCAGTGAACAACAGATACCAAGGATGTTGGCTGATGAAGAAGACGAAGTAAGCTAGGTAGCCAATATAAGGCTTAGTCATCTTGCCAAATAGTGAGCCTGTGTTGATGTATGAAAACTATGTTAGAACTGGTTTATAAATGGTTCTTAATGATTAATAAAGTGTTTACAACCTAATTAATAACCTAATTAATATCCCTTTATGAATCCTTTATAAGGGTCTTATTGTAAAGTGGTACCTTAATTTCTTCAGCTGAAATAGTTTGACCCAATCTCCTTTGTAATTATGGATTTTTGTATTCTTTGTACCTCTGTCCTGCTGGGATATGGTAGCTCATTTTCATTTTCTTGATAGATGTTCTTAACCGAGATTTTAAGAGGATGGGTTAGTTGTGGGTTTAGTTGTTATGCTGTTTACTCTTCTGTACAGAATCAATTAATTTGTTTGTCATTTGTTTCTTGGTTAAATTCTAATGTACCTGCTGCTAGACTGACGCCACATATAAGGGACAGTCTATGTCACACATATTATGCAATTAAAAATACAAAAGAAGATCTCTGGAAAAGTTATAGTTGGTGGTGGTGGTGTGGTTAATTGAGAATCTCATTCGATGTGCACATTCTAACACTGGATCCAGAAAGCCATTTAACAATGTAATGCAGTCAAAGGATGGATTGAAATGGTTAATAGATAAGATGTTGATGGCTGGTTGTTTCTTGTGGAGTCAAAGGCCTGAAGGGTATAGCTTTATCAGAATCAGTTTTTATTAGCTAATATAAAGTACATATGAGGAATTTGCTTTGGCATAAGGTTACATAGAACAGAAAAGAAGAATACACAACCCCCCAAAAAACCGGAGTGGTCTAAACATGATTGACAGTCTAGATGTTGATGTTTGTAGGGTGAAGACTTGTGATTTTGAATACCCTTGCTGAGCAAACGTGCAAACATAGCATCATTATTAAGGCATGGCTGTGATTGCTGTCTTCATCATCATGGTGCTCTAAACAGAAGCTATGTAGAAGGAGGAAGCAGAGTATGGCGGTGGAAGAATTTTGCAGCTGTAAATGACTTTAGGGGTCTGCAATACATTGCATGTCAGGCATGTCAGTTGTTGATCACCACTGTTTTGAGCTGGTGTTAAGCTGTTTTCACTATACATGTGTACTATTTTTTAACAATTTCATTTATTATATGAAAAACAGGAGAAAGTTAGCCTCCCATTAAGATGCAGTGCACATTATCCCATACACATTGTAAATATCAATACATATGTGGTAAAATATAGGTATTATAAAATTGCACAAAAAACGACTCAGTTTGACAAATATAAAAGGTTGCAAAACACGTTTTGATGACAATGCAGGCTCTCACTGTATGCATCATGTTATCTGTTCATCATACTGTCTACTTAATTATACCCCACTTATTTCCGATTGTAGTACTAAAACAAACCATGAGGTGGCCGTAGTGTCTTATGAATGCTTTGCACTATGAGTACAATGGATTGAATGATTGAGATCAACATCAATAAAAACAGATGTGTCCAGTTAAGTTATTAGACAAATAGGTCTGAACAATAGTTCAGACCTATTTCTCTAATAAATTGCCTTCAACTGAATTGTAATATCTTAATTAGCCAGTTATCTGTTTCTTTATTTGTCTTCAGCAATCTAGATGGTGACAATTTATGTCATAAAATGGCTGATGGACAACAAAGAAGGAACTTCTTGGCGGTTTGGAATAAATACAGTTACTCAAATTAATATACTCAAATCGATAGGCTCACCTTTTATATATATATATATATATATATACCGTTGAGGCTCACTGAGAAAAGCAACGAAGCATTTCTGTTTGGCCCTCTCTGAACACTAGAGAGAGCCAACATCATAGTTATGATAGAGTTTTAATAGACTATTTTCTATCCCTCTGTCTCTCTCTCTTTTTTTATATCTCTTAACTGTCAGCGTTGAGTTTAGTCATATTTTCACACATTTGTTTTTTGTGTAAACATCAGTACGTTTAATTTAGTAAATTGCATACTGCATTATCTTATTTACTCGTATCTCTCTCTCTCTCTATATATATATGATCATTTAATGTTATTTATTTTTGTCTGATTATTTGTAAGGATCTCGGCCTATTATTTCAGTACAAATCTGGTAGAAAATATAGCGAAAAACAAAACAAAAAATCATAAAATGAAATGATTTGGTCTATTATTTTATTGGATTTTCTGTTATGTGTTTTAATAAAATTACTTTGTAAAAAAAACCACAGCATGTTGACATCTCTTTATGTTTTTTCGCTGCTCTTCAGTTCAGTGAGTGGATACCTTAAATAATGAAGAGTTAAGGGGGACTGGGTGGGCAGGCCGTGGTATTAAGTCAAAAGTCCGTCGTGAATTGTGTAAACAGCCCGGGGCGGTGGAAAAAGTTCATGCCCGGGTCCATGTAAGGAGAAACCGGCAGAGCACCAGGCCACTGCACGGACATTTAATTAAGACGACCTGCAGAGGATTACATCGATATTAGGACTGTAACTTTGCCTCACAATGACCATTAACAATTTCATGCACCATCGCCTTTGACAGCAGGCGATTCAGAGGCCTCTTGAGTTGGCTTAGAGAAACTTCTGCCTATCTTTGGTCAAAATCTTCTTTTATTTCAAACCTCGGCCTTAAAATCAATTACATGGGGGGGAAAGAAATCTACTTTAAAATACCTTAGCCTATAGCCTACATTCTCGGGAGACTTCTCTCGGGAAAATGAATGACTTAGACTTGTGGTAAGATTTATTTTTTTTTAAAATCATGTTGTTTCTTCGCTCACAGAGACAATAAACTCTTAATAGGCCTCCAACACCCCAACACAACAGATATTCAAACATTTTGATGAAAAGCTCCTCATGTTGGGTGTCACGCTCATCCCATTTGGTTCCCTGCTTTATAAAGCTTTTCTTGAATAAACTCTCACACCTCCGGCAACTCGTAGCCCAAACTGTCTTTTAATTGTTGTAATGAGATCTCACTTAACCTCCCACTATACCAACGATGCGAGGCTCTGCCCTGCTTTGATCTCTGTGATCTGCTGCTGGTGTTGAGTGTTTTTGACTAATAAAAATCCACTTTTAAAGATATTTAAACTGGATGTAAACGAAGCCGTTTGGTTTATTGGTGTTTGTTTCTTTACTAATCAAAATAGTCCAGTTAGCTTAATGTAGTAAGTGGAAGCCAGAAGCATGCCTAATGAAAAAACTGAATGCCCTGCGAATTTAGTAATTTTAAAGAAAAATACTATAACGTTGGTAAAATGTTCTAATTCATATTGTATATATTTAAACTTGAAAAATAACTTATTTGATTTCTTAAGCCAGCTAAAGGCCTGATAGAGGTCTTTCTTTTGAGACAAAATGTGCAAATATGCACCCCATGATCTGATTGTGTACATGCAAGTGGCACTGTCACGTCTGAAATCTTGGCTGGAGTGGGCTGGGAGTTACCGACACCTCCTCTCGTTTTTCTAAAAGCCCTGAGTGTGGTCAGAAGCTTTTTTGCTCCCTCACTTCCCATTGGACGGCTCGTCCACTTTTCGGGGAGGAGCTCCACTGGCAGCAAAAAGAAGGAAAGAATTTAACTGCGCAAAAGTCCTCTCTGGTGACGGATGTCCAAAGTTCAGAACTTTTTCAATGCGCGTTTCATAGAGACAGAGATGGGGACAGCTTAAACACTGCAGAGATCCAGCACGTTGAACTGTTGTTGAGACATTGCTCTCTCATTCCCTTTTTGTGAGCAGTGAGGAACTGTGATTTTAGCGCCTCAGCATTCAGAAGAGGAGAAGTGGAGCTCTCCGTCTGCGTATTTTGGAGCTTTATTTTCGCCGGATCAGAGTGTAGACATGCAGGCTCGCTACTCCGTCTCGAGTCCCAACTCCCTGGGCGTCGTGCCGTACATCAGCAGCGACCAGGGCTACTACCGGGCCGCTGCCGGTGGGGGATACACGGGGATGCCCGCACCCATGAACATGTACTCTCATGCGGCTCATGACCAGTACCCTGCCAGCATGGCCCGTGCGTATGGACCGTACACCCCTCAACCTCAGCCCAAGGATATGGTCAAACCCCCCTATAGTTACATTGCTCTCATCACCATGGCTATCCAAAACTCGCCTGACAAGAAGGTGACCCTGAATGGGATTTACCAGTTTATTATGGAGAGGTTTCCATTTTACCGTGACAACAAGCAGGGCTGGCAGAATAGCATAAGACACAATCTGTCGCTGAATGAGTGTTTTGTCAAAGTGCCTCGAGATGATAAAAAACCCGGTAAAGGTAGCTACTGGACCCTGGACCCAGACTCTTACAACATGTTTGAAAACGGGAGCTTCTTGAGAAGGAGACGACGGTTCAAAAAGAAGGACGTGTTGAAGGACAAAGATGACCGCCTGCAGAAGGATGTGCCGCCGAGGCAGCAAGGCCGGGAGCAGGAGCAGGCTGTGCAGGGCTCCAAGCCTGTGAGGGTCCAGGATATTAAGACCGAGAACGGGTCAGTCACTCCGCCGCAGTCCGACTCGCCCTCTTTGAGCACCGTGCCCAAAATCGAGAGCCCGGACAGCAGCAGCAGCATGTCCAGTGGGAGCCCTCACAGCATCCCCTCCAATAGGTCCATCGGCATGGACAGCTCCGAGCACCACCAAAACCACAACCAGGCCTCGACGCAGGGCTTCAGCGTAGACAACATTATGACCTCCCTTCGGGGGTCTCCACAAGGGCCCTCAGAGCTCACCTCCAGCCTCACCGCCTCCACCAGGACAGGTATAACACCATCTTTGTCCTTAAACTATTCTCCAAATCAGACATCTGTCTATAGCTCGCCCTGTAACCAAAACTCCATCTCCACTACCTCCAATGCAACCTATCATTGTAACATGCAAGCCATGAGTTTGTACGCCGGGGACAGATCTAGCCACTTGGCACCGAGCACCACCGTGGACGAAACGTTGCCAGATTACTCAGTCACTACCACCTCATCCTCCATGAACCACGGTAATCTAAACTCTGGGCAGGAGGGCCACCATCCCCACCAAGGGAGGCTGACCTCATGGTACCTCAACCAGGCCGGAGACCTGGGTCACCTGGGCGCAGCGTACCCAGCACAGCAGCAGAACTTCCATTCAGTCCGAGAGATGTTTGAATCCCAAAGAATTGGCTTGAATAATTCACCGGTGAATGGGAATAACAGCTGTCAGATGTCATTCCCACCAAGCCAACCCATCTATCGCACTTCGGGAGCTTTCGTATATGACTGCAGCAAGTTCTGACCAAAAAGTTAGGCTCAATATTTTCCTCACGGGGTTTGAACTCTTCCAGTGAAATCCAACGTTTTCCCCACTCTCACCTGCCAATACCATAAGGACTAATATGAGACAGAAAACTAAAAAACAGAAAAAAGACTTGATCTTGGTTTTTCTAAAGAACAGTGTTACTGCAAATAACACGTAAGTCTCTCTTTGCTTCTGTGGCGTTATGTGATTATGTTAAGGATATGCCAAGGATATGCCAGTTTTCATGGATGTGTAAATTGCATATAGTAATTTATTTCTAAAAAAAATGTAGCCGAGTATTATGGACCAAACACCAGAAAAAGTGTTTCTAAATTGAATTGCCTTAATTGTCCAAACAATTGTTCCATTATACAAGTAAGAAAAAGGAACGTGTATATCGCCGTACTATTTCAAAGATTCTTCATTTGTTGAAAAGTATTCTGAAGGATTTGTTTGTTTGTTTAATAAATTGTCATTTTATGTGAGTTAAAGTTACGCCTCGTTTCTTAAAGATTTAAATACAGGCTAGTGATATTTTACACTCAGTCTGGCCCGTGTTAGTTTTGTGAGTGAGGTATAGGCCTTGTAATCAATCTGATCTGACCCTCTGAGATATAGATCTTATGTCTGTGTGCTCATCACAATATATTTGTACTGTACTCTCCTGCAGAGTCACATCTTAAATAGGTGTTTTTTACTCTCACAACCAAACTACTAAATATCTTCTTGTTATTATGCCCAGAAGCATATATGTTGCTTCTCATTTTCGCAAGAGAACAATCTTTGAGCAAAAATCGAATATGTATCCACAGCACACGCTAAAAGCGAATACGTTTTGTTTATTTCTATGCTTTTTATCATTAATATTTCACTTGCTCGTATTTTATTGTCGTAATAGAATAGCGTAGCCTATATTGATTTATATGTGATGATGTTGACCTGAGGCCTAGACCTGGGAATCAGTCTGCACACAGCACAACTTTGTTTTGGATTGCGCTGTGTGTTTACTGGCGCATACCAGTGCTTACTTAATATCATACCGCACATGCCAAAGATAGCCCCGTTGTCACTTCAGTTTTGATGTTTGTATTCTCACCGTCTGACGTGAATGGAGACAACGAGCGTCACGTTATGTTTTTTTAAATAAGTGACTCACTTTTTTCAGCTAATGTGAATATTTAATTGAAATAATCATTATTTATTAAATTTACTATTTTGTACTTGAAAAGCCGGATTGATGTTTTATTATGATCATAGTTGGCATTTTTCTCAAACATTTCCCTCAGTGACGTTAATCAATGGGAATCAATCTCTTTTAATCACTGAAACTGATAAATGACTGTGAAATAGGCATTTATTTAGTATTCTAACGTTTATTTATGGCAATAATTTTATTGAAATCCAATTCATGTCGACCAAACAAGACGACAATCAAATCAACGTTTGTTTTATAATAATTGATCTTGTTTTCTTTTATATAATTATCAATATTATATAATATTTGGAATGTAAGGATTTTAACTATTTATTTAGCACAGATATATACTTATTTTAAATGTTACTAATATATTAAGCATTTTAAAGACATTAAAATCGTTTTTGCATCGATAGGTTTGTGAGTAACGTGTGCGTACAATTGCACATTGTTATAGTTCAAACAAAGACAATTATCATAATTATAATAGTAATTATCATGATGAAGATAATAATATTAATATTAATAATAATACTACAAATAATAATAAAAACATTTTTTCTCAAAACCGCACAACTATAAACTGAAAATCTGAGTTTTGATATAAAGTAGCATATGTGACACGGACATATTCACATCTGGTAATAAATCGGATTAAAAACGATAACCCCTGTCATAATAATAATAATAATAATGATAATACAAATAATAATTGACAATTGGTTTGCACTTTAAAATTCTAAAGTAAGATACTTGATTTTTTTCGCAACTACACTGACTTTCCGAGTATTTCAGATGCTTTGTGCAAAAGTGTCCTTACTAACAAAAGGAGATAGCAAATGTACTTCATATACTGTAACAGACGCACACTCAATAACAAGTGCTAAAACTACAATACCAAATATGATACTAAAACGATGTTATACAAAAAGGAAGGTGGGTTAGACTGGCTTACTCCTCATATCCTTTTCGGCAGCATTCAGGCCTCGAGAAGACACATCAAAACAAACCGTCTTGTGAGTATAGCTGCAGGTCATGTGCATAGTTCAGACTTTACAGGGCTCACTGGTGTTTTTGTGAACAAAGACAACTAAGAACAAAAAGAGTGTAGATATTAATGGATTGCAATGCAGTGCTGCTCTTATGTCTCTCCATAGACTCCCGATTGCACCAACTATAATCAGGCACATAAAAGTCATTAGATACGTTCCCGAGTATAGGCCTAATAAACAAACGTCGTGTTAGTCAAAAGATTGATGGCGCCCTCACAGAATACACCAGGTCAGGAAGGAATAAAATTCAATCAGAGAGCTGGAATCGTTTTTCATGAGACGGAAAAGGGAGAGAGGGAGACGGGGGTCAATGAGGAGGATGTCGGCCGCCAGAGCACCATCAACAATGTAACAGGACATAGCACACACACAAAGAAAGAGAGAGAGTAAAGCTTAGCTTCGTGTGAGTTTCTTCTGAAAATTATAGGTAATGCAATAACATTTTCAGAAATCACGTTATGCAAAAGATATTGAAAGACGTTAAAATGCTAACTTATGCAAAATGCTAACTTCTAAATTATGCCAATTAACAGATACTGTAAATAATAATGAGCCTACGGCGTTCTTGTCCTCATATACTGTCCCAAGGGGTCCCACAGCAAAATAGGTGTTATTTCACTTTCATTTCCCTTATAATAGCGATGAAAATAAGGTTTAGTGTTTGCTGTTATGGTCATGTCCCAATACAGTACAGACTGTAGTATTTTTTTCTTACGAGCAAAACTAATTCAATATTTCATCAACATTTAAAGGTTTATTGTTATAACATATACACAACTTTTAAATTATGTAATGTATGAAAAACTAAAATCGCAGGTTCCTAAACAGTGCAATTACAAGACATGCAAAAATAAATCAGTTGGTATGGAGGTTAAATCTCAGTATAGTGGGGCTTCCTGACACCAACACATTTGTGAACCCCTGTTTCAGCCTGAATGAGGCTTCACTTTGTTTTTTCCTAAAAACGTGCCGCTACATTCCTGAATGCACAACTTCCCTCACTGATTTGGATCAAATAGCAAAGACAAAAAGCGTCCATGTTGGCCAAACTTTTAATATTTTACAAACCAAAACGATACATTTACTACCATTTTAAAACGGATACAAAAATATTTAAGACTCTTCAACGTTGCATATGTATTGCTTTTTTGTCCTATAGCGAAAAGATACATTTGGAAAAAAATAAAACAACCTGATTATCATGTAATATGAATACAATGTTCACACTGTTAAGTGCCAGTATGGGCGAGATGTCAAGTCTGTGTTTAAAGGCAGGTCAAAGTTCAAGAAACGCAGATCAAAAATAAACAAACAAGAAATATATAATTTTTTAGATAGCATGGATACATTTTCAACTTAATGCATTAATTATCAACTTAATTATGGACTTATCATTCGCAAACCCGTGGTGTCTTTTATGGCTCATTTGCTGTAAGTAACAATCACGTGAGCTGTTGATGCACAACCACAGAGGCTGTCGGATGAAAACCTGCACTATAAAACGTTATCACTATTATTACGCCATAATGCTTGGTAGTGGGTGTTAACTGGAATTCAATTGACATTATATATACAGTTATTTCGTGCCGTTTTGTAGCAAATATGCTGTATTTATTGGAACTGAGTTTAATAGATATAGGCCTTTGGGTTTAACAAAAAAAAAGAAATCTCAGGAGGCTAGACGGGATGAAACATGGATATAGTCTCGCAGACGGTGTGCACCTGTACTGCTGACTGACCAGCTCAGCTCGGTATGGAAAATGCTGTTTTAACTCTCGGTTAGTGTAGCTCCAGCGCCATCTGTTTCTAATTAGGAGTCCATATAGACGCAAACTCTGTCTGCACTGCGGCCAAACCAGTGAAAGGTTGGAGGTCCAACACTTGTTCCTCAGAGGGGAAAATCACTGCTGCATGCAGCCTCCTATCCCGCATGTCTAATTTTAAAGACGAATGATAATTTTTGAATAATGATTGACCTGGCTTTGTCAAAACATACAGAGCGACGAGGTGTAAACAAGGCTTCTGGATAAAATGTTGAAATCGTGCAGCATGTTAAAGTCAGAGGAGCTGAACTCACGCAGACCTCGTGCAGGCTCTGGGACGGTGGGATAATGGGGTACTGTGAATTCAGTCCGACGGGAAACGGCCGACCTGCGAATAACCCGACAGCCTTGGCGATATACCTAAAAAACGAACAGAGTTGCCTTCAAGTTACACAAAACCTGCTTTTCTCCTGCTCGGGCCTGCGGTTTCTAATTATAGCACATTTTACGCGCGAGCACTTGAATGTCCCAATTATACAGCATACAGTCATTTATTGTCAAGTGTAGTTTCGCTTTATGAATGTATTTATGAAAGTCTCTCATACTTGACGGATTTCAATTTCTTCTAAATCTGAATGGCCATGGAGAAATAAAGCTCCATGCTGTCTGAGAACATTGTATTCTTAGATTACATTTTAGATTTTTTAATTGTTTTATTTCTCTATTATTTCTAGATATTAAATCACAACAACACAGGAATAAAGGTAAATTAATCCGTTTATTGTTAAACAATTTATAAACAAACAAATCCTACACAAACTATTTGCCGGCTCAACAGTGGATTTTATCCCCTGAATAAAATGCTTTTTTAAAGTTTGCCAAACACATGGCTCTTTGTAAAATACACATTATCATTAAGTTGATTACAACTCAATATAACAAAAATAATAGATTAAATCAATACATTTGTGTTTGTCCGGGTGAATTGGAAAATCCTTCTGATTAATTAAATTAATTACATTGCATTTTAGCACAACATAACACACACTAAAATATGCATTTACACAAATACATGCATAAATACAATACATTTTACACCTGAAGTTTAGCATAACATAATGTTTATACAAAGAAGAAAAACCCTGAAAGCGAGGAGCAAACAAACTTGAACTCTGCAACGTGTGACATGAGTGGACATGAGAGGGCCACTTCAAAGCTTTCCAACTGCTGCTATTTGAGCCACAGTAGCAGTTGTCTGTGTCTTTCGCGGCTCTCATCTCATTTTATGGTGCAAGGCGGCCACTGGGCTATGAAAACATCAACAGCAGACTTGGGTTGCTTTAAAACTGAGACAAGAAGCTGCCTCTCCTTTTATTGACAAGGGATGACAAACCAGGAACACAACATATGCTCAAACAGTTTCCATATTATAATGAAATAAATACTTGAATGGGTGATTATTCAGTATATATTTAGTTTTTTTTCGTCTATGGGTGCTGGTTGAAATGTATTTTTTTCTGAACACTAAACGCTCAAGATAGGTGTTGCATATATAGAGGGAAAATATAAAGGTATTAAAAAAAGATAAATATATACTGAAGTCATATATGATGTGAATGTTCTGCTATTGTGTAATGAATTTGAAGACCCTCTGTTTACACAGAATGGATTTTAAAGTTAACTTTCATACTGAACAAACGGAAGATAGAGATAAAATGCTGAAGGCAATATGAAGAATGTTATATGCTTCCTGCTTCAAGGGCAAATGCATACACATGGCGACATCACATCGGTTTTCACCAGACTCTCCCCTAATCCTCACATATTTTAAGCCAAGGGAGGTGGGTGTCATGCACCAAAAGAGGACGAGCAGTGCTGGACGTGACCCATCTCACTTCTTGAGTCCTTCAGTCTGTGAAAGGGGGAGAGAAAAGTGTCACACCCACATGAGACAGTCCTTTTCCTGAAAAAGGCAAAAAGCTTTACACAGGAGATTGGTCATTCAAGCTCTTCATCTTGATGTTAATAAGGGTAGATTTTGTTTTGTAGCTAAAGTTATCCCCCTCCGGCGATTAATTCCTGGCAGAGTCGGTGCGGTGTGCAGCTCCATGCCAGTATTAGGAGATTGCGTAATCCTGTGTAAATGAAGGGATTTTGATGTTTGTGATTTAAAATAAAAAAAGAAAAGATGTCTACAATAGACTTCCTCTTGAATTATTTCCCACTAAACACATCATCACATTAGCTCTGCTGGCTTTGTTTTTCTTTTGAAGTTAAGTAACAGTGTTGTGTAATTAAAAAGAAGGCAATGTTGAGAACAGCTTTGAGTTCAATGAGACATCCAGACTGAGCTAATGTAATTGGGATATGTTAAAAACACATAAATCCTTGTGATGCCGATCACAAATGAGCTCTGTCAATCACACAAGTCAGTAGGTCATTACTTTTTTATTACAGAGTGCTGAACATGTTAATCTGAATGTCAACAATAAGGCATCCAATTTGGCTAAATCCTACTTCATTCTTCCCTTTTCCAATTCTCTGGTATTTCCGCTGATTCCAATGTTGGTAACAGATTTGGTAAGTTATGATTTGATAAATGAGATTTAGTGTTGTAAACCAAAATGTAATCAACCTCATCTTATGTATGACTTCCTTTTGAAATTATTGTCAAGTACAAATGGACATTTTCATTTGAATAATCAGGTTTTTCATTGTTGGGTTACCTGATAAATTCCACAGAATATGGCAATCATGCATTTCTCTTATTTCTTATGATGTTATGATTAACCATTATTTCAGGCCTGAATCACTATAAAGCCAGCAATATGTCTTACTTGGCAATTTTTCATAAATGTCCTTGTGGATTCATAACAGTGTGACTGATTCGGTTTGACACGGTTGCTGTGTTTTCACCACATTGCGCATGGCTGTGTCTGAGTGACAGTCTTGCACTCATGCATTCTCCGTGTTTCTACCTAGAGTGTATTCGGCTTTTGCAACCAGAATAGCAGAACAGCAGGAAGCAGGGATTTATCTGTAACCCCCCACCACCACCACAAAACACTTACAAAAACACAAACACACACAAATAACATGCTGCGATGGAGAATTACTATGCAAAATGGGGTGTGAGGTGGAAGGAAAAACAAACTGGTTATAAGAAAAACATTGACCTAAGCAACAACTATTATAAAAGTTCACAGTTTCTGAGGAGATGCAAGTTCCGTTTAAAAATACAACATGCCTGCAGAGGGGAAACACACACTCTTCAAATGGATTATATTTGCTGCATTAACATTGAATGGAAATGTATAAGGGGTTTGAAATAGAATCATCATAAAGTATTTAGTTCTCAAGCAATTCAATGTACAACACTGAACAAAAGTACATATGAAAAGCACAACATAGCTCTCTGCAGTGATCTGAAATGTACCTCGAATGTCAGCTGTCTGAGCTTGTGTCAATGGACTATCTACCCTTTGACCTCTGAGAGGAACACTACTCCTCCCCACGGTCTTTTTCAGGGACCCATTGTTTACTCTTCAGCCAGTTAACCAATTTTCTTTAAGTTGTCCTTTCTCCGTTCTCATGCTTGGTTGCAAGAGTATTTGAACACAGTGGAGGAAAAAGTCATGGAAGAGAGAATGAATAACTCAAAAAGGGAGAAGGTAATTCAATATTAATATCAACATGAATTAGTAGAATTTAAAGTCGAGTAGAGTCCCCCATATGAATGCATTTAAAAGAAACTCAAGATTTCCATGGACTTTGACTGAAAATAGTCATTCTCAAAGTAAACAATTACGTTATTTTACCCATTCATGCTTTATCTTGTCAGCATTGGATTTATCTGAAGTATTTGAGCACCTTCTGTGGCAACATTTAAAAAAAAAGTTCAAAAATGAAAATCTATTGTGGCTCACACAGTAGTAGTAGAATACAAATAAAATTTAAATAAGAACACACTTTATTTCCAACTCTTTACCCCTTTGAACAAAGCCAAACAAAAGTCAGGATTTGACACTGACAACAAATGAATGTGAAATCAGGGGTTCTTCATGTATTTCTGTGAGGTGTGCAGGTGTGAGGTCTTCGCTGTCTGGTGTGAGGCAGCCAGATGGTGTTTGTGTGTGATGGCGAGCAGCAGCGATACAGCGGTGGTTTCTTTCACAGATCAGCACTCATATCTCTGTTCCATCTCCAGGCTCTCGGCTCATATAAACATCCCCAGTTCATGGGCCTCTGATGTTTTCGCCATTGTGTTTACAGTGAGAAGTCAGGCAAATACGTGAACTTTAAGACAAAGAGAACACGATGAACAATGGACTGAGTGGCTTAGCGCACAAATTGTAAATTAAAAAATGTTCTGAAATGTAATAAGAATGTTTTGATAAACAAAGTACAGGAAGGTTAAGTGTCTATTACCAAACCTTGGTAACTCTGCTTCTACTTTTAGCATTATGTTCCCTTTTTTACTATCCTCCTCTTCTTCTTTTGAGGGGATTAAACAAACAGCATTTAATCCTGTGGAGGTTTTTTTATGTACGCTCTGCAGCCTTGGTCTGCACATCATACTCCACACGCAGTGGGAAACAAGTTCAATTACACCGATTCAGCATGGACATGGGCGGACCCGACACAGGGAAAAAAAGAAGTCACGTTTCAGCGCTCAGGGCCTGTGGCAACTGAAATGAAGAGTTCACGAGAAGTTGGAATGCAACACACGCACACACACATAATACATGCTTACTCATTCTGTCAAAAGGTTAAATTGTCTTCGCAGTGGGGCAAATGAGATGTAGCATTCACTTTTGGAAATGGAGCTTCGTCTAAAATGATTCTCACAAAGAAATAATCATGCACATTTCCAATCAAACCCCATGCAAGGCTAGACTCCAACATCAAAGCGTGCTCAAAGCGATTGTCTCCCCCCTGCTCCTTTTAAACTGCCTGTTTTTCAAATGCAGAAAGAAGAAAAAATCCCCCGAACATCAAAGAGGGAGACGGAGAAAGTCATTTAGCCTTATCTTAATTGAGCTGCAATTTTAATAATGATCTTACACATTGGGACCGAAGGAGCTGCGGGCTGCAGGACGAGGGGCTGGCTCCCCCCCCCCCCTCTGTGCTCCGCTGCTCTACTCTACTGCTCGTCTAATCTCAGCTCCTGACATGTCATTGGCCAGTGATTTATGATGACCTAATGTTTTGTTTATTTCATGCTCATAACAGGCAGGCGGATTGCATGGGGCATGCCGTATGGGGAAACATGAAAGCGTTCGGACTGCTTGCAGGGCTGCAGTCCCCGGCAGTTCGCAGAAATAAACAGCTCTTTACTTCAGCCACCTGGCACAGCAACCCTTTTTAAATTGAGGGCCAGGGCGGCTGGCGACTCTGAAGTTTACAAAAATCCCAGGCTGTGTGCTTCATTGGCTGTCATGAGGCAGCCATCAATCTGTAATGTGGAGGTTACACACTTGATTTAACCTGTGGAAAAACACATTGACCCCTATGTTCATGTGCTTTCTCGGTAATTGACTTGCCTTTGCCAAACAAGAGGGCAAACATATGGGGCTTGACAACTGCTTGACAGTAAGGTCAAGTGTCCAGTAAGTCAGTCCACTTTTAAGCGACTTGGATTTGGCTTCTGTCAGAAGTTTTCTGGTCTTTAGCAAAGCAATTGAGAGAGACTTAAACAGTATTGGATGCTGCATACAGAGATAACTTTGGCTTAACACAATAGTAGCTTTGTGTGAGCAATTTAATTGATATGATAAAGCAAGTGTGTCATTGTCGTATTTTATAGTGTACGTTGCATATACATATGCTGAAACCCTGATTTGGAATATATAATTGTTACTAAAATGTATTTTTTCTAAAATGAAAGATAAATATGTGTGGCATAGTGCATGTTAGCAGAGAGTAAGGACAGGTAGACACATGAAAGCTGTGGCCAACTTGACAGATCCATGTTTCACCTTTTCTAATCTGGGCAATAAAGTGTTTTCTTCTTGCTTCATTACGTTTGACTGCTATTCATAACATCTTTGAATACAATCTTCTAGTACTAATCTAAGTCAAGAAGGACAGACGTGCTTGAGTTGCAGATTCTTCATTTTCGTTTTAATTAAATATTTCATTTTTATAAGCAATAATGGAACAAATTAGTTTTGTATGCCTTGAGTCCCTTAATCTCAAATGAGCACACTTTCTTGGAAACAGGTTTATGACAGCACATTGATGGATTTAGTCTACTCTGCCCACATGCACTTAGTCATTGTTTCTTCTGCTGACTAATATTACTGCCATGCTGGGAGCTGATTTACAATGGGCCAGAGGTCAATTTTTTATTGCAAATACTTTTATGCACATAACAGTTCAGATAAAAAAAAAAAGAGGGCCACATTTTTTATTGTTTGAAATGTTTTCAGACTTTGTATTTGGGTTTAATTTGAGGTTTGGATTATAGTTAGACATACTTAGGTAGATGCAGGTTAATTGTATAGATTAAAGTCAAGCCAAATTACTTATTTTGTTAGCACACGTCAATACATTACTTATTGCAATGTATTTCATGGAACAAATAAATTCAGAATCTAGAAATACATAACAAAAGAGAAATACTTATATTTCAAATACATCAACCAAATTTTAGCCGATCTGTAAACTTCAATTGTTTAATTTGATGTGTTTTTGTTGTTTATAATACAGCCCAGAGATCATGTCTACAAGTCCGAAGGATGGAGATGTCAATAGTGTAAATGTTTTTCTCCTTCCCTGTCTGGCCATTCAAAATCCAATTTGAAAATCCCATCAGATAGGCATTTCCTCCTTCTGCACCAGCAACCCCAGCAGGCGACTACATTCTTATCTTATCAGTAGCAACCATCTAGCATCTCGTCGTGCCCAAACAGGGAGAAACAGAATCATATTGAAAGTAATAATCAAGCTCCCGCCTTCACCACATATAATGCACATACTAAAACTAATACGTAGCTTCTTCAGTCATCGGCTGAGATTGGATATTGGCTTTTTGTCAAGCAATAGAGTATAAAGGAAATACCCTCTTCTTGCACTTAATACTCCCCCGGCTTTCCCTTCTTTTTCTTCTCTCCTGGCACGGTGACATGCATGATAAGAGCAGCGAAGCAAACTGTGAGCTCTGTCTGGGTCTGTACAGGAAGCGCAAGGGATTGAGTAGTGCTGTCAATCAACAACAGCTCTGCTGCCGTCATGGACGAGAACAATGGCCAGAGACTCGCCTGGCATTGGGAAAACTGAGTCAGCCAATCTTGCTAGCAGAGAAGAGATAACGTTAAGAGGAAAATGAGAGAAAGTAATCAAAAAAATGACATTTACTTGCATATTTGTGAACATACAGGCACATTAAGATACACTGACTTTTGAAAAGCTAATGAATATCTCTAGCAAGATAGCAAACCCTTAAGATTGGAGTCATGGAATTAGGTTGGAAAGTTTACTGCATGAGTCAAGCTAACATTAGCTCTCTACTCTGTTTGGCTTTAAACACTGACTTTTTAATGTTACCAACGGACTGGTTTTGTTGTTTTGAATTGAGAATCTCGCAAAAACAAATGCAATTTATACATGACGTGTAAATACAAAAAGTCCTCACTAGTTGATGATCCATGTAGCTTTAGTAGGCGATGTTAGCCAATAAAGAGGAACAGCATTCTTCTTCCATTTTTGATCCATAAGCATGAAAATGAAAACAGATTCATAAGATACAGAGTGTTGCTATCACTAGATATCCATACACATGGTTTCGGTGAGTGGAGCAATCTAAAGTTTGAACAGTTAGTAGCCCTAGGTATAGTCTCAAAAATTGGATCAATCAATAGACAATAACGTTTTTTGGGAAAGGACAATTCCCACTTTGAGACCTCACAAAGATATCATATTGGAGATACTTTTTAAGTATTGAATACACACTTTGGTTCAACACAGACATTCCTACCATGACTCTCTTTACATAGCAGGAAATCCAACACCAATCACCCAATTGCAAAGAAAGGGCTCGATACACTATGAAAACAAACAAAGCATAGAGACTTGTTAATGTAATGCCATGGCCTACATTATTGCAGAAGAAACGGTTTTCACTGCCAACATAAATACATTCCATCCTCTCATTGCACATATTGGGGATACAATATAATCAATAATGTTATAACCAGTGTAAATAATACCCATCAGAGCAACTGCAATGTTGATAGATCTAATTGCTTCTGTAAAGAAATGTGTTTAGGCTTCTGAAACTTAAAAATGAAAGAACGTGCGGGTTACTGTTGGCTAAAATCCCCCCATAAGTGTCTTTACATTGATGGAAAGTATGGAACACACATCTTCCACCACTCTGACACACACACAAGCCATCTGTGCAGGACAGGACACAGCGAGTGCATCCTTCAGCTGACACTTACTGGAGGGGAAGTTGAGCCTTGAGGCTGTTGTATGACATCAGCACAGCAAAAGCGACACCATTTATCACCGACCACCGAACATGGAGACATTCATAACATCCTGACAGGAAAATCTTGTGGAAAATAATCACTCGGGCTTTGATAACAACTTGGCTCCTTCTCTTGCTTCTCATTTGGACAGTGTTCTCCCCCTCCTTTGCTGTGTTTTTTTCATTTGTGTCTTTTATTCATTCTGCATGCACTATACCATCTTAATCTGAGGTAATTATTTTGAAAACAACATAATCCAATTAAAGTAAGATATTAATCCTTGATATATTATGTTTGTGTGTGAGCTATATGTCAATGCTTTAATGTTACAGTAGGAAGATTTAAGGTCAAATGAAATTCATTGTGCGCTTTAGCTGAGCATATATGACTAATGGAGAGACAGTTATCTGTGTGATATCCATATTATGGCAAGAAGAAAGCGGCGATGATAACATCTTTCCAGAGAAAAATTATTTTGGGTCCAAAGGTTAGTCAGCTCTTTCCCGTTTATGCAAAGCACTGAGTCTGTATCTTTGTAAACGACCTGCTCTCACTTTTTGGTTTTCCTTTTGTGCTCGCGGGGAGAGTTGAACTTTTGTCATATGTCAGAGGAGCATGGACAGCAGCCAAGCCTGTCCGTGGGTCTTCCTATTTTGACACCCTAAAGCACCTGCCCTCACTGGAGCATGGCAGGGAACGTCGTGGAGAGAACAATAGAGAAAGGGCCTCTTTCCAGACACTACTCACTGGCTGATCCAGCACCGACTGCCTGTCACTCAAATCCATTAAAGGTCAGTGTAGCTTGCTAGGCTCCAACCCTCAGGAGAACACGCCCTAATGGGCCCTGCCAGTTTTAACACTCACTTTTTCCTCTCTACCATCTCTCCTTTTCCCCTCAGAGGTCATAAGAGGGGGATATCCCAAAAGGAAATGCCTGAGCTCTGAAGGAGGTGCCTGTGCTCTCTATCCCCCCCCCCCCCCCATTACTTTAAGCATAGTCCTGGGTGTTATCGCTCTTATGTAATGGAGTGCTGGGTGCTGATAACAGGATGTCAGAAGAAATTACACCCCCCCCTGAACGACATTACTCCCATTGGATTTTTTTTCATGGCAAAAACACAATTACCTAAATTCTGTTGATGACAGACCGACTGTAAGGAATGTGTTATGGTACTTTAAAATCTTTGTTATCTGTAAATGGGGAAGCTTTGCGTGTGCTACATGTAATAGTGGAACTGTTGGAAAATAATCAAAATTGGTATACATACACAGTGTTTGTAATATGAAGCGTTGTCAGTCAAAACAGGCAAAATATATGAGCTAGAAGGAATGTTCAACTTTATGGTCATTGCACATTTCTTAGGCAACAAAATGCAGTTTAGCATCTAATCAGGAAAGAGGAGAGTATGTAAAGAGTGTATACAAGATAGAATAAAGAAAAAATAGGATGTTTAATGACAAGTCATTTACGGTTGACAGGTTTTATAAAGTATTATCAGCCGGATACATTATATGAATTCAGTGTGTATGTTTAAATGTGTTGCTTTATACGATATACTTAAACAAATTGCAAACCTTTCTTTTCATTTGTTGTTTTCTCTTCTTAGGGATATCATTTTGGAACAAAAGTATTTCCTCTTGGCACTTCTTTGTTTTGAATCTGTTTACATGACCCAGCTGTCACCATGGGTGCGTCTGTGAACTGAAAGTCTAACTTCAAACGGCAAACCTGTACTCCAAGTCAGATAATAATTTATAATATGATACATTTAAGGTGATGATGGGTTAATACACGGTGGCATGTAACAGTTGGCAATAACCCTTTGCACAAGCAATAATTCGCTTGAATCTGGAGTTACTAATTAGTGTCCAAAGGTAGAGATTTATGGAATGTCATTTGGACCGTTTTTACCTTACATCTAACCGCCATTCAATAAAAGGTGCCTGAAATAACCCCGTATAATTAAATCTTGCCAAAAATGTCAAAGAGATTTTCTACTTTAAATTATGTTGCAGGTCAGGTCGCTCTAAATCATATATATTGAACTGTAAATGGATGGCTTTCTTACCTTGGTTACCTTGAATCATCTCTCACATCCATTAGACCACACTGAAGAGAGCAACAAGACAGACTGCACATAAGCAGAGGCATGCACACTCAAGCATACGTGTGTTCAGCCATATCAGTCCTGGCATTCCAACCCCTAGCTTGGGTGCAAGAAATGATTTAGCTCTCTTCCTTCTGATAAATGCATACCTTCACTGTAGTGAAATGAGGGGGTGCAGCGAAGGAAATATGAGGCACCTGAAGCAGTGAAACTAAGGAGACAGGTCGTTGTGGCGATACTTCATGCAGCACCTCGTTCGTTCTCTAGCGTTGCGAAGACAGATAAATCTCTTTTTTTATGGCACCTCCATCATCAAGTGCAGGAGATAGAACGCTCGTTGCCAGGCCGATGACGACTCACCCCTATCAGTGCACCACACTGAAGTATAGGGAGTTATGTTTGACTGCGTGACCTCCGTATCCATCAAAAGATATGAAAGGACTATTTGTCATTGATGAAAAAGGTGAAACGCAAAATTCAACAAATATTTTCTATATGTGGGTTGGACTGTCGATTAACATATAATGCGCATTAAAAGCACAAGTTTACCCAAGTATTGAGGTAGTTCAGGCCTGAATGGGGAAACAAGTATTCTAGACATTTTTAGACTTACAAAAGCTTGAAAAAATTAAAAATATCACTGCAGAGTGTAAATAAATGGCTAACCTCAGTTATCTTTTTCTCCCAGTTTAACAGCTGAATCACATCATTTACATATTTTTCTGCCCAGTGAGAGTAGAGGATGTAAAGGGAAAGGTAACTCCTCCAATGATCTACTAAAAACCCCCGGGCAAGCTTCAACCACTAGGATGTCCATCATCCAGCTACAGTTCCCGCCTCTGGGTTAATAGTGAACGTGTAGATAGTGTCAGTCAGTTTACCTGCCGCAGTGACAGCTTAACTGGGTTATCTTGCTCTGAACTCATATTAAGGGATTTACAATATGTCATTGTCTGGCCTTTCTTTTTAGGAGGTATGATGTTAAAGTTAAATCAAAGAGCAAAACAAGTCAAAGTAGAATTGGATTTGAAGTGGGTACATTTTTTTTGTTTTTATCATTCAATCTCTCCAATATATAAATTCTCATCAAGATGTTTACGTTTTTCATGGGTTTTTTGTAATTCGAGATTAGAATACTTTTGGACTTGCTAGTGTACACGAAGTTGAAGAAAAGTTAGCCTATAAGTAAATTGGATTTAATATACGCAGGTTGAAACGAATAAAAAAAGCAGTTTGAAAACGCACTTGCTTAAGATGCCAAGATGATGTCAAGATAAGCTATGCAAACAGGTACAAATCAGAAATGTGCCAGTAAATGTGCACATAACTCTGTATCATATCAAAAGCCAATTTGATGCTAAATATTTCATCTGTTGCCTGACAATTGATGAAGATTTAGCCCTTTTACGTTTTTGAAAGAAATCACATTATTAAACATCTTGTGAAGAATTTTGAGATGACAAAAAAAATGGATTCAGACAAACAAATACCTGTAAAGAATACATTATAAACAGTTGAAGGTAGTTAAGTAGAAGAGAGCTTTTGAGCCGAGTCGTAAACCATGTGAGCTGAAGAGATGATAGCAGGTCGCCTGCCTCGTCTGTGGCAGCTGTCAGCCTTGGCTCGTGGTTCCCTTCTCTGGGTCAGAGGTCATCCAGCTGTGGCCCCTCCCCCCTCTCATTCTCCCCCTGACACAGCAGATGTGGTTGGACCACCATGGCGAGGGCCTGACCACATCTGGCTCTGATTACAGTCAGACAATCCAGCTTTATCAGCTCCATCCACTTCGCCGAGCCTTGCTACACTTATTCTCCCAAAGGTGATGTGTGACACATTCTCAACTCACCAATACTGGATTTACAGGGTGATTTATACAGTATTTAAATCACTAAAACTGGGTTATATGCTGTTGAAGTTTTATTTTGGTTTGAATATAATGCATGCGCACAATGTCTGACATGTCATATTTATGACTTGAACTAACATTTCTTATCTACCGGCATAGTAAACCTTTATGTTCTCTTGCCTCTTTTTTCCTTGACTTTCCTCTTAGGGAAATGTGATAAATCCCTACTTGTCAAACAAAACTAATGACCTAATGATATACTGCTGAACCTCCCTCAGTTTGTCACTGATATTGAGCCTGTGTATTTGCCTGTACTTGAATATGTCCGTTCAAATCGTTGAATCATGGGATAGTGTCAGTTTTCACATAAAGCATGTTGTTGCTCATTAGACTTCATACATACCACCTTTATACCATGTGATGTGGATGAGAAATATGTCACACTTGCAGATGGAAATCCCAACATCCATAAACAAGGGAGTTTGAGAGAAGATTATGTTGCATACAGGGATCACTGGCTGTAGTTTATTTTCCCAGGATGCCTTTCCTATTATCCCCACCCCTTTGCCAATGAAATCTCTACAGCCCTTAGTTCCTGTGGTTACATTGGGATATCTCAAATCACTTCAAACAAACAGTTGACAGATGAGATGAAATTCCACATTTATGAAAATATGAACCTGAAATTGAGCCCACCATGCAAAACTCTATGAATAATAAGTGAGGGAAAGAAGCTGGATGCTTGTTTTAACCATTATGATACCAGTTTCATGACAGTGACAGTAGTGCTTGAATTCTCCTACATACTAAGTGGTTTTCAAAGTCTTCCTTGTTGGTGCTAAACATCGATTTACATTTCATGCCATGTCACATTCATGCCATGTCTCCTGTGGCCTGCTGTCCTCATCACATCTGAGACTAATGGAAGATGTTGTCGGGTTGGTTATTACATTTCTTTAAACCCTCTTCTAACCTTCTATCCTTCCAACCATCATCACCCACTTTAACCCCACTCAACCCTGATGGCAGGCCAGCGTTGGGCCACTCTCTGCAGGCTTCCGCATGTCAGGGGTCCCTGTGCAGTCCACTCGCAGGGACACAGGCATGTGCACTAAAGCTGTCACCGCCTCCTACTGCTGCCAGTGCTGGAGGTTATCTTTCCAACAGAAGTTCCAATTGGCCCACTGTGTGTTTGATCTTTAATACTACTTTATGTATTTTGTTTCCCCTTACTTTCTTTGAATTGTGATTTGAGGTTTCCAAAGGATTTGTGACACATAACACATTTATTGTCCAAAAGGTCAAAGTTTGATGGCAACAATGCACAACAGCCCACAACAATACTTGACAAGAACCTGGCTACAGCCTAACTGTAGTTGTTACCAGGACAGATTGCTGATGAGACTGCGTTTTTTGTATTCTATCAGCAACAGGAGGAAATGGGTGAGGTTTGTTGCTCTTGAACTATGAGAACAAATAAACAGAATGCTAATTCAAGAGGTTCAGTTGACAATGCCCCCCACTGATGGTGAAAACTAATTATCATTAAGGAATGTGCATCCCCTCCTTAGTACTTGCGAGGTGATAATAGCCCAAAAGGTCTTTTAAATGTATCGGAGAACACTGCACATTCACTTAGAAGTATCTGCATCAAAATATACACATTGGTCATAGTAACAGCAATAGCACTGATGTGATGGTGGTTAAGCTTGAATCACAGATAAAAAAGAACATAACTTTAAACGTGTGGCACAGTGTACTAGTGCGTTGGTGTTCGGATCAGGGGAGCGCAGGTTCAAACCCCACTGCAGTCAGCATGTCGTTGTGTCCCTGGGCAAGACAATTCACCATAAATTGCTCCTGTGGGGATTGCCCACAGTATTGAGTATGTAAGTCGCTTTGGATAAAAGCGTCTAACAAGTAACATGTAATGTAATGTAATGTAATAACTTTCTTTAAAGTAATAGTTAGGCATTTTGGAAAAATAATTTACTCTATAGCTATAAGAGTGGCATCAATCTTCTCATCTCAACTCTGCACCACAAAGAGATAGAGACACACTTTGAAATAGTCCTTCAAAGATAAGATAAGGTAAGGATTTTTGCTCCAGCTTTCCCACATATTACTAAGTGTTAAAATGCATTTCATCTATTATTTTACTCATCACATCAATCAATGATAATTTGCATGTAGCAAACACCTACGCTGAGATACATTTATGCAGATTACAGTTCAGACCTGCGAATCATTCACTCACATGGGACAGCTACAGTGTGAAAGCCATCTTGCACCAAATTGTTAATCAGGGTTTACTGACACTGAACTCTTTCTCTCTTTTGAAAATCATTTAAATACGACATGCTGCCAACTGGCCGAGGAGTTTGCTACTTTTTAAAGGTGTCATCAGAGTGACTCTCAGTTGGTTAAACCTCCAACATGTGTGAGAGTGTTTTTCTTTTGGGGGAGGAGTGAAGGTCTAGGGGACTGCAGGGAGCTAATTAGAAGCTATTCTCTAACTCAGGGCCAAATGGAGCAATTATCTGGCCGAGTGAGTAGATAATTCCCTCCCATTCATCTCCCACTGTCAGGTCCCCACTACCCACCAACCTGTGCTGAGGATTGGATGCTGGGGCCTGTTGACATCTAACCTCTTTGTCCTAGTCCCTGCATCCCTTGTAGGTAACTCCCTGCTGTCTTTTAGCAATGGCAAACATGGTGGATAACCTAGCTGATCATTTCTCCCATGGTTGTCACATACCATTGCCTACCCCTGACAGGATTTATGACTACCACATTTCAGGTTCACCTAATGACTCTGTTGGACACTGGTGGGAGAGCTAGCGTAAAGGGATGATTAATGCAACAGCCTGATAGGTCCCATGCTTGAAATTGAAAAAAAATAGCAAAATATGGACTTGCTGATTGAAGGGACAAAAATAAAACCTTATTACCTTGTAAAACAAAATCTTAGCCGCAGTGCTGTATTCTACAATCTATGCATGACTTACAACAGGTGATCAGTTTATTTTCCTTTTAGGTTCAGTATTTTCGAGCACTATGTAAGAATTGTCAGGTCATATTTTTCCTGCACTGGGAGTTGAAGACCTCTGTCTAAAGTTTAACGGTTCACCGCACATCCAAGGTTAGCAAGAAAGTTCATGCTGCTGACAGGAGTTGCTATTTATTACGGCGGGTATCTCCCTTATATCCAATACAAAGAAGGCATCCTTTCAACACATTGCCTGTTCTGAAAAGAAGTGTTAGGAAAACAGGACTTAAAGACTCCAGTCATGCAGAACTTAAGTACGTTAACGTTGCTAGAGTGGTCCTCAAAGAAATAAAGGAGAAAAATAAGGAAAACATGAGTAGCTTAAGATGTAGGTTGATTGTCTTTCTTGTCATGGTATCTTAAAGAGTTCCACCTCTCAATCAAAGTCAAAATAGCTTTATGTTTTTCACAACAGTAGTTAGTTTCATATATGTTTGTGTTCAAACAATTGATTTTAGAAGCAGTGTAATTGCAAACAAAGTCAATGGAAAGACTTTAGTTGACACCAATGGGGAATAAAGATCTAAGCACAGATAGAACTACTACCAGGTGAATTTGAGTTCTGCAAAAGTCTGGGTTTTCATACAGTCTAACTACATTTGTACTGTTAATATCAAGTAGCTGTTATAATAAAAAGTGGCCAAATAAAGCATGATGTGATTCAATCAGGAGCAAATATAAAATGACAACTTATAATAAGGTTTATACTAGATCAATTTTATTCCAGGTCTCATTTTGGAGCTCTCAGTTTCCTGATTTTTCTCACATCTGCAAAAGTAAGACAGATTTCAGTCAAGCCTCCATGTCTCCAGTGGAATCAGATTAATAGAGGCCATAATCTCTGGCCTCCGCCACCAGAGAGTGGGGAGATTTAGGAATGTCTGGGCGCCACTAATGAAATATTCAATCACTGAAGATGGAGAGAGCTCAGCAGACACCACCAGGCCTCCCCTGTCCTCCCACCTCCAGAAAAACATGCCCCATCACACCTGAGTAATCCGTACTCTCCGATCTGTTGCATGAGCGAACTTCTCACTTTACAGACAAATGTCTGTGTGACAGAGCTACTTTTAGAAGGCCCCACTTTCTCTGTCCTCCTCTAAAATGTTCTCTCCCTGACTTCCTCTCCTTCCTTTGCAGCTGAAGTAAAAAGACGGGTTGAGAGGAAAAGGGCTGACGCATCCACATGACCTTGGAATTAGTAGAACTCCAGGGACACAGCTTGCTGGGTGGGACTGCATTGGCAGCTGCTGGATTTCTTCCCTCCTGGGTGTATAAGATTAATGCATGCATTGGGGTTTGGGGTTGTTGAGGCAGTGGGGGTCTTTTGGGGCATCTGCAGTGAGAGCAGAAGTGATTCAGGTGGGGTTTGCACACTGTTAGGGACTCATGCAGGACATCCTGCAATTGGACAATAAGTTAGGTTTTATAGAGTGTCTGCATTGTGACAGTTTATCTTAATCTAGAAATTCTTGCAATTTTGAGCATATCTTCTGGCCTTGATGCTGTCTTGTTAAAAAAGAAATACAGAACGTGTTGGATTGTATGTCCATTGCGTAACGTTGCTACACTACACATGACCTTTGTACTGCTTCCTGTAAGACCACACACAACAAACACTCTGGAGACAGATTCATTTACCTTTTGCTCCTGTTGTTTTCTTGAACAAGGTCAAGATGTCCTTTTAGGGAAAATACTGTATTGTGATTTTGCAAGTTTTAGTTCAAATGACCTACGTTACAAATTAGCCTATGCTATGTTTTTCATTGGTGCATGTATTGTTTAACTTTTCTTTTCTTTTTTTACATGTACTTATGAATCCCTGCGGTATTATACAAGCATCTTGTTTACTGGCTTTATGTGATGGATCAACTGCAAGCTTTAAGAATCGTCAGGAACATAGTACGTTTATAAACAACAATGTGGTACTTTTGGTAGTAAAATTGCACCAACCTGAAGTCACTAGATGGAAATGTGTTACTTTTTCCAGTAACACATTTTCGGTGCCTTTTTTCCCAGAGCTCACCCCAGGATGCACTTTTATCTACAAGTCCCCCACAGTAGCACTTTAAAATGGAGCTTCCAGACCTCAGTTTAACTCAGCTGCTCAGGCAATCAGGGCTTTTTTTTTTGTACGCCTAGGAGTGAGTGTGGCAGTGTGCACACGTGTGTTTGTTTGTACACTATGAGTCTATGTAGTTTGCGGTGTGTGAATGTGATGCATATAACATATTAGTGTGACATAAATCCCATAGCCTCGGGTCCTAAGTGTCACCAACAAGGGAAAATAAATACTGGAAATAAAGGTGTGGGTTGACTGACGTGACATCCGCTGTTTGACTTCTGTATGTGTACTCAGGACATATATATCTATTTGTCCAACTGTATTTTGATTAGGTGTACAAATGTAGAAAGATAAATGCTGAAACACTCCGTCCGTCACATAAGATGTATATTTATGCTGGCACCGTGAAGTACTTTATAACATTAATCCTGTGGAGTTTTCTAGTGTAAACAGCATGAGATTATGTAAAAATATTGTAGGATTATGTAAAGGAGCAATTAGTCAGCGAAACTGCTGGCTCCAAAGCATGCTATGAGTGGCTGCACTCAACAAGCCCTTTCATCTGGTATTAATTGAGACATTTTATTTAAGTTTCTCTCACATGTAAGTTTGTCTATCTTTCTGACAGGTGTTGACAAAGGAAAGCTACTACACATTCTCACAAAGCCGTCATGTCAGCTGTGCTCTGCTCAGCGATGCACTCCTTTTATTCCATTATTTCTCTTTTTATTTGAATTCTCACTGACCTCATGACGTAGCAGGGAATCATAGTATTAATCGGGACTTAGGCACAGCCTGTTCCCGGACTCTCGTGCCTACAAAGGTGCCCGAGCAGACCAAATCCTGGCTTCATTTCTCCATATGAACTCATTTCCTTGTGGTGGTTCTCGAGTTCATGGTAATGTAACCTGAGGAGAGCATGGACCGAGGGCCTCCAGGGGATGAAAGCATCCAAAAGCCTGAGAATTAACCCCTGGGGTCAACTGCATTATCCACCTCTATTTATAGTTAAACTTTAATTTTTACCGGGTGAAAAAAGGCAAAAAAGCAGGATTACAGGGGTCACAGCAGGAGATTTGCAGTTAATTAAATCAATCGTAGAGATTGGCAAAATCTGTGGCTTTTTCTCTTCAATATTCTATCCACTTAGTGATCTTAATTAGATTACTACATTTCACAATCAAGTTTTGTAAGAATGCAGAGGCTCTTTTCTTTTTTGTTTCTAAAATCTAAGATTTATTCCAATAATCTTCCATTTTAAACTCCCATAATGTAATAATAATTCCAGTTTTATACTTTCAATATTGGTGTTCGTTCATCCTCCAATCCTTAATCCCCCTTTCCTCAGTTGCCCCCTAATGCTCGCTCTCATATTTGCTTATTGGTTTTGAGGTAAAAAGAGTTTATTTGAATCTCACTGAACAGAGAGGTCATTATACACCTTAGTAGTTCTGTCTTTCTCTCCTTTTTCTGCTACTTCCTTGATGTTCAAGTTGTTTGGACCCATTTAAAGCCAATCCGTAGTCTACTAAACAGCAAACCTGATCAAGAAAATGTATTGATAAATTGCACATATATTATCAGAAAATAATACTGCAGCTTTACTGCAGAGAAACATACTGTATAATTGACAGTGTAAGCTATAAACAGCCAAACTGTAGAAAACTCACTGAGATATATCAACAGCTATTCTGAATTAATAATAAACATATTCCATTTTTAACTATTCCTCTAAATCTTGTTGAACTCCCACATCGGTCCCACTGGGAGGAAGTGAAGCAGCCTGGCCAGCTATATTTACTCAAATCTTGTAACAGTCAATTACAGTTATAGTGATAGTAATATCAGTCTTTACAGGTATGTGATAGAAGGACATGACGTGTGTGTGAATAAGTGGCCTTATTACAAAACGTTGTGATATGTATAAAACTCTGACATATATATTTTCTACAATTGATCATTTAGAAATCCTTAACATCGTCCAATAGCAGGCTCTTTGATTGTTGATTGTCAATAGTCAATACTGAAGTCACAAACTATATAAAGTTGGACAGCATAAGTTTAGCAATCTTTTGCAGATCACTTTGTGACAAATGTAATAAATAAAATGTATTATGGTTGTGTTGCATTGAGGTTTGCCAGTTGCTAAGGAGACAGCATGTGCAGCACCCAGTTTCTGGCACATCACCATGAAATGCAGTCATTGTTAATATTATTGGGTACACCTGTGTTTGACGGGTCAAACTGTGAAACGCTGCCCTGGTTGTTGGAGAGAAAAGACTGGGTCCCATTTGGCACAGCTCATGGTATAATAAATGGTTATTGAGTAGAAAATGAAGACCAGGTGACACCTTAAACAAGAAGATAGATGATCATCTGTTGGAGCGTGATAATGAGCAGTGGTAATTGCTCCAGAGCATGGTCTTCTCCTTGTATTGCTCCCATATACCCCAACCATCTCTCTTACTGCAGCTGCCCCCCGAACCCCAAAGTAATGCAAACCCCTGCCCTGAGCACAAAGGGAGCCTGTGTGAGGTGTTCACCGACCCCCACCACCAACCTCTCTGCTCCCACCCCAGCCAGCCTCTCTCCCCCAGTGTGGCTGATGTGCTCCATTTGCTGGATGATGGACTGAGCGGGACAAGGCAAAAGTTCACACACCTTTCCTGTTCACATTGCAGGGAGGCTGGCTTGACCCGCTGGGCTTGCTCAGGGGCCACCTCCCATGTGCCACTGCTGGCTTCTGGCCCTCCTCCTCTGTGCACTACAATTTGTCCCCTCATTTAAGGCCAACCACGCCTCTGTTGTCCTAATGCCATAACTGCTCTCAAGTGCGCTCGAGCTGCCATTTCCTTGCCAGGGATGGAGAGAGGAGGGGATTTAGGGGGAGGTAAGGAGAGAGGAGTTTCTTTGTATAAGGGTAATAGTCACTACTATACAAGCACACAATGAACATACTATAGTTTACCTATTATGCCATACCTAAATGAATATGCTTGTTCTCATCCTTTCATACCTGCACCACAACATCCTTTTACAAAGTTGTGGATTGCAGTTTCCACTGGCAAGTCATTTTGTCCACAATGTTAACAGTGATTCGTCTGATAAAAATGTGCGTGTTTGCGTATTTAATCAGTATGTACTCAGCATGTCTGGGCAAGAGGCTGCGGCAAGCAAAACAAATGGCAGAGCCACCATGCTTCCTCCTTTCCCACAATGCAGCTGTCTCAGTGAAAACGACGTGCCAGTGACTGAGCACAATTTGGCATCCCCACCCCGTGCCCCCCTTCAGCACCACCTTCCCCCACACATGCGCATTTCCCTCACTTACGCCCCTCGTGAACACGCTCCACTTCAGCCCAGAGGAATTCATTTTCTAATTTTCCTTGACTGAGAAAACAATACACATGCCTTAACAATGTTGACATCTCTAATGCCTCAAAATGCAGTAGTAATGGAGCTTTGATTGGTAGTAAGTGGATACAGGATTACACACATAGGGAGCTCTCTCACTGTACCGTAGTCTTTCTGACCTCCCATGCATTAGAGGTAAAATAAAGTTAAGGAAAAAGTCATTTGTTTATGAATGAACAATTACAATTTTAAAATAGAAATTAAAATATTGGGGATTGCAATGACGTTTGGAGATAACGATATCTTTGTGAAGGTTTAAAGTAATCTAAAATGCTCTACTCATAAGATGGGGCCAAACAGGGTAACAAACATTGTGTTGTTAGTATTGTATTCCTAATTTCACAGTCTGTTTGTGGTTATACACTAACTATGGAGTAACACATTTAGACTTTATATGTGATTGATTTATATTGCAATGAAGGTCAGAAGTAGCTGAAGCACATGACTGAGGACAACAGTGCTTCTCAGGACACACAAACTAGGCTAACAAATCTAAGCTGATGGATTTGATCTTTTTATGATTGAATTAAATTATTTCAACTAAGAATGGTTGAAAAACACATTAAAGTTCCACAAAGCAATAAACGGTGTCTTCTTCTGCCTTTTCATTTGAAGCATGTTGTCCTCTTTGGCATTGATTTAGTTAGATAGCAAGATAGCAAATTAGAAAAAAAGGGGACTGAATTAAACAGGGAACGTGGATTGTTTATTTACTTTTTTAATGGTTGGTAATGGTGGTCTATGCTGTTATAAATAAAAACAAAATAACATTTGTACAATGTACAATCATAATGGTGACACTATTGTTTTATTTAATTTTCTTTGTAATCTTTTGAATTTTTCACAATTCATTGAGTAAATCCTTTTCAGCTTTCTCCTCTAACACGGCCAAGGTCCAAAAAGCGCCTCATTCACAGTTTGTCTCTCGCTCATTGTGGTGCCACCACAGAATGACATATGAGCAAAATAGAAAACCATAATTTCTAGGCCAAAGTTATGAGAACTCATCATAACTGATCAGTGCAGTAACATGTCATGTTCCAGTTGGATGAATCTTGGTCGTAATTCACTCTTATGTAAATTGAATATGTTATCTTTAAAAAAGTTAACATTTAGTTTATTCCAGCACCTGCACTGCAGTTAATCGTTATCTCCATGTGAATAACCAGGCTGATTTATTACACTGTAAGGTGTAGCTATTTAATTGCACACATTGCTGTATGTGCATATCAAAATAAAGATTACATTAAATGAATGTAATTAAACCATTTTAAAAGTGCAAATGTTGGAAATATACAGTATTGAATAATCTGAAATAACGACCATTTGTATACAAATCTAAAACATTTGAATTATTATATATTGCTCTAATGGTAGCAAATAGGTCTCCTATTCTGAAATGGTGCAAGACAAGATACAAATCACATTTCTAAAGCTCTCCAGGCCTCCCATGCCAGGTCTCTGTCTGACAGCATTCATTAACCAGTTTGTCTCCCATGAACACCTCTGTGTGTTATACAGGCTAATTGTTAGCCAAGTTAACGGCACAAGCAACTTCCCCTCCTCAGCCGACCGATTTATTGCCCTCCACATTGTTGCTTGAGATAATT
Source organism: Trematomus bernacchii (assembly GCF_902827165.1). Lineage (NCBI taxonomy): Eukaryota > Metazoa > Chordata > Actinopteri > Perciformes > Nototheniidae > Trematomus > Trematomus bernacchii. The sequence goes on along the minus strand of NW_022987689.1, from coordinate 2,568,158 downwards.
CACACCAGTGCACCTGTCACATTCCACAAAATAAAGAGGTAATGGTGGAAAGACTTTATTAGTACTTTGACACTTATATTGTTATGCCACTCCATGCAATACATAAACTAAACTAAATCGAATTAATATACTTGTTTCTTAATGAAATAACTTATTTTGACAGGAGGATGGCTACCTTCCTTCTAATACTCAAATTCAAAATGAACAAAGAAACCAAACCACATTAAGACATTATTCAGATAATATAGACAATAACATCTCAGTGCAAAAACACACCATTTGTTGTGATTTCAGCAAAACAGCAATTGTTCAAATCGGGCTTAAATACCACTAAGAGTGATATTGATTTTTTTTCATATAACTCTTGGCAAGAAAGCCAAAAATCCCATATCCCAAAATGTCAAACTATTCCTCCAAGGGTCAAACAAACCTTAAGGTCATACAACATGCCTGGAAAAATAGGCCAAAAGTCATGCAGTCCTTTAATAGTGTAGTCATTCCTATTTGCATAGGCATGTCACAAACCACTCAAAAGCGTTCTCAGCTTATTGATGAGACATCTGTGTGACCCTTAAGAGATATCATCTCTCCCATGTCCATCATTCCCTGACCTCATCATGTCCCCCACCATTTATGTGTTACCATAAAATCATCTGTTTTCTGGCAAACAAGCTGCTGAGTGACTTATGCCTTGCTCAGCAGACGGGAGGCGGCAAGGAAGGCAGCCCGATCCTGAAAACAGGCTAGTTCTGGTTCAGCGGCCCACACACACCAAAAAAAAAAAGACCTCTCAATCATTCCCATGGTTCTTATTCTGGGCAGCAAGCATGGTGTCTGCAGTTTCCCAGGCCCCTCCTAAAAAATGACACATTCTTAGACCAGATGCTTAAGACAGCCAGTACAGAGCTGTGATTATTAGCAGGGCACTCTTTTTCAGTCCAAGAGAGGGGGCAGGCTATTTTTAACTCACGATGAAAGTTTGAATATCCTTCCATCCCTTGAGTGTACCCACAACCGCTGCCAGATTTTGCAGGGTTTCAGCCCAGACGAGGGGAGTCTGGAGGGCATGGCTCGAGACAGCCCTGTGTCATTACTGGCAATGCTACATTAACTTTCTTTCACTGCACATGACCTGAAGTTGAATGCTAAAGGAGATCTATCGTTGAGTGATTGAGAACACTGTAGTGTCGGTCTGGTGCTTTGAGAAGGCTTGTGACTGCTTTCTTGCTCTTTTGTTGATTGGCATTGATTGGCAGTGGCATTCCAAGAAGCTATATTTCCCATACATTCCTACATGTTTGGAGAAGGATTCTACAGTGTGGGCTGTCAAGAGTGAGATGTGGATGACAAGCTGGGATCGAGAGCAGAATGAGGGCTTTCAAAGCTCTGATGGAGAAAGACAAATGCTTCAAATGCGACAGAATAACGCCTGGTTTACAGAACGTGCAGGAATCGTTGTTTTTGGTGCTTGCACTCTTTTTCGAACAGGGAAATGATTTGGAAACCAAAACAATAATGTTTGTGTGAGATTCTGCACTGCCTCTCTCTGCTATTGTACTTACAGATGCTAGTCGTAATGAAAACAAATGATGCTACACACATGTAGCACAGGAATACGTGTTTGCAAACAGCTATAATCATGTGTGCTTAAGCTGAATCTTATGCCCATAAGTTGGATCTCCCAACACTGATCACAGGCAGCACAGATTTAAAGATTCCTTTGACTCCTGTGCGCTTTCTGTACAGTAGGGGGAGTGATGGGGATTTAGTGGTGGAGGTCAGACAAAGTGCAATTATAGTGCATCAATGGAGTTGATGTCAGACCTCAAATGGGCTGTGTCTGGGGGTCCTGGCTGCAGCACAAGGGGTGCACAGTTCACAAAGCCCTTATGGCCCCATTTGTATCTATAAGCACTTTACTAGCATAAATGAAAATGTGTGACAGAAGACTGATGGTCATTGTATGTGTCTGCTTATAATGTTTTATTTGACATCCATCTGATTAATACATAATCTCAAAGAAAACTGAAAGCAGCACACAGGCAGAGGAAGCTACATTATCAGCTGAATAAGCACCTAAGACAGGGTTGATGGATATTGTGATTATCAGTGTCCTGCACCCACAGTCTTCAAAATCTCAGCCACCACCACAGCTGTCAAATACTCTTAAATCAGCTGTTTGCACACACGTATATATTTTCTTCTTAAACTGTGCCTCGTAAACCAATACAGGTATACATTATGTCAATTGTTTTTGCGTACACATGAAAGCGATAAACCTGACATGCTATATACTAACAATGGCTCTCTGCCAAACAGTTAAAGAATTCCTCCTGCTCCTCAGACTTCTGCAGGCGCCAGCCACCACTGCACTGGAAATGACTTGGCCGAGGGGAGGAGAGGAGCAGAAGACTATTTTAGGAGTTTGCCTAAATATATTTTTAATAATGACAGGAATGAGTGTGGAAAGGTCAATGTGAGTTTATGAGTCACTAATAATGCCTGAGATTGCAGAAGGACTGGAAAATATATGTGATGCATAGAGAGTATGTGTTTCTGTATTCTTATTCTGTAAGGGGGGTAAATGGAAAGAACATGCAAAGTTCTGTCATTCTTCTTCTCTCTTAGGCTCAATTCCTCTTTCCCTCATCTCTCCATCTCTCTAGGGGAGGAAGGTCTCAGAGTTTCTCAGGAATGTTGACTTTTCAGTGCCTCGGTCCCCAGGGGGACGTTGGTAGGGGTCTTGACCCTTCTCCTCCTGTATCCCTGGAGCCTATCGGCTAACTAAGTTAGCATGAGATAACTCTCTGCTCCTGCTCCACCATTACAGCCTCTTTTGCTTCCCTTCTTTTTTGTTTCCCTCACCCTGGGCTAATATGAGACAGGAGCTTCATTAGGAGCAGGAGAACATTCATCACGCTACTGTCTAATCCTGGCCTATGGCAGAGTTTACCTTTTAAACCCCTGTTTTACTTACACTATCTGCCCAGACACTGAAATATCCTTTTTTTTAAAGCCATTTTAGGTGCCATCCAGATATATGTTGGTATGTGCCACTACACTCAGGCATTTTCCATGACAAGTAATCGGCTTACTTTCTAAGTGAGTCATATTCAGACATTTGAAATTCAACATTCAAATTGTAATACAATGTCCTCTCCAGCTGCCCCCGAGCACAGCTGACCTCCCGGCTCCATCACCTGGTGGAAGCTGTTGGAACGTAAGCTGATGCCGTGGGGAGCATTGCATATGTCATCACAGTTGTAAAGGCCAGTCACATCCATTTTGTGTGTGTGTGTGTGTGTGTGTGTGTGTGTGTGTGTGTGTGTGTGTGTGTGTGTGTGTGTGTGTGTGTGTGTGTGTGTGTGTGGTGTGTGTGTGTGTGTGTGTGTGTGTGTGTTGTGTGTGTGTGTGTGTGTGTGTGTGTGTGTGTGTGTGTGTGTGTGTGTGTGTGTGTGTGTAAACTTAAGTAAAGTTCAATCACCAGTCAGTCAAGTGGTTACTCCTGGGTCACAGATCAAAACGTACACCGACCCTGTAGCTTTGACTCACTATTGCTTCTTTTGATACAGTTGGTGTACCATGGCCAATCAAATCTAAAAAAAGAAAACGTGTACTTATTTGGCTTATTTGAAGCTAATGCACCAGATTTTAAACGGGTCTGGCTTATTTAAACGTAATGTAATTGCAGGATTTTTGCTGTTTTAAGTTCATGGTAGATTTCACTTATTGTAAGTGGGTATGGATAAAGCGTCATCTTAATAAGATGAAATGTAAAGTATTACAAGAAAGGAAGGCTGGTGCTCATTTTTCAGTTGTACTACTTTTACTAGTGGATACCTCTGCAACTCTGTCGAAGTATTTGGCATTACAGCAACACTATAACATTCTGCTGATAATATTCATTTTGGTCAACTCTATTAAAAGCCCTACGTCCCAGAGTGCTAATTTCAGCCGCCCTGATTGTACCAAATCTCCCCTTGAGCATTATGGAGGGGATCTTCTATGGCGACTCTTGGTGCAGCCTTATTCTTTATAATCATACTCCAAATCCAAAGCCCGCAGGCTATTCATTTGACCTCCTTGTTTTTAGTCTGATAAGAATCTTCAGCTGTGAGACCCTGACAGGTGTGTGCCTTTTCTAAATTGTATCAAAACAGTTGAAGTGGACTCCAATCAAGGTGTAGAAACATTTCAAAGATGATCAAGAGAAATCGGAGCCACCTTAGCTTAATTTCAAGTCTTATGGGGAAGGGACTTATATCACTTATATCCATGTGAAGAAAAATAATTAGGGCTGTCAAGTTAACGCGTTAATAACGCGTTAACGCAAAAAAAAATTAACGCCACTAATTATTTTAACGCGATTAACGCATGTGTATTTTTTGTCCTCGGCCGCCGTAGTTTCAGAGCGCCGTAGTTTCAGAGCTTCCCCCCCCCATCTATGTATATACTCGCATTTTAGACTCTGTTACTAACTGTATATCTGTAGACTTGGTATGTCTTAAATGTCCGGTTAGGATGTATTAGAACGAAATCTAAAATGAAAATTGTAAATAAGCCATCTGTATGTAAAAAACCACCTGTATGTAAATTGTAAATAAGCCATCTGTATGTCAAATATGTCTTATATGTCTTAAATGATATGATGAATTGGAAATGGGGGACCCTGATGTAAACAAGACGAAAGTCTTTCTCTGGTCTGCATCCCCTTAACAATTGTATGTTTTGAGCTGTACTGTACTGTACCCAATATACAAGCTGTTAATAAACTTTTCAATCAATCAATCAATCAATCGAGTGTAAAATACCATCTACAAGCTGATGCCGACAGCCCCGCTCCTGCCGCCCACTTGTGGCAGACCACACTTCCACGCTCACCGGCAGGCCCGGACTGGCCATCGGGAGGACCGGGAGGGAGTGTGTATGTGTGGCGCGACTCGCACGAGCGAGGCACACCATACGTGTTGTTGTTAGCATCTGGTGCTAGCTAGCTGCGCTAACGGATATAAGGAGCTGTTTCAATGACATTTCGCCGACAACTGCGCCGAGCACTTGACTTTATGCAGGTAGCCAGACAGTGGGACATTGTACGAGAAGTCAGCACACTCAGCACGGATAGTACACGCAACATGATTGCAGCGTCCAGGCAGCTCACACACACACACACACACACACACACACACACACACACACACACACACACACACACACACACACACACACACACACACACACACACACACACCCACACACACAGTATTATTGTATGAGAGAGGTTCCAGGTTGAATTGAGGCGAATATTTGTAATGTTCAGAGGTTGTTGTGTTTAATATTCATGAGAATATGTGTCATTGTTCAAATGATAATAAACAAACATATAAAGCATATTTGTCCACTCATATGTTGACAAGAGTATTAAAAACTTGAAAAATATCCCTCTAAGGTACATTTAGAACAGATAAAAAATGTGCGATTAATTTGCGATTAATCGCGATTAACTATGGACAATCATGCGATTAATCGCGATTAAATATTTTAATCGACTGACAGCCCTAAAAATAATACTTGAGCATGAGTCTGCATCAGCCATAAATAAGTGAAGGGGTCTGAATCTATTGTCTGTCCCTCTTTAGAACTTCAAACATTTGATCGCCACCCTTAAAACAGAAACCTTAAACAGAAAACAGACCGATAATATAGCCACCGGCCTTTAGAGCCGAATGGCTGACCCGAGATTTGACCTTTGCATGTCACACAGACAATATTTATCAGGACCATGAGTTGAAGATGACTGATCTTCCCCTTGTTTGTTGTCTATTTTCTCAAGCCTTTCTTATTTCCCTGTGAGGTCAGTAACCCTTCAATTTTCTCTCACACACTGGTTAGTATTGCCTGGCTCCAGCACTGGTCCACCTCTTGTTCTCCTCACCCTTACTATTGCCTGGGGTGCTGCTTGAACTTAGGGACACACTACGTCCCTCAGTGGGAGAACTTGGAACCAGGAGGAAATGGGTTTTTCCCAAGGTTGGGACAGGCAACAATGAGAAAACATGAGGATTGGCTTAAAAGAGGAAACATGGAGATTAGAGGGACGAAAATGAAATGGACAAATGCTGTTTAAAAAGTGAATCCTTTCAGAGAAGATTGTAAAGGATAAGTTTAGTAGTGAATGCATGGATGGTGACTTTTAAATAGCTTAGGGGCAGAGTTGCTCGATGAGAAGGTCAAAAAGCTTCAATTAAGAGAGGCATCTGTGAACTCCTAACCTAAAATCTGGATTTGGTTATTCTGTTCTTTTGTGTCGCCATTTGTCAGTGCACCCTTGTTGTGCCACGCTGAATGTGAAACCACAAAATATTGGCTATTATTTATTATTTATGATTTCCATAATGGAACTGAAAAACAAAGGAAATGGACAAGTCTATACCTTGTTTAAAATGAACCGCACCATTTTTCTTCCACTTGCCTAGCTCCCTGCAGACGGATATTACTCATAGCTTCAACCTCTGCCAAGTCCTGGTCTAAGGGGCCATTAAGGTGTTTAAAGTCAGCCATTCATATTTGTGCTGGATTGCCTTTTGTCTATTTTAAATATTCCCCTGAAAATGTTTTAATGAAATATAGCCATGATGATTACCTGAGAGTGCACTGCATCATGCCCTACCATACTGCAATACTAGGCATCATTCAACACCTTACACATTATACAGTCAAATTACACTTTAGATTTTTTTCCTGCAGGTACAGCCGGCTATATTTTACTTTTGAACAAGTTAAATTGGAGATTTACACAAGGAATGTTGGCCAACCTGTGGCATTAAATCTACTAACGCCAGTTGTTGGCTGCTAATGGGCCACCATACAAGAGCTGAACCCCATGAACCTGTTTATTGGTTGTTCACTTTATTTCAATTTGAAATGTACTATAGCCTAGTAAAGGCGTTCTTAAATCTGACCGATGGTACGTTTGTGGTCATATACCTTAAATAAATTAAATCTGCACTTTGTTTTAAGACAGAATTGTAGATCTCATACACCAGTTATAGTGCATAGTAGTATATCCTCATACAAGGAAATAAGAGAACACATACCTATTTTTCTGTTATTAAAACTATGGTTATGATTTATCATCAATATTGATATCTTATTCTACTTTATAGAATACATATATGCCTATACCTATATGATACATTATATGGATTAAATGCTTAACTAGACAACCTGTATGTGTAATTCGCTACTGAAAACTCATCTTTTCCTACCTAAACAGGTTTTTACAAGGTTTTGGTTTTTAAAGAAGAATGCTTAAAATAAACATATAACTCAATCTAATCATGCACATACCTCCTAATCTCATGCATAAAGGAGTAGCATACATGCTAATTTCTTTGTGCAACTTAAAACCAAAATGCTGCAAGTCCTCACTGCAATTACTGAACCATGTGATTTATCTTAACCATCCCTTCCTCTGTTGAGCGTAATCAGTGAAATCAACTGTTTTCAGTGGTATAAAAACCTGCACAAACTTTGGAATCAAGGTCAAACTGATGCATATCCTGCCAAAATATTCCTAAGCAAAAGCACTTTCTTAAAAATTATGTGTTTGCAGTCGTAGCCTTCTCAGCATTTAGGCTATTTTTTGCTGATTTTAATTACTGAACCGTTACACATTGCAGTGGAGGTTTTATAAAGAACCAACTGAAACTAGTTTTTCTGCAGAAAGGCCCCTTGGGGCTACTTTACCCTGGAAAACTCTTTATATGAGAGACCGGGGATTCGTCCATGCAGCTTGAGTTACACCAGGCCTCTGTGACCTCCGAGTCACAGTGCTAAATGCAAAAGTGACAATGTAGATAATTACTTGCTAAAGATAATGGACTACTGATTGAGATCAATGTATTTCCTAAACAAAGAATGGCTGTAAAACTACAACTGAATGAATTGAAGGCTAAAATATGTATACACACTGAACAATAGGTGGCCTGAAGTAATGGAGATGCTCAGTTGACCTGAAATGTGTAAAGAGACAGCTTTCTAAACACCAATGTCAATCACAGCAAACACACACTCTCACGCTTGAGAGCTCACAAACAAGGAGAGTTGCATGCATACACATGCTCAGTACCAAACACTACAGACAAATCGTACATACAAGACCACCGTTTTTTATAAAAGTTTTTACAAAAATATAACTTCTGTGTTTGATATAAACCCAGTTGTGTCCCAGGAAAAAAACTTAAATAATGTCTCTTTGTTCTTAAACCCCCAACAAATTGCTTTTGCACACTCTGGGACACGCACCAAAGCATTTATACTTTTAATTGGAAAACATACAGATTGCATACATAGATTATTTTGCCAAAAGACTGCATATAGTTTCACCACAGATGTATTGCTACCGATCACAGCTCCCTTGAATTGTGCAACACGCTGTTAAGATTATGCATATATAAGAGTACGGCCACTTTGTGTACAAGGTGGGTCTGCTCTGCTGCGCCACCTGGGCCTGTCTCAGCTCCTTCAATTGCAATAGTTTCAAGACTCCTTCAATACAGCATGATGTTCATTTAGGGAACTGAAGTCGACAAACCAATGGGTGAAATCACGTCCTCTTCTTATACAGCCTGCAGTCTATGTGTAAAACCCATGAAGCATGCAATGGCAGGGTCGTGCTCTTTTCTATCCCACCACAAAACAAATTGGTGGGTGCTCATGTATGAAAGGCTCATACTGCCTGTCTATTCTACTGTATGTCTCTCTGTGCACTAGTGTAAAGTGCGGCTGTGGTTTAGAATGTACACATTTCTGTCACTCTGGGATTTAAACTTTAATTACTAACCCAGGTTTCCTCCATAAGGCACAGTGTGTTCTCACATGGTGGTAGTGGTTCTCTTGAGGAAACCTCTGCTAAAGTGAAATCATATGAAAGAGGCAGGGTTTCCTTGTGGAGTATAATGTTAAGTATTGTAGATTGTAACCGCAATAGTCTTGTTTGTATGTTCATGAAGATATTTGTCAGGATTTTAGAATAAATGCTTTTATTTTCTTCTCTAAAGTGACTTATAACTGTTGGAGGTCTTTATGAAACCTGAGACAAATTAGCAAGCAATGATGAAGGTTCAGGTTAATGTATTGGCTCAGTGACAATTTAATTGCACACATTTCACAATTGCACATATTTTGATTTTACTGTTTTCTATAGAACAAAAGTATAAAATCCAGCCATATCGAAAATCCTAAACTGCAGTTTAGGCTGTCACAGATGCTTAAGGAGGCTGCCCACATCCTCTGCTTTTGAGAAAAAACATGCAAAATTAGCACAGCAGAATCCATATATCCTCATCAAAAAGTCAATGGAGAGACAACAGATAGCTAGCTTCAAACAAAGCTACTACAAAAAAGGAATTAACCTTGATTAGGTCTAATATATGGCAGGAAAAGAAGCGTTGACAGAGGGAGGTGGAGTGTAGCCTGGGTGGGATGCTGCTGGGGGCTTAAGTGAAGGAGGTGGAGCAGGTCGGGTATAGTGATGCTTTGGGGCTTTGATGTAAACAAGATGAATATCTGGCATGTTTATGCTTAAATTTGGTGCCCAATTGTGAAACGATTGGTTACAAATTGAAAAATGAGAATCAGGTGCAGAGTCTGGGAGTAATACTCACCTCCCCTTAGTGGAAACTGCATACTCAAATGCTTACAGTACATTCACACACATGCCCACAGGCACAGAAACTCCCGTTTTATTTATGTCCCCTTCAACAAGCCCCATCTCAGTTCATCAGAGTATTCATGGCCCTCTGCAGGTCCACAAAGCTTGGCTATCACTTCCCCTCCTCTGCCAGGCTGGTGGAAGTTTGTGTTACACAACTCTTTTTACTTTCACCATCCAAACGTGTGCCCATAAACTCTCTGTTAATGTATTTTTGTCACATATTTAAGAAAGTCGTAAGAGTATTTATAGAGCGCCCGTAGTGAGGAGGGAAGAGGGAGCCCTAACTTGAGCCCTAACTTGCTGCTACCCTCTGTCCTGGGAGAATACAAACATCTTGTTTTCATTAGCGGGGGGTCAGGGGGTGGGGGGAGGAGTGGAGGTAGCAGTTTAATGTGTGTGTTTGTTGGAATTGTTCTGTGTCGACGTGTGTACCATAAATGTGTGGTGTTTGTAATTGTCAATTCTACCAATGCTAGATAAAGAACAAGAGCTGATGACATCCAGATGACAAACATCCCCTTTAACACAGAGCTATCTGTTGCCAAGAAACTACGGTTAGCTCATCGAGATTTAAAAACATGCAATGTAGTTTTCACTTGTTACAACTTTTTGTTTAAGAAATGTGCAGAGCAGTATGTTGCTATGCCAATGTGTTTATGTCATCAACAATATGCTGACCTACCTCTGAACCGAATGCACAAAGCACAAGGAGAAAACTTCTGTATGCACATAATGCTGCGTTTACTGACCTGGCTACCTTCCTGCTGTCATTCATGAACTGCTGACCCTTCTCCCTGTTCCTGCAGAGCTGGCTTTCTCGGACTAGATGAAAATAAATGTGCATGTGCAAAAAGACACACAAGAGGACACATTTGAAGTAGGACAGATGTTGGTCAATAACAACTTCTTTTATAAAACATTTAAAATCACTTTCCAAGTTACTTTGACTGGGTTGTACAGATCAACAGTGAACTAATATTATGTTTCAATGGTACAACTGTTGCTGACAGGGGAAAAGAACCAGCAGGCATCAACATTTAGTGCATTTGCATACACATAAGTAACCAGGCTACAGTCCCATTTTACCTTTTTATTTTAATATGTTAACTGCAACGCACAAGATGAGCAAACCCAACATAAATTGTGTAATATTTTTAAGGAGAAAGTGGCACAAAATAATAAACATTAATAAAATGGACCCAAAAAAAGATTGAATAAATGACATTTTATTTGTTTTTTTACTCAATTTAAACATAGTGTTACCTTATTCTTCTGCAAGCTGTTATTGAATTCCTTATTTAAAGTCAATATGACTGAATACTTGAGTGAGTAAGGTTTTTGATCACTTGATGCACAGCAAATGTGTTTTTCAGTACAAAAGGTATTTTGAGGTGTCAGAGATCCTGTAAAAACAACACACACACACACACACACACACACACACACACACACACACACACACACACACACACACACACACACACACACACACACACACACACTACCTGAAACACCCTGCCGCTACCAACAACATTGGAGATAACGCTGTTTCCTCTCCTTCCTATGGGCTTGGCTTTATCTGTTCACATGTGTTTATAAATGATAGTATCTTTTCATACAGCAGGAGCTATGAGACACATAAATCCTGCCTTCTTCCTGAAAATGTTTTCCCTCTGTCCTTATCACACATGGCTCATCCCCTGTCACAACCACAATATTGACAGATCTCAACCATCAATGCCATCATAATACTGCACTGTATGTACTGTTCAAAAGAGTGTTTTTCAAGAGAATGTTTCTTTAATAATATGATGGATGTTTGCTACTGAATGCTTTTAGCAGAGGGATGACTGTATATCAGGCCCCACTGCATTTATAGATTTTAGTTAGTTAGTTTAGTTGGTTGAAATGACAATTAATTACTTTAATTAACAGCTACAAGGTACCTCCAAACCAAGTGTGACAGTGTCTTGATTACAGAGCCTATATGTATACCAGTTCCAAATGCAGCACAACTGATGTCTTCATCCTCTGAAGGCTCTTTGAACACAGCGGCAGACACGTGTAGTGGAAGTGTCGGAAACAGGTGCTTTGTGGCTCAGGCAGCTCTCCCTGTTTGATATTCTTTATAAGAAACAGACGGTAAAGAGCCGGGCGTGTCCATAAACACAGCGAGCACAAGCCTGCGGAGACCACTGTGTCAGTTCCCCTGTGCTATTAGATGGGGAAGTACAGGGCATTTCAACATATTTATTATGATGGAGTTTTAAGCAATAAGCATTCATTTAGGGAAGGTTGCTGTGACAGCATCATGGGTTTATTTAAATATGTATTACACACTTTTTGTCATTGTTGATCAAGTATTCCCTTGCTGAGTTTGTCCATCGTTCTGCCCATACAATAGTTTGTTTGTTATTTTTTGTAGTAAATTGTCCTATTGTTGTTATCTTTGCTAAGGCGAAATGGACAAATAAACAAACGGGCCCTGCTGACACAAAATCATCTTTAAGATAAGGCGGGGTGTTTTGGTTGCATTTTTATATCTTTTGATGAATTGTGTGTATGTCTTTATCCTTTACTTTTCCATGATTTCTATTTGATTGTACTTGAGTTATAGTGATAAAAGGCTTCATCGTCGGAATGACACAACCTAAACTGTCCGACAACATAAGTACACACATGAAAGTTTAAATTCAATGTTAAGCAACTTCTTTAAAAACACATCTTGAACACTCATTTATTCCCAGAAGTGTCAGGAGATTCCTCTCCTGTAGAAAGACATCGAGGCTAACGGTGTCACTCCAATGCTTCCCCTGGGAGAAGCAGAGCCCCAGAACTACTGACATGCGCGACCTCCAACCAAATGATGCTGGCACAATACAAATAAATGGTTTCTGATGATGTGTTAATCCCCTCTGACAATGCGGCTTGCCTCTGAATTAAGATGTCATTTTTTCTCACCAAAGTGACACCTGTTTATAATAGGAGGCCTGGAATGACTTATGTGCCTGTTATTTTTGCCTGTGAGCAGGGAAAGTGAGGGGAACTGGGCTGATACGTGTGGCCTTGTATTTCACCATCATTAGAGCATGGTTGAAATGTGCTCACAAGGGAGTGTTTGAAATATTACTTTAGAAATTAATTCATCTGAACAGCTAGATTGGGATTGCATTAAATGTGCATCAGTTCCCGCATGTTGCCTAAGTTCCCTTTAATGCCATCTGTCACAAGGACACCTCAAATCTAATATGCAAGAAATGACTCTAGTGATTGTATACCCATCCTTCATTAATCAGGAGTTGGATTGGTTGACTCTGACAAAACAGTACAGTACACTTTCTAACGTCTCACTGCGTACACACACTACACACAAAGGCTGCTGCCACCAAAGTTACACAATGATCATAATCAGCTTCTTAGCTTTGGCTCTGTTGCTGTCAGACTAAACTTAGGGAAGTTGGAGCATGCAGTCCAGATGTGAGCAAAGGTGTCCACCCTCGCAGGCTAATCAGATTGATTAGGGGCAGTAATCTGGCGGGCTGGCACTGGACTCTGCACTTCATGAGGCTGAGCAGTGAGAACTCACAAGATGGCTGGATGTAACACAGTCCAGAGCAGCATGGGCTTGCCTGCTCCTCCAGTGCACTGACATGTGAACGCTTAGGTACACCGGGGTTCTGACTATGGTATTGTGTATCTGTTTTAAATCAAACTGCAGACTAAAAAAGACCCAGTCGCTTTGGGCATTCTCAGACCAGTCCCAAGCATATTTTGATCCTGTTTTTTTATGTAATATTGAAATCATTTGTGCCTTTTCAACTCAACTTCCTTCCATCGGATGAAACTGCCCAAAACTTCAAATCAAAGCAGTCACCATATAAGAGTGGAGCGGAGCTTATAAACAGGCGCAGCAACAGGAGGTCTTATTCAGCTCCGGCCTGAATTTCAGACTTTGAATCCAACCCATTGAATTGATTTGAGAGGGATGTGGGAACTCAGATAGCCGTGCTGACAAGCTCACCCAATGATCAGAAAAGGAAATGCTGCTCTCAATGACCTTACTGTTACCCTGAACAACGGCACATGAGTCTCCTCTTTCTGATACCGGTCTGGGTCTGAAACATCCAATTCAGTCCCATCCCAGGAACTAGCCTTCCTCTCATTTCCTGTCTGCACAACAGCCGTCGCCTGTTTAAATTACGCCCCAGTGCCTCCCGAGTTCCCTTGCAAATAGCTACATACACTCTCTCTCGCTCCCTCTCTTTCTCTCTCTCTATTCCTATTGACTCCAGCTGCCTCCCAAGCCATGTTTTTCTGCAAAGGCCACAACACACTAACAGAGTATTTTGCTGAATGATGCCCTGCAAGCTATAAATATAACAGCTGATAAAGAACAAATACTCTTTACTTGAAAATGCCCTAAGGTTTTCAAAGAATAGTTTGTGTATTTGTTTTTCAATGTGCTTGGGTTAGGTCAATGCAACGTGTGTGAAGTAAAACTATAGGTTAGGTTGGATAAATGAAGCTATCAGCCCTTTTCAAAGGTATTTTATTAACATCTAATATCTTGTTTGTCTAAGTGTGAAAAGGTCATCCTGGCCAAGAAATAGTCAAGAAAAACGGCATTTGTCAGTTTTTACTCCTTATATGCTTATCAAGGCTAAGCTAATTAGCTGATGAATCAAGCTGTGACAGTGGCAGCCATCATCCTATCAAATACTTGGCAAGGAAGCAATTTACTATCTCAAAGCAATCCTTTAAGCCTCACTATTTTATGACATGAATGAAAAAATAAATGTTCACTTGATCAATTTAAATAGTATGTAATGCTGACTGGCTGTGGCTCACTCTCTGGTCAATCAAGAAGGATGACCCGTTGCCAAAAACATCAGGTTTGCACATTTGAAGGTTTGAAAGGCAACAAGGCGTAACTGTGTGTACTTGAATTTGAACCGCGCATCCTAGAAAATTTGACTTACATTCTGCAGGCCGAAAAAGAGTGTTTGTTCCTGTGGCTAACTACATGCTATTGAAGTCAGATTTAATGTATTCATCTATAACTGATACGTCTCCTCTGTCTGACCTGGTCCAGCCAACCTCCCCTGAGGTCCATGCTAAAATGTGATTGCTCAAAGCTTTCTGTTCGGAAAGTGTCTTCATCTCTCAGTGCGTTGACACTCAGCAGAAACAACACTACATAAACAAGGTGAACCATATAATAACTAATCAACACTGCGTCTATAAAAAAGGTCAATTTTGAAAAGTGTGAAGAGATACTGGTGAAAACCCAATGCAATCATTACCTCCATATTTTCACCCCAAAAGTCCCTGCACAGATGTTATCACGTAATTTCAAAACACACATGCTGCAGCCTCTATGAGATGGACATTGTTACTTTAACAAGGAATGATGTGGCTTTTAATGAAAGTAGGAGAGTTCCTTAAGTCCAGACTGTGTGGCTAATTCCCATGAAGGCAGTTAAAAACGAATTTATTGTACTCGTTTACATTTCAATGCATGTTCCAGAGAAATGGGGGAATTATAAACCACGGGTCTATTTTTCTCCTCTCTGAGTATGCATAAATGTGGAGAGAAAAATGCAGCCAGTGTTTTATGTCTCCCCCATTGCTCTGACTGCACTCTGTGGACACCGAGGGGAGGGCGTTCAACACATCTAGCCTCTGCTAATCCCACTCACATACACATTTGAGACATATTTTGCTGCATAACAATCGTGCTAGACTCAACACTACAGTACCTGCTCTGTTGCCTTGGTAAACCATTTAAAATTATAATTTGCAGAACAAATACTGTAAAGTTTATGTCTGAAAGTCATGATATTTTGTGTAACCAGTATATTCAATGTGGATTTATGTGCATATGTGTATATATATGCCTCCACTAATTGTTGTAAGTGCGTACAAGCTCAAGCAATACGGGGGTGGAAGTAGACTTTTAGATGGATGGTGATGTGCGGGATAGTCCAGTTTAGTCTCACAAAGAAAGGGGACATTAGTTAGCAGATAGGCGGTTTTCCCCCACACAGCATTTGTCTGAGACCCACCCTGGTCAATCTAAGTTTGTTGGTCCTTTTGGTCAAGCCACCCACTGGCTGTGGCTCACTCGCTGCCGAGGCACAGTCAAGATACGCACTCACGCTTGCCAACAAAATCAGATTTGCACATTTGAAAGTTTGAATGGCCGCAAAGGGTAACACTGTAAACTTCACATTGAACCCTAAATCAAAAAAATGTTAGGTACAGTACATGACGTCAGTAAATTGCTACCAGCTTGGCCTTGTTTACAAATCCAACCAGACTGTGTTAATGTTATACCTGCCTTAACTTCAGCTTTTCGTCTAAATACTGTGGCTGTTTAGTAATCAGAAATCAGTTGATATTGATATTTAAGTTCAAAAGTTAACTTCCTGTTGAAGGAGTGTTCAAAAACTGGTTTTAATGGAGAGTGTGAAAAAAGGACTTTACAGTTTCTCAATTATTGTGATAAGACTCTCTTTTAGTCTCATTTGATCATTTAGCTTTAAAAGACGGATATAAATACCTTAAAAGGTATTTAATTACCTTTTATCACAATCACCTCAAAATATGTTCACATACTAAGAATTTCCATTGCAATAGAAGTTCTGGAGTAAATATAATTGCTGAATGCATTATGGTCACTGCCAATATTTTTGGCAGTCAAGGAAGTGTAATATTTCTATATTGCAGAGAAATTGTAGGGAGGGGTTCAGGGTGAATGGTTGCCTGAATAGAGCACAAGCCCTTAGTATAAAATATCTGGGTTTGTGATCTGCATCCCAAATGTGGTCAGGTTTAGTCTACTAACATGATTAAGGAGATAGAATATGACAGTCATATTGGAATCACTCTGTATATTGTTATCTCTACAAATAGGACAAAAAATTCAATTACAAATCCCTAACATGTCATTACACTGTTGTCCAGCAGTATATCTATGTCGACTTATACTGTAGCAATGCAGTTTTTTTTAACCACAGAGAACACACAGCCTGACATGGTGGCCAATAAAATCAAAAGTACAACAACCCCTGGTGGGTTTCATGGTCACATTTGACATCAATCAGCGATGTCCAGGGTCAGCAGCAGAGCGATTTTGTCCACAGGACTCCTCTGATCACTCCCTCACACACTTCTCAGCAAAACAGGCCTCTACATCAATACTTCACTGGGCAGGAACTTTCTGGACATGGGGTCGTTATTCCCAGAAGAAAAGAAAAATCGCTGGAGGTCCCTTCTCTTTAGTCTATGAGCAGCAAATGGGCAAAACCTGCAAGTGGGCTTTTTTTCTTTTTAGAGAAAGAGAGAAAATTGTGTTGACTTTGGAGTCTCCCTTGTTTCTCTTCATCACAGGAGTGAGGGGTCCAGTGATTTTTATTGGGCATACGGCTGACATTTTGATTTCGGCAGTGTACTTCTGACTTTGATGTCAACCCCTGCAATTTTCCTTGCAAAAAAAAAAGGTTGTTACATGTCAGGGAGGTATGTGCAATATTTACTTTACTTTATCTCACTCTCTGTTCTGAGAGAGACTTCTGAAGTGTGAGGGATTAGAATGGAAATGATCAATCACTGAAGCCCCTAGATTCACACACACACGGGGACACACATTGTATTTTGTTCACACCCATCTTGTCTTCCACTCCCTCCCCTTACCTTTTGGCTATGTGGTCTATGAACAACTTTTTGATCCTCTCACTAGGATAAGAGACATTGAAGTTGATTGAATGCAGTCCAGCACTGGAATCATGTCCAACAAAGTACACAGGGAATTCCCAGCACAAATAGTGTTTGTATGTATGTATTTAAATAATCAAAAGTAAGCATGAATTATTGCACTTGGAATTATAAGTAAGACTTAAAAAGGCATGTCATACATTAGAAGTGGTACAGTTCCTGATTTATATGAGAGATTAATTCATGTTTGACACGTTCTGCTCTGCTGCCCAAGTTCTGAAGCCGAACCGTGCCCATGTGTTCTTGTTTTTCTTTTCTTGCACATGTGAAAGACCATTTGGAAGCAATTTTTCTTTGTTAATATGAGTATTATTTTAATTGTAGTAATTATAGGTTAAACTGTTCGACCACTCGCATGTTGCTCACCAGCTTTAGACGAAATGACAATTTGACTCCTTTCATTCCCTTTCTCTCCTGCCTAATGACTTTTTCCCCCCCGAAAAATAGAAAATCCAAATGAGTTTCCATTTGAAAAGCACCTTATTATAGTGCGATTTGAAAAGCTAGATGAACTTCTGCCATTGTGATTGTGATTTGTAAGAAAGAAGACTTTTTTTTTGCTACAACACCACTCGACTTTGACATTTCTTGACCAATCAGCATATGATGGGCAGCGAAAAACGTTGAGGAGGACGATTTCTGGGGAATTGAACTGTTTGCTGGCTAACCTCTTCGTGGTTTCCTCTTTCTGTGACCCCTAAATCGCAACTGAGATATAGTAGTCAAGCATATGGTCTGGTAAAATGTAACCTTCAGCAGACCTTAGTGGTGGGTGGTACAACATATTTCACTTAAAACTCAATTATGTAAAAGCCTCACTTATAAGTGAACTTATATGGAAAGCAAAAATCATGAAGAATAGTCTCCTTTCTGTTTGTCCTTGCTACCAGAGAGTTGTATGAAATGGGAAGCAAATTCTTTATCTGCTTAAACCAGCCCTTGAGGCTCATAAAGCCCTTTAAAGTAGGATTTTCAAGAGAAAAGTTTATGTAAACTGTATTAGGGATTTTTGTGAGAGAGTGAAAGTGGTAATTGTCCACATTCCAACAGTTTCAATACATAAACTATGGGACCGTCAGCCGTGAACAACCCAGCTGTTAGCAATTTGTGTAGCAGATAATAATCAGGCTACATGCAAAGCAGCGTTCCTCTGTCAGGCATTAAGGCTGTGGCCCATGCTGTTAGGGATTTGAGACATTTAAAGGAATAGTTGGTTTAGTTTAAATAACCTTGGACAAGAAGGAAAACTAGACCTCCTCTGGCCACATTAACAATCTCACTCCAAGAGCGATCCAGATCATTTATCAAGATGAACCAGAGCATGAGTACACTCATACTGTAGTCTACACAAAGAACACATGTGGCGTATCACAAATTCTACAGTCAATTTTTTAGAGGCCAGCAGTGAACATCCATCATTGATGCCAGTTTTTAAAAAACGATCTGAAACCAATAAACAAGCTTGTTATAGGATCTTTATAGAACTGCTTGTTTGTCTGCTCTTATTTAACAGACACTTTGGTGGATCACTTTTAAGGAACAGAAGTGTTTATTGGCAGCATGTGATTTGTCACTGACAGACACAATTACAAAACCCAAGTGCAAACAGAACAATAACACAAACACGTCTAATGACAAGTTCTCAAAAGAAGCTATGGCAAAAATGTCAGTCTTCACCACGTGCAGACACGAGCAGCAACTGCAGAGTCCTCCTCTGTGATTTATGTCCCTGCTGTGTCTCTCAGGGTCCCCCTCAGCACATGGTCACCTCATGAACAGCTGGGCGGGGTATTTGATTGGTTGTCAGGCAGGTTCGGTAGACTTTATTGTATGTCTTTTCATTGCTCTATTCATACATGAATGATCCAGTTTCATTTGGGTCAGATGGCTCCCTCAGCAATGTGTTTGTGTAGTGTTTCCAGGGAAATGATAGCCTTTAGTCAGTTAGAGAAACTCCTCCAAATAGAGCTAATGGAGTGACGTCATGTGAGGTAAAGGTAGATAAAGTAAAGTAACAGGCTACAATTATTTATCTCATATCTCTGAAATATAACATTTTTATATTTTCAAATTGCAAGTAAATATGACGGAACAGCTTTCTACATAAATAGACCCACACGTTTTCCACTATTCATCCATGTAAATTGACAAGTGGTTGTCGAGTAGCAGCCAGCACCACCTGATACAGAGGGAGATGTATTAGGGTCAACTTAGCTGCCACTGATCTGTGTTTTTCCCCTCTGCTCCTGCGCTGCTCCAACAGGTGCTGCTTCAGTCGGAGAGATTAGGTGATCAGTGTCCTCAGATTCCTTCCTACTTGGAATGTCGTCCATGCAGAGAAGGACAGGCCTTTCCACGCTTCCTGAGGGGAGGTTAAGGTAAGATGGGCAGCTGGATGGGAAGGTGAAGGTGACTTGAGCAGGAAAGAACGTCAGCCTGTCATTACCTATTGCGAGACAAGGAACGAGAAATGATTAACCGATCAAAGAAGGGACATTAAGCCAGTTGATATAAACTGGCAATTGAATCATGGTTTTCCAAGTGAAGATACCAGACATTCTCTGGTCGTAGCTTCTCAGTTGCAAGCTATGATTAGTCTTTTGTGAAAGTAAATCTTTTGTGGGGGGTTTTGATGATGATTAAAAGAAGAAGCTGTTTTGTAAACATGTTTAAGAAGTCCTTAAAGTGAATGTTGTCACAGGTTTTGCCTAGGTGTAAACTCTAGTATCCTGCATGACACTCGGCCGCTAGCAGAGGGAAATGCACCTATACATTTTATATTGGTGGCATGTAAGAATGAGCTTATTAGTGTGGACATTTAAAAGCAGAGTAAAAAGATATTCTAATGTGTTTACCAAGAGTCGCAGTCTGGCTGTCAAAGGGATTGAGCATGGAGACAGTGATGATACAGTGAGGGTACTGGAGAGTCCTGTGGAGATGGGGTTGCAGGCTGGGAGGGAGGTCACACATGCTCTGTGTCCCCCAGGGAGTCGTGGGGGGACGAGACACGAGTGGTGCCTGCGTTTGAGGTGCAGCTCCTGGGCGCCACACAGATGAGCTCATGAAACGCTATGCTGTCCGCCTAGCCGGGGTTGGGGCGTGGAGGGTGAGAGGAGAGGGCATCCCTGCCATCAATCACCCAGGGTGGAGCTGGGACCCACTGCTCCCGGATCAGCCAGACAGGCAGGAGGAACATGGGGCCAAGGCCACATTAAAGGCATTGAGTGTCCCCCCCTCAGCATGAGAGGGCGGGGACGGAGTCAAAGGAGAGAGGCTGAGGGGATAACAACCAGGAGGTGTGGTGCCAAGTAACTGGAGAGGTGTAGCTGAGCGTGGAGACAAAGTGAGGAGTCGAGACAGGGGCAGGGGAGGGACACTGAGGGAGAGTGGCCTGTGAAACTTGAAGACAGAGGCAGAGACAGAAAGAGACAAACATTGTCAGAAGCCCAGCTTACAACTCAAAGCCTAGTCCATGAACTCATCACCTTTGGTCACATGGTGTGCAGCTTGGACAAGAATGCTTTCTATTTCTCAAACGTGTGCGTGCTCAGAGCCAGGAGTCAGTCAGGAGTAATTTCAGGACCCCGTTATGTGTTTTTGGCAGGAGTGTGATCCACCCCTACGTGTTGGCAGCCGTCACAGACTCCGGGTGAAACGGTCTGCTGACACACAGGCTCACGCTCAGAGTATCTGGTGTTGACAGACAGGCAGCAGACACACCAGGTACCAGTCAAAGTCCATCAAGAGGCAACTCTGGAAATTCATTCGAAATACAGACAATCCTTACAAAGTGGAGAGTAAATGCTTGGATTACTGTATGCATGAGCATTCCATATTGTAGTATTCTCAACGATTTTTAACAAGCAACAATTATATAAAGCTTTTTTTATATATATGACAGAATAACTTTTGTACTCTGATATAGTTAGAACGAATGGTTTAATGTAGATGATGTGCTTACAAAAAATGATGTGCTGATAATTATTTTTTAAGGAGCTCATTTAACACATCACCCGTAAGAAACCTAACATTTTGGTTACTATTTTTGGTCATGGAAATAGTCAGGTGGCTGAAGCAAGGAGGGAGGGTTAATAACATCATAATTTATCATTTATTTATGTGTATCTATTCAACAGAATGTACACTTTTTCAGCTGACAAACTTTCATAACGTTTCAATACATTCACACAAATCCTTTTCCCCTTACAATGGAATAAGAATTGAATACTAACAACAAAGGGGGAACAATTTGACCTTAGGAGAATTTGGTATCAATGTTGGTTTAGGTTTCATGAAGAAATCTCAACTCTTTGTATAAAATAATTGCATATTTCTAACCTACCTAGGGTCAAATAAAGAATCAGTGTTACAATTTCCAGTGCACATTTTTTCAAAATCCAGCATTTTAAAACATACCGTGTTAGCCAAACTCCTCTCCTCATACATGTAGATATGTTGTCTAGGCACAGATAACCCGGTAACCCTTTCACGCTTTATTACAGAGAGCACCTGTGATGCATAAATCTGTAACAAACTCCCAGACTAGTATGTTACATTTCTAATAAGCGTCACCAAACAGGGAGGGGGTAAGTGAAAAAGAATGGCTACTGTATGGGTTTGTAATAAGAGCCAGCTGTGGCTGGCCATATGGGCCTTGTGCCGAGAGCATGTTGCTGGAAGATTTGCGCCAGAGAAAAGCTGGCAGGCACATCATAAATCCAGCTTGTTTGGTATGATTGTTTTTTCTTTTGAAGAGGCTTGAAACAAGCAAATTGTGTTTTAATTAGTAAGATGTCCTTCCCGATAATACAGCTCAAGATCGAACAAATGAACTTCTATTTAAGCACACAATCTGTGTATGTAAGAGAGCAAAGGTTCTCCTGACTTTAGGCCTGATGAATTATGCAGCTTTTTCCAATGGACAATTTATTTCGACACTAACAACCTTTGGTGAACCCAACAATGTGCAATGGAAGTATATTGCACTTAAAATGGCACAGAATTAAACTGGATGAAGTAAAGTCTGAACCCTGACTCCTTGGTGTTCTGATCCAACAAGTTGCTGGATTCTCTCCAGAAAAGCAACAGGACAGCACCAGAGCCCCAGTAGTAATTCTTGGAAATGGGGTGGCCTTTCACAGTGCTTAACCTGCCCCGAAAGAATTTGTCTGTGTCCTCTGCTTAAATAATTAAAGCAGCGAGGGTCTGAAATAAACCATGCGGTTCCACATTTTCTTCCTCTCTCAGCGCCACATGCAAACATGTGAAACTGTGTGTAGGTATAAAAAACAGAAGTAAAAAAGAAACATTCCTGTCTGAGCAATCTCTGTAAGCACTACATCATGTTTATTAACAGTACTAAATCAGAGTTTGTGCCGCGGAGGGGAGCTACAATACTCCTGAGGAGCCTCAGAATGACTCCGCCTGGGTGAGCGCAACATAGCACATTTGGAGTATGTTATAGGAGGGGAGGGAGTTTTAAAAACAGAAATATTTTCTTTATTCCCTCTTTTCACCTTTATTCATCCTCTGTGTCTAGCTAAGTCAGAAATGCATTTTCGTGCTGAGAGCGAGAAAGGTGAAACGATATAAATAGCCTTGGTATTTCTCTTTTTCATTTTGTTGCACGTGTGTCCACTCCCCACAGGTTAGTCATTTTTTAAATCATATTATGAAAGATAAAACTAGTGAGGACAACAGGTACAGAGGTCAGCACAATAATAATAATAAGCCTGAATCCCACATAACCTTCTACCTCCACAAGTATCTCTCTTTGTCTTTCTCTCCACTCTCATCCACAGCTGCAGACCTCGAGGGCCCCCGACTCTCTGTGTGGGCCCGGGGCTGCGTCAGGGACCCAGGCAGCCAGGGACAAAGTGGTAAATTCACACACATGCCCTTCTAGCCCTGCACTTCCTGCAACTCCATTGGCCCCTGCGTTTGTAATTACCACTGTGAGCAAATGCACTCTCCCTTAGCTACAAATTGCTGATAAGCTGTTTTTCTAAAACACAGTCCACTACTACCAGTCATTAGCAACATGATCTCATACCGTATGCCCACCCTGCTGCCTGTGAAAACAGTCTGAGAGTGGCAGTAATATTTACAACTGCATATCAACGTCTTTGATCTCAACGTGATCTATTATTTTTTTCTATAAAGGTTCACCAACATGTGCGCAATTGGCTGAATATTTTTGAAAACAGATCCACACAATCCTCTAAAATCCCTGCTGCCACCATGTAAATCATAAACTGAAGTCTTTACTAATATGTTGCTGTTTGTGACTTATAAACAGAACTCTTACCCAATACATGTTAGCAAACATGCCCTCTGATCTGAGAACAGTACCAAACCTAGATTAGTTATTGGATCAAGTACTGTACTTGCAAAAGAGATGAATTTAAGATGTAATAGCACAGCTTTATGGATACACATGATGTTAATTTGGCTGGATAGTCATAGACGGGTTGATGCAGAGAAAACCAAATATTTGACTTTGTTTCATCTGTAATGATGACAGTGAGGGGGTAGGTTAATGGCTAACATGATATGCCAAACCACAGCCCACAACCTTAATACCTTTGCCTTTTTGGATACAATTCAAGGATGTCAGGCTTGTACAGTATGTCTCTAGATGTTAAATCAAGTCAAACACATTTTATTTTAATTTTAAATGCATGTCTTCCAATTATCCTATCATATCTACTTGCACCTGCTCTTTCCTCTCTGGATGGTACATGCTCTTAAGGCAGTACATGGCTTTTATATGAGGTTTAGTGACAATGTGCTCTTGTTAGAGTTTATTTTGAATAACAACAACATCACAGTCTGCTTCAAAGTGCTTTTTTCAAGTATCAGAAAAACCTGACAGATGAGCAGTTTTCTGCATAAAACCCTCTGTCTGAGGTATGTGTGAGTGATGCCTTGGTATGGATAATAAGTGTCTGTCGATTCAGTCTTTCACTTTATTTATACTTCTAACATTCTTCAGCTGCTAACAAAAAAGGTTTCGTAAGTTATTTTTGATTAAAGTACGAATGATGCATGTGAAACCAACTGTCCAACATGGTCACAGCAATAGTCATGCGACCTATCTCATTTGAAGCATGCATCGGCTTTTACAAGAGATGTGTGTGGCGGGAGGTGAAAGGTGCAGGGGAGATGGGGCGAGTCAACAGCCTGCTTGTAAGGCCTCCAGGCCGAGGGATGCTGAGTACTCTTCACCCGGGCAAAGGTTCACTCCGATCATCTGGGCCAATCTGTTCCAGACGTGGTAAATGACACATTATTGGATCCAGACCTGACAAGGGCTTTGTGTATATTACATTACCAGACACCAGGCTCACTTAAGCTTCATTACCTACATCCCTCCTCCCCACTACCATAGGGTGAGGGAAGAAGAGAAAGGGCAACGTATAGATCTAACCAGAATCCATGCACAGAGGGTGCTTTTTCCTCTACGTCAGGCCCATACTCTGCAGTCAGCTCGCCTTCAAACAGCTCTCTTCCTCCCTCTCTTTTCTTCTTCGTTGTTTCCCTGCTTTCTGCGCTGGGAATCTGTTAAATATAACAACACCAGAATCCACCCTGGAACACCCAAGACGATACTGCCCGCAGGGATTTTTAGGGAGATATTAGAAACACACCATAGAGGTCACCCCAACCTCCTCTCTTCCCACACTGATGGAACTAATGGCACTGACTAATCATTTAACAATTTCAAGTTGTATTGAAGCAAAAAAAGTTTTTCGGCCAGGTGATATTGAGTCAATGCATTAGTGTTGTGAGCAACTACGACTAATTTGTGGACAAAACCCTTACCATTCCCTCAAATCAAAGATTTACTCTCTAAACCGAATTTAAACCCTCAAGACTATAAGCTACTCTAGCATCGACACTCAAAATAACATCTTAACTACAGCATGTTACGGTGGGAGGTTTCCTGTGGCTTGGATGCCTCACAGTGGGATATGTGCCATAAGCAGTTGGTGGATTTGGCTAAACCTTCCTTTATTTGGACTACATACGCACAAAAACCCATACCACACGTTTCAGGCAGGGGTCACTTGGTAAAGTTTCCATTTGACGCTTTTGAAACTGCATACAGGTGTGTGTTTTTAAAAGCGACCATCTGTAGGAGTGTATGTTTAAATGTTTGTAAATGACACAGCTCAAGTATACATCCACAGGGCAGTTTGTAGGCTTTGATTCCTTTTTGAACATGTGGGCATCAGGCTACAAACGAAACATGTTGTCCCCAATAAACGTAATTCACAATACAATTATTTTGTGAAATAAGGCCACACCAAGTAACTTAGCACTTCTGTCGTCAAATAGATCACCCATAATGATTTACAGCCTATAGAATAGCTCTCTATTACACGCAGACCACAACGCCCTCTTGACCTCCACCTATAAAGAGACTTTCATCACATCTATTTTCCAAACAGAAAGAATTTAAATGACAATCCCCTTCCTCGGTTTCTCGGTCAAATCACCTGCCAGGGTACAAGGACAGGGGACGCTGCAACAGAAGTCAGATTTAAGATATATGTGCCTCCAGGAATGATAACTGAAATGTGCACTCGCAAGCGTCAGTTAAGATATATGTGCCACGAGGATTACTGTTACAGTAAGAAGCCACAGCTGTAGCTTCCCCAGTAGCCAGAAAGAGGTCGAGAAAACCACATTATGTACGGTTTGCCATATGTAACATGAAATAATAACAGCTGCACTGTGTATGACCTAAAAAGGAATGATGTTTTTATTATTTCTGTTCGTGCACCACTTTGGTTCACTTAGTTTTTTACATGATAACTGGGTAATGGGCAGAATCTATATAAAGCAAAGAATAGTCCAAAGATTAAAGTGTTTGGAAACATTCACTCCTTGCCCACACATATAATGGAAGTCATACATGCAGTACATATTAGCATGGCATGCCTTTCAGCGCCAAAAAATACTTGGAGTATGTTGATGGATCAACATCAACTTTGTCATTCGTCACTTTCTGCGTGACATCACTTATTTCTGTTTTGCTCCTTCTCTCATTCATCGCTCTGCTTTCTTGTTTGTTTAAACTCTGTTCATTACAACCCACTGGTTACAGAGGTCACTTTGATGCCAAGAAATGTGAATAGAAAACGGTAAACGGCAACTTTGTTAACATTATTGAAGAAAGAAATTTGGCAGACTTCTTTTTCTTTCTCTATTTTTACTATAACAATTCTGAGACAATGTAATGCTTTTTTTTTTACTAGAAACTTCCTTTAAAGAATTATTAAAAGGATAATGTTGCCTCTGAAGAAATAAAAGATCATAATGTTATTTTTTGATCCTCTTAATGCTGACTTCACCTACTTTAAAATATGTGTGCTTCTTTATCATTCAGTTTAAATGTAATGGCAGACACTACAAGTTTAAAATGTTATTCTGTTTTTCTGCCCTTCACACGTTTGCCTGTGTCTGACATTTTACGTCTGTGTATGAGTGTGTGTGTGTGTGTGTGTGTGGGTGTGTGAGGTTAGATGGTCATGGAAGGCAGCTCGAGCTACACTGTTCCAGCTCATTAGCCGTGATTAATCGGCATGTGAGCTTTCCCATGGTCCCCTTCGCCTGGTGGAGACAGAGCTCACCTTGGAGGGCATAGGGTGTACAGGCAGCTACACCACAGTAACCCTCTGAGACGAGTAAAGTTTAATGTATACAAGTCAGTCCTACGTGGGGTAGACATTTCTCTATTTGCTTACATTTGCACTGCTGTAGGATTTTTTTAAAGGTTAGATATTATCATCACATTTATACATCCATATTTGCTAATGCGACCAAAATAGGAAATATACTGTCTTGTAAATGCAGTCTCCATGTGTATTTAGAAAAGAAAGGTTACAACTCAAAAATAAGTACTCATAATTGCACGTATAATTTGAGAATATACTTGTGTTTAAATAGTAGGTGCATTATTTTAATTTGAGTTCTTTATTAATAATGTTTATAGTTTTTTTACTTATTTAACACACACAGTATGGCAAAGAAAGAGTATTTGCATGCACTATGCATTTCAGAGTATGTTACACATCATATAGCATTCATGCAAGATTGAAAAAATAATACGAGAATTTAAAAGACAAGTATAAAAAGGTTTTACACTTATATTATACAGTATATAAAACCTTTGCCATACGCCACATACGTTTTTATTTTATGATCTGTATTTGAAATACACTAAGTTCCTTAGCAATTTAGTTTTAATTTGTGTCAAATATCTATCCAATCCCAAGATGGATTCTAAGATACCAATATTTTTGCAAACATTCATAAGTTAACAAAAATTATTTATTATTATTTAAATAAAGATCTACGATATATTTTATATTTCACTTTTTCCTTAAATGTAATGCAACCACTTTTGAGGTCAAGTTAAGCCCTGAGACGTTTACACTCTGTTGACAAAAAAAAAGATAATCCTGCTTCGTTCACACACAAATATACATTGATGTAGGTCTCCTCAATTAAGACATAATCATTTCTGTGAAGCCTTTGTTTTTTTCACTTATTGAGGAAATATGCTCTCTAATCCACTGATATAAGAACCATCTGTGTAAATTCATGCCCACAGAGGATAGACACAGGCTGGCTGCAGTGCACTGTATCTGTGGTGCACGGTGACACATTGTGATGAACTTGCAGTGATTGGCTCAAGGCTTTCAAAGGGGGATCAGTCTCATCTTCATTCTGCCCCTTATGCGTCTCCCTAAAATAAACAAGTCTTGTTTCTGTAGGGTCCCCGGCCGCCCACACACACACTCACTGCTGTAAGCGGGGTATTTTCACATGTGTAAGTGGGGGAGTCGCATGTTTTATTCTGATTGTCGAACAATATAGCACTTACACTGTTATCTGTTACACATTATCTCAGTAGCTAATGTTAATTTGATCTGACTTGAAAAAACAAAGCTAGGGAAAATGTCAATGTGTTGATAATATTGTAATATTTAGTATCATAAACAATTTCAAGAAGGATGTTTTTTTTTTATTGTTCCCATTTTTGTTTTCCTGTTCCTTTGAATTTACAGTGATTAAAGACACTTTCAACTATCAGGAAATTGTCAGTCAGCGTATTATTGCATTGACTTTAAAATAGCTTAAGGTAACAGAAAAATATATATCTAAATAAACAAATACATTTATTAAAATATGAAATATTTTGGAAGTTAATGTAATTTTTTCAAGTGCATTAAAGTGTGAACTTCAAACCACGCTCATCATATCCAAATAAGATGTACATTTCAACTTAAAGTTGTTTCTGACCACACATCCCCAGAGCGAACACAAGCTGAACCTTGTTTCACTTTTGTTTAAATCCGCTGTTCCAAGATAATTCAGACACAAATATGCTTAAAGCTGCAGAGGTTTCTTAATTTCCTGTGTGGGCCACACACAACTACACAGATCCTTTGGCTGCAGAGTGCACTCTGAAACTAAGACGCAGAATCCGCTGTCATTATTTTACTGTAAAAATAGATTTCAGGGAAGGGCTTTGTCTCCCACTTATGAAAAGTTAACAAAATAATGAATGGATTAATGTAATGCTTATTCCTCTGTGCCCAGCAATTTTCTGATGAATGTAATTTTTCCCACAATCCCAGAGCAGTAGAATGCCAACAGTGTGTTTATATATAACATTAAAGTGATTTCAAATGATATTAAAGTACAATAATTTCAACATACACTTAATGAACAGTGTCCTTTTAGACCATTAATTCTGTAACGCACCACTACATCTACAGTACTCATCCAAGAGTAACTGATGACAGACCCCTGTATATATTTTTTTATTAAAGTAGAAAGACATTGGTCTGCAACCCTGTCACTGACCATCGTTTTCCTCATTTCCTAAATTATTGTTCTTTGGATGATTGAGTGACCAGCACAGTTTACTTATTTTAAACACCTGGTTGTATGACGAGATCCACATTTTCTCATTTGAATCAATTAGTCAGCAATCCATCAGTGCACAGTCTTGGTCAGCGTGCTGAAACTCTTCTCTCAGGACCGGCCTGGTTGCCCAATAACGGCAAAGAACGTGCTGAGAAGAGAAAAGCAGAGCAGCAGGAGAGAGGCCAAGAACCTGAAATTAAGCGGGGCCACCTGATCCACACCAGCAGAATCACAGCCAGCCAAACAGAGCGCTCATTGTCTGTGGCAGACACCACTGAGCTCTGCTCTTTGTCGCCCCCCTCCCACCTCCACACACACTGTCCTTCACTACTGCTAGCTGCGACGAAAAGCTTTACAGATTACATTTGTTATAGCATATTGTAAGAACTGGGAACTTATTACTCTATCTACCTTTTAGAATTCAAGCAAAGTAATTTTTAAATAGCTAGAAAACCTTTTTATCAGTTTTGTAGGTTTTACAAATAAGGGACATGTGATACGTCAACTGAAGTTAAAAATAAACCCCCCAAAAAGTTCAAAGGCTTACCCTTAACAGAGACAGCATGCTCTCCTGGATTAACAAGTACAGACCTTCAATCTTCCGTTAATTATTTCGGACAATAACATCATCACAAATACACACACATATGTTATCAAGGCACAATGAAACAACTTAAGAAACATTGAGGAGCGCACACACAAACCTAAAAAGCACATACACTCACATATGGAGTGAAAAGGAGTCAGCAGGCAGCATTGACTGCTGAATAATTCAGAAGTGGAAATGCATGATTGATGTGGGGCGTTTCATTTCCACACCTTTAAAAGGACCCTTTTAGCTCCGGCACCAAACATGCCAAGTGGTCTTCGCAGTTCAAAGCCTGGCATGGATCTGGCCTTCCTAGTCAGGCTCTTTGGGACAAGAGTGGCTTTATTCTGTGGCGGGGCACCAGTGGTGGTGGTTGGGATTCCACACCTGTGTTTGCTCCTTACCCAATAATTGAGAGCTGCATGCTATTTTGAGCGCAGAGCACAAAGTGCCTCACTCATGAGGAACCCGGGTTGAAGAATTTTGGCTCCCAGTTTGATGTGGCTGGAAAACCTGAGAACCCCTGGATTAGCCCGGCAGAGTGCAGATACACTCAAGAATATATTAGTTTAAAAGACAAACACATCGAACGGGAGATCTACTTATAGCTCAATTGTGACACCATTCTCACAGTCAAAGAAAAGTCAGCATGTTCAAATCAATAAGGCTGACAATATTAAGAAGTTATTCTAGTGCAGTGATAAAGAAAGTGTTGAGCCATTTTACTTAAAGACAAGTCCAAGTTCACATCAAAGTAAATTAATTCAATACCAGTAGTACATTATTCATATATTTATTTTATTATAGATGCACAAAAGTAGACTGCTCAAATAATGTATCATGCAACTGATTTACCGGCTGGATCAAATAGTGGCTTATTCTGTAAAAACCAATGGTGTGATAATCTGATAATCGGTTACATTTTCTAAATCGTGAAATGATTTGCATTTAAATCTGTCAGTTCAATGTAGTGGTGTAAAAATACAATATTGTCCTCTAAAATAGTATTGTAGAATCAGCAGCTATTAAACATCTGCTCACTGCAGAATTTCAGCATGTGCTCTGCCAATGCAAAGAAGCAGGGGAATATGAACAATTATTCACAGGCTTAAGAAGCTGACTAAGTAAGGATTGACAAAATGGAAATGAGCAAAAAGAACTGTGAGAGTGAGCCAATGCGCTGTTACTGAGCTAAGTCGGTTTAGTAAAGGGTCAGTCCAAGTGCAAAAAGAACTCCAAGTCAAAACAAACACTCACTCTGCTGGTGATGGGACGGCACACTCACTTTTCCCACAATTCTCCCGAACACATTAATTCATAATCACACAAACTAGGTGGCCATGAACCTCATCAACAACATCTCCCATGTGTAAATTAAGTTTTACAAAAATGTACACTTTTTTGCCAAGTTTGTAAGGCATGTTATACATTTTCACAGGGTGACAATGATAGATTTAGAGTTGTGTTTTGTGTTGTGTGACAGTTTTGAGCTGCCAGATCATTGTGATATTAATGGGGAGGGTCGAAATGTCAAAACACTCCTCAGTTGTTGAGCAACCTTGCCCTAGTTAAACCTTTTTATTTGTTTAAGTCAGATGTTGTTACCAACTAACAGAATCCAAATGGGACCCATTATTATTTAAAATGCTAACTGGCTGCCCAAGCTGGCTGGGTAATTTATTACCAAGAAACAGGAATTTTGACAAATCATTCAGCTCAGCAAACTCGGCTGTGGCAAAGTTCAGCAATTAGGCTCCTATGTAAAGATGGTCTACTCCTCCGCATCGGGTGTGCTGGATTTATGTGCTCTCGATTTAGCGGGCAGGTTCAAAGCCCTGCGTAGGGGAGCCGGAGGTTGACACATGGGGAATTTCACAAATATGGTGGAACACACACATTTTGTAGTAAATCTGACCAGAGAATAGTGGTCTTATGGGGAAAGGAGGTGGTCAGTGAGGGGAGAGAGGTGGAGTGTTGAGTGAAGGCATAGCTAAATAATCAACCCGAGATGGGGGTCAACCGTTTTCAAGTCATCTGTGATATTAAAGAGACAGATGAAAGGAGAAGACAGTAAAATGACTGTGACTTCTTCTTCCGCCTGATTGCAAAATAATAGAATTAGAAATAGCTTCTTAAGCTTTACTTTAATTAATGCAGCTTGCACATGTTACATTTTGACTTTGTCAGCCAAGCCTAAACCCTCTGTCAATATTTAGCTTTCTTTTAATGGGGTGCTTTTTTGCTACTGTCTGACCATGATGGCCAATGAGTAGCTGCTTGCTCAGTATCATAGTGTACCTGAGAATAGCTCTGGGTAGACCATTACACTCTTGGAATCGGGACTTTTTGGCCTAATATTTGAAGACACATTGAAATGTTTCGACATATCACTAGAACAAAATATTCTTTGGTTTCCACACCAGCGAAACCATGTGTTATGATAAACTCAAAATCGAAATGTTACACTTTTCAAATGCCATAAATCCTTTAGAAATATGTGGTTCAAGACATTTTTAAACAGCTGTCATTTTTATATATGTGTGCACTCTGATTTCTAGACCTTAACTTTACATATGTAGTTTATTTAATGGCATAGGTTGTCACAGATGATTACCATACCTTTAAAATATGTAAAGATCCGTTAATAGCTTTTCAAACATGTCATCATTCAGTGACTAATTAAATAAATCAAAAGTCCAAAACAATGTCAAAACTCATCTGTTCAATAAAATGTGATTTAAAGGTGCATTAACTGAGGTTTTTACAGTCCCACTGCTCTAAATGACCTAAATATACTGTATCTGCAGATGTTTTATTGGGTTGTTAGATCAATACCGTGAGCCATCGAGCACTTTGCCAGGTGTTGATATTTTTGGCTTTCAAATCCTACTTTCTGTCCCGTATGAAAACCACCTGCTCAAATATCAACTGAGGATAGCCTGATGAAGAGCAGAGTTACTTGAATATCTGCAGTGTCTCAATCCAATATTTATATTTCCCTAATGCTTAAGCTGCATGGTGCGGACATCAACTCTTAAGTGAGTAAAACTGGTAAAATGTAGGGAAGAAGGGAAGATACCTCATTTAGCAATTTTATTTTTCATTATTACAGTAAAAAAGAAGATGAACTTTGAACTGCATCCTTTAAATTCATCAAAAATAGTTATTAAGATTATAAAATATCTAAACCAAAATGATAGAAAACTCCAGAATAAAAATACCGTAATTTACTAAAACATTTTTTCTGTAGTTATAAATTATTTCTTCAGTGCAGACATTGTTTGGGTGACCTGGTCAACGTGCCTTTATTCCAGCAAGGGCATATTTTATTAGAGCAACACGACAGCTGGCATAGAGAGAGCACACTGCGATTACTTAAAGGGATCAACATTTAATCAGGCTTGATAAAGTTAATTCTGATCATTTGAAATATGCTTTGATCAGCGACTCAGCTCAGGAGAGTGATGCTATTAACAAGGGTTTGCTGTGCAGGACAAAAACAGATAATGAAAGAGCGATATTTCAGTCAGATCTGTCTGTGTGACTTAGATTTAGGACATTTCTGAGAGTCATCGTTACAAATGTTAATGTGAAGGACTTTGAGATAACAGGATGTAGCTCAATCCCCAATTCATTTATTCACACACACATAAGATTATATCTGCACCCTAGTGGTTAGCAGTGGCCCAGTACAGATGATAACGTGAACTTGAGGGTATACGTATATAATTTTTTATTATAATCTACAAATTAATTCGAAGATAACTCTGTGTCTGTAAAAAAACAATCGTCATCCAAATCTCGGTTCAGCTTTGGGTTTTGTCTTATAGCTGTAACAGTAAATGTAGTGAGAGCCTCAACAGGATAGAAACAGATTCACTTTCTATCTCCCGGCTGTACAACCATGCAGAGTTTTATGTTGTGGACCGGAGTATTTTCAGAGAGTGACCTTTTATTATCCCTCCTTCACTAATGAAGACCAGACACTCGCATACGGTGTGTGTGTGTGTGTGTGTGTGTGTGTGTGTGTGTGTGTGTGTGTGTGTGTGTGTGTGTGTGTGTGTGTGTGTGTGTGTGTGTGTGTGTGTGTGTGTGTGTGTGTGTGTGTGTGTGTGTGTGTGTGTGTGTGTGTGTGTGAACATGCCACACACAATTCACATTCTGCGAAACAGAGAGTATTTCTTACTGTATAAAATTGTCTTGCATTTAACGATTCACTTTATTTTCACTTAAGGCCAATTTTTTATTAAATGTATTTTGTTTTAGTGAAATGGAAATATATATTGTGATTTTTATTTGTATATGTCTTGAATATTGATTGACCTTTTAATGATATATTACAGATAGAGATTAGATATATGTTTAGTATTTCCTGCAACAGCTGTCTGTTTTAACTCAACTAGTCGTAGGACTAGATTAGAAAAGACTATCACCTACAATAAGCAAAGTATCATACTCGGAAAGTACTGCACAGTGAGAAACAGATATTTACCAAAATAAGAAATATAGCACATATTTCTATTATTCTATTATTGCTTAAAGGTGGGGTAGGTAATTTTGGAGAAACCAGCTCAAGTGTGCTAGAATTTGAAAATACACAGCCGGAAGAAATCTGCCACTTCCTTACAGAGCCCCTCCTCCAACACACACGAACGTGCACATGACCAATGAGGGCACGAGATAAGTTTGTGCACAGATGGAAGGCTGACAGGCAGGTAGGCCATCCAGTTATTTTAGCCGGGCCGGCTAAAATGATTGGTCGTGCTTTTTACAGTACTACGGCTTCCACAGATGACATTTTTTTATGGATTTTTTGTCAAAGCTTAAGATATTCATTGCTATCGGGATGTTAAGAGCATTCCATGGAATATAACAAAAAGTGTATCTCGAGCCGGTTTCTCAAACGTACCTACCCCACCTTTAAGACTTGAATTGCTGTCCCAGAAAGTAGGTTGGGGTATCTCTCATGGTATTTAGATTTTCTGAAGCTAATAGAGCACATTTGCATGTTTCCACACATGATTGTTTCAGTGTTCTTATTTGTTTGCATATGATGGTAACAACCGAAGACTCCATTTAAGGCCCCGCTCACACGGGAACGTTTACGTTTATGCACAGTATGCGTATTCAAAAAAGTCTTCCGTTCACATGCATTCGTTTCATTTAACGTGTCTGTTCAAACGAGGCCGCTGGAAACGCTGTAGTACATATGCCGGGACTGTAAGTGGCGCTGTAACTTCCGCCAAAATACACCAAAAGCAGCGAAGAAGGGCAGCCCAGCAGCCCCGCCGCAATGTTGCCATGGCTACCCTTCTGTTCATGCCCCGCGGTGTATTTAGCAACATGTAGTTCATGTAATTCTCCCTGTCCACTTGTTGCTGATGGTTGTGGTAGAGGAGCTGTATATTTTGCACTAATATCTGTAGCATGGTCAGTAGCAGTAGCACTAGCAGTAGCTACTGACAGGAGGAAGTGTGTGTGGCGATTGCTGGTATTCAGCGGGATATAGTAATTTCCTCAGCATATGGATAAATGCAACGGGGAAGTTAACTGAAAGAAACCAAATCTGTGGATATTGCATCGACCGACCAAGAAGCACGTCTCCGTGGAGAGGACCCGCTCAGAAAGAGAGATATTCTCTACAAACACCGGGTGAGATCCTCCTTTGTCAATATAATGGATCAATGCATGAAATCTGACTCTGTTTATTTTGTTTAAGGAGTATATTGGGCGTTAACAATTCTGGTTTGCCTTTTATAATATTATTTCATTCAAGAACCCCTTGTGCGTTTAATTAACACAGCTATTTTTGATAGTTGCTACAGCAGTGAGCAGGAGAGGTGGGGCTATCGTTATTTTTTCAGGAAATATTTGTATAGAGGTGATTACACGGACTCTGTTGACCCCCCAGAGCGTTTCGTTTGCAAATCTATCCA
This sequence comes from Trematomus bernacchii, assembly GCF_902827165.1. Lineage (NCBI taxonomy): Eukaryota > Metazoa > Chordata > Actinopteri > Perciformes > Nototheniidae > Trematomus > Trematomus bernacchii. The sequence goes on along the minus strand of NW_022987689.1, from coordinate 2,532,199 downwards.
CCTTGGGACCCGTTATCGTTTGTGGGGTCAGTTTCTATCGGCCTCGTGTAAATAATAGGGCTATACGCACGCAAAACTATGCAGATACAAGCCGTTTTCTCCTCGTGTAAACGGCGCCTAAAGGCGCTTATCACCATTTACATGTAGTAGCAGGTAGTTGTTAAAGACAGTTGACACGCATTAAAGCCTTCACACATTAAATGTTTATTCCAGCTAAGTACCCAGAGGGGTGATGGGTGGTTGATGGTAATCACGTCCCGGCTGCTGTGGATGAACGGCATCTGTCAGCAGACTTTAAGGTTGGAGATGCTGCCAAAAGTCTCTGAAAAGGGAAGAAGGGAGTGAAGATAAAGGAGACAAAAAAACAAGTCTCTTATAACACAATCACTTCAAGTTTAAACAATGTTGACAACAATACTAGTTTCCCACCAGAGTGTTCTACAAGAGTAGAACATGTAAGGTAATTGTTTATGTCAGAAAGTTAAGTGTGTAAAAAATTACCTCCCATGTGTAAATGCCACTGGAGAGAGAGAGAGAGAAGCAGTAACACTCACCACTTGAACTCACTAAACTCAAATGGGAGTGAAAGGTAAAAACACTTAACTGCTACTTATGACTTCTTTTGTCCGATTGGCTGATAGCATTTGATAGATTGTAGGTTGATGTAAAAAGCTTCTGGTTACACAATCAGTGAAAAACAAGCATCTGTTTTCCTCTCAGCAGGGAGCACCTTAGGCTGCCTAACCTTGCTGTGTGTGTGTGTGTGTGTGTGTGTGTGTGGTGTGTGTGTGTGTGTGTGTGTGTGTGTGTGGGTGTGTGTGTGTGTGTGTGTGTGTGTGTGTGGGTGTGTGTGTGTGTGTGGTGTGTGTGTGTGTGTGTGTGTGTGTGTGTGTGTGTGTGTGTGTGTGTGTGTGTGTGTGTGTGTGTGTGTGTGTGTGTGTGTGTAAAGCTGCTGTCTTCGCCCCTCCTTTGTTTCCCTCTTTACCCTTCCCCCTGAAGTCAACTTCAGAGAGTTGCAGCATCGCAGCCTCATGTCCCACAAGCTTCATACCCCATGCTATTCATGGTGTTCTCTTTGATACATTATGGCTATCAACAGTGTATCTGTGACAGAAATTGATGCCTTGTGCACATAGGATGCATTAGGGGCTGTTTGCCTTTAACTGCACTGCAACTTCATCATCAATTAAAAGCCAATGCTGCATGGCGGCGAAGTTTTGACACTGATTTGCTAATGGGCCACTTGATTGTGCCTGTACAGTAATTGCGCTATTATTGTGGAAAAATGTGTGTGACTCTGACCCATAACTCAAACTGGCACATACTGCAAATGCTCCGAATAAAAAGATAATCTAAGTTTAGATCGGATGGCATCCAGATGACATTTGGAAAAAAAAGTTCATGGGAACTTTGATGAAAAAAGGAGATACACTTCAGCAAATCTCCTAATCATTTACTCCGGGTTTTTTTGTTTAAATGTGGACTCAGTTACACACAAATCACAGCCTGGTCAGTGCTATTATCTGTGGCTTCAGAATGATGTCACATGTGTTTGTCCTACTCTGTTATCCCCTGCAGGACATGAGCAGAGGGGTCAGGGCTGCAGGACACCCACACACACACTTATGTCTGCTACAACTTTGCAGCCAATGTGCAAATCATGGGAGTCGACGTCAACCATCATTTAGTTGTCAGGGGTGGAAACAAAATAGATGAGAAATGAAGTGCTGGGACTGGCCTGACCTTGTGGATGATTGCCGTCTAAATAGCTAGCACTGAAATTGGGCATTTTACACCCTGGCAGCTGCCCAAAACACAATTTGTCCAAGTTTCAGAGGACAATATGGTCCGCCACGTCAAACACCAGTTTCCTGGGAACTCTCATATCCCGCTTTGTATAGAACCGTGACTAGAATAAAAATACAGTGTTCATCAGAAAATATGATTAATCACTCTGGCCTATACATTGTTGGTACAGTGTTTATAGTTGAAGGTAGTGTAGAATGTCCAGTACTTATGTATTTTTTCACAGAATCATTTGAAAAGGCCTACTGACTATAGACCTATTCACAAAGTAATGTTATCAAGGTCCTGTTTTTATACTGTGTGAACGCTATCCTATAAAACATAAATATTTTAAAACAGACAGTATACAGTAAACATTCCAATGTAAAGCAGAACATTAAGTTTAGTTTAGTTGAACATTTTTAGAACATATTGTACTTCAATATGAGACGTTTTTTAAAAGCATAATATAGCAATAATAATCATAGCAGTTCTTATTTCCCTTACAGTAAATGCTTCTGGCAAAGATGGATCAGTACTGTACAAAAAGCAGTTAAGGGAGTTAGGTGCAGCTTTCCTCTTTGTGGCCAATGTAGGAAACCTGTCTATGTGTCAGCTCATTTGTTATGTGTGTATGATATTTATACTACACTTACAGTATATGAACATGGTTCTCAGAAACAGGAATAACTTACTGGGAAACATTTGAAAATGTTTGTGTGGAAGTGACAGAGACATAAAGCATTTGAAATAATAGTTTTTTAAAGAATTTGAATTATTTGCTTATTTGTTAATCAAATCAAATCAAATCAGGTTTTATTTATATAGCACATTTAAAAGCGATTTTTGGTCGAGCCAAAGTGCTGTACATGTAATAAAAACACATTACTACAATCACAATAAAAGACAATAAATTACAACAGATATATATAAAAAATAAAATAAAAAAAAACACAAGGAAAAGTCAGGAGTCGTGCTCCGCTCTAACTAGAAAGCCAGAGAGAAGAAGTGTGTTTTTAGTGTAGATTTAAAAAACCCTAGGGTCTGGGCCGACCTCACATGGAGGGGCAGAGTGTTCCAGAGCCTAGGGCCAGCTGCTGTGAAGGCTCGGTGCCCTCGGGTTTTAAGCCTGGTCTTGGGCACTACCAGCAGCAGCTGGTCAGCAGACCTTAAAGCTCTGGCTGGGGTGTAGCGCTGGAGCAGTTCAGCTATATAGGCCGGAGCCAGCCCATTTAGTGCTTTAAAAACAAATAAAAGGATTTTAAAATCAATTCTGAACCGAACTGGAAGCCAGTGTAGTGAGGCCAGAATAGGGGTGATGTGGTCACGCTTTTTGTGGCCAGTCAGCAAACGTGCAGCTGCGTTTTGGACTAGCTGCAGGCGTTTAATTGAGGCCTGGTCCATACCCACATACAGAGCGTTGCAATAGTCCAGTCTCGAGGTTACAAAGGCGTTAATAACCCTTTCTAAGTCATTAAAAGATAAATACGACTTGGTTTTGGCCAATAGTCTTATTTTAAAAAAGCAGGATTTTACTACGGTGCTGACCTGCTTGTCGAATTTAAAAGTGCTGGTGAAGGTCACTCCAAGATTCATGACCGAGGGGAGGATGTTTTTTTTTATAGAGCCCAGAATATCAACCGGAGAGGCTGGAGGTTGGGGTCCAAAAAAGATGACCTCAGTCTTGCTCTCGTTGAGGTTGAGAAAGTTTTTGCTCAGCCAGGATTTTATCTCTGTTAAGCAGTCCATCAACTGCTGTAGTGAGTGTTTGACATTTGCTTTGAGAGGCAGATAGATCTGTACATCGTCGGCGTAGCAGTGGAAGGGAATGTTATGTTTTGTGAGAATTGAACCTAGGGGCAGTATGTACAGTAGAAAAAGGATGGGGCCCAGAATCGAGCCTTGGGGAACCCCACAGGTAAGAGGGGCTTTGGCAGAGGAGAAGGCACCTAGCTGCACTGAGAAGCTACGGTCTGTCAGGTAGGACCTGAACCATGCAAGGGCAGAGCCTGTGATGCCAGCGGACTGTTCAAGCCGTGACAGCAGGATGCTATGGTCCACAGTGTCAAAGGCAGCTGTCAGGTCTAACAGCACCAAGACAGCTGGGCTACCTGAGTCGGCGGCTAGGAGCAGATCATTAAAAACTCTTAAAAGGGCTGTTTCAGTGCAGTGCATGGGTTTGAAGCCAGACTGAAACTTTTCATGGATTCCATGGATGGTTAAAAAAGACTGCAGCTGGGCGTAGACTACTCGCTCCAGGGCTTTTGATAAAAAAGGTAGCTGGGAGATGGGCCTAACATTTGCGAGAATGGAGGGGTCGAGATTTTTCTTTTTAAGTAGTGGCTTAACCACGGCATGTTTGAAGGCAGCTGGGACACATCCTGAGCTAAGAGATGTGTTTAAAAGTAATAAAATACTTGCTCCAACTGAATCAAAAACATCTCTGAGAAGGCGAGAGGGAATGCTGTCTGAGGTGCAGTTTGTCGGCCGCAGGTGCTTGACTACATCCGAGAGAGAAGAGAGGGATACAGGCTCAAAGTGGTCGAGGACAGCAGGGCACAGAAAAGGAGCAGGATCTGGGGTAGCACTAGTGTGGGCTAGCCTAAGAGCAGATACCTTTTCAATAAAAAATGTAAGAAACTTATCACAGAGAGTAGTCGATGGGACAATAGAAGAAACATCACAGGGATTAATGATAGAGTTGAGGACATTAAAAAGAACCTGAGGTTTATGGCTGTTTTTGGAGATTAACAGAGAAATGTGCTCTGTTTTGGCTGCTTTGACTGCCGTCTGGTAGTCAGAAAGGCAAGCACGAAGGATTTCTAGGGAGACATGGAGTTTATCCTTTTTCCATTTTCTCTCTGCACGCCTGCAAGCGCGTCTGAGAGCACGAGTACAGTCATTGAGCCACGGCTCTGATAGAACTTTGGTGCGTCTAAGCGTAAAAGGAGCAACAGAATCCAGTATTAGTGTGCATGTCGAGTCAAACATGGAGATAAGCTCATCAGCATTAAAAGCACAGTTCACATCTAATTTACAGATCGGAGAAGCATTAAAAACATCAGAGAACTGTGTTGCAGTCAAGGGGTTAATCGAACGCAGACGACGCGCCGGGGCACGTGATTCGACTCCTGCGGAAGGGATGGAGGTTGTAAACAGAACCGGTAAATGGTCTGAGATACGCGTTGCTGCACATATTTCATCCACAGATACAGACAGTCCAAACGATAATACTAAGTCCAAAGTGTGTCCTTTTTTGTGTGTTGGGCCAGCCACGGACTGAACGAGACCAAAAGAATCAAGGAGATTTAAAAAGTCCCTAACCAGAGGTTTGGACTCGCAACACACATGGACATTGAAGTCTCCGGAGATCAAAACACGATCATATTTCACCATGATCCCGGACAGAAAGTCAGAAAAGTCATTTATGAAATCCTTATTGCACTTTGGCGGACGATACACGACTGCGCAGAGTATAGGCGAGGCCGGGTTCAGTTCAAAAAGCTGCAACTCAAAGCTAACATAGCTAGTTACAGGGTGAAGCAATCGGCATTGGAGGCTAGCTCTAAACACTGATGCTATGCCCCCACCATGGCCGGTGGCACGGGGGGAGCTGAAGAATGTACAGTCAGGAGGAAGAAGTTCAGAGAACGGTGTGTACTCGCCAGCGTGGACCCTGGGTCCACGCTGGCCACATTTAAACAAACTCTTAATAGTAAGAGTTTGTTTAAATGTTAAAGAACAATTTCTCTGATTGCTTTTTGATATATCGTCAACATCTAACCCGACTCTGTAAAGTTATTTTTACTCTCAACCAGCAGCTCATTAATTAACATATTTCATTTTGTTTGTTTAATCCGCGCCAACTGACAGAGCCAGGTAAGCCTTTTCATTGTTTCCCAACCCTATTATTTTCTTTATATATCCCGTACACACGAGATTTGTATTTACATTTGTTTTCATGTATAACTCGGAAAGAAACCTTTAAACAAAATGTTGTATGATCAGTTATTGTACTTCTGTAGCATGTTTTGAACAATGAGTGCAGTAATGGTATCAGCCACAGGTATTTGAGGCTGCTGAAGCAAACTGTATGTGGCCCTTACCTCAGTTATTTTGTTAGTTTAGGAGCTTAATCCAGAGGTACACCTCAGCAGCATCTGCCCGGGACTGGTGGGCTTAGGACTCTGAGCAGGGATCACTTATAATGGAATTCAATCCCTAGCTGTCTGTTTGAGAGGGCTGGAACTAATCGATCAGAGGGGAGCATCTGTGAAAGAGATGTTCAGAGAGGCAGCTTTGACTGCGCTGGAGCCAGAAGGGCTACTGTCTGATGCCCCGGTTCTGGCATTACAGCGCTGCATTACCACTTGATACACCAGTCAAGCTTTGATGCAAAATATGGTGAGATGTTTGATGATGAAGCCGGCAAATTATTGTCCTGACTTCTAATTGTGTCATCTCTGCTGTTTATGAGGATATCATTTCTTCCCTGCTATCTTTAATCCTCTGTCCATGTCCCTCTACTTTTCGCTCTCTTGCATATTTTATATCAGTTTCTGCGTTAAGTCCTTCCCCTCTGAACTCAATCCCCAGTCTGGCCCTCAGCTTGAGCCCCTCAGCTGCTGGTCTGCTCTCACACTAACCCCCTTGTTTATATCGGGGACGCAATTAAGTCGAAGCCAAGTAGAGGAGTCCCAGAGAGAGAGGCAAGAGTGCAAGCTTGTGAGTCAAATTTCAACTTCTACACTTGCACACTCCTCCCACCTCTATTTCACTCATTTTCTCTTTCCCTCCATCCGCCTCGCTCTGTCTCCCCTCTTTCTCATATTAAATATGCAGAGATTTCTGCTCCTATTGAAAACACAGGAAGTAGAACATTGATTTTTCAAAGTTTCTGGAAAAGGTTTACTGGGAGAGAAACATGTGACTTGAGATAGCATGATGTACCGCTAAAGATGGCAAGACATTACCTCATCTGTGTGATGTAACTTGAAATGCAGAAGATTGGACAACTTTGTGCACCCAAATATCTTTTTTATGCACATTTGATATATCCAAAACAACTTTGAGTACTTGTTTCATCATCTACTGTTGACTACAATTTCTTGTTTTTCCCTGTTTTTGTCTAGAGGAACTGGTCTAGTCCTGAGTTCACATTCTCTGCATGTGTGGTCTGTCGGCCCTGGGGACCTATCCCAGAATCCCAGACACACGTGTGCAGGCAGAAGCAGTAGTGCAATGCAGAGTAGATAAACAGTGCTCTTACTGGCCACTGGGCACACTCCGCATCTAAACAATGCCAAGTTAACTACTTTGCAGGAGTATTTAGCAAAAGCAAACACAAATACAAGAATGTTTATCTCAAGAAAGTCATTTTGGTGAAAGCCTACCACCCAGACACTGTGTCATGACATGTATTTAATTAAGGTTATACTTTAGTCATGAATTGTATTAATACAGCATTAGATTGGATTAGAATATATACTTTGTTCATACCAAATTGGGAGAAAAAAAATGCTGTCACAGCAGCATGTTAACAAGCATGACATGAGTTGAAAAAATATAAAGAGAGTAAAATATAAAGATAAATATAAACAGTAGACGAGATATATACCGTATCAAAAGAATACACAATACAAAATGACATAACTGCATACGTTTGACATGTATGGGCATTAAACACATTTAGAACCATCATTCCTTTCCCGTTGGATTTAGTTTCAAGCATCTCGATGGCCTTAATTCAGCATTCCAGCCCAGCAGTGCAAGTGTGCCTCACTTTCTCGGGGGAGATGCAGGAGAAACTCTGGGGATGTGTGCAGCGTTGACGGACAGGGGGATAAACAGAGGGATTGTCCCTGACCTCCCAACACTAGTCTGGAGGAAGACGAATAGCCCCCCAATGAGTCCTGAGCAGATAAAATACACCCTACCGTCTTCAACACCAGGTGTGACAGCCATCAGGGGTGGCCTATCAGCAGGGGGCACAGAGAAGGGGAGGTAAGGGTGAGGGGGCACATTAGGAACATATCAGCAATTACTCTCTGGGTTTATTTTTCTTCCTGCTTTAACGCCTGGATACCGAGTTACATTCATCCTGGGTGTTGATTGTATCTTAAGGTCTAAGTGAGAACACTTTGCAAAGTCATTTGTCGATTATCTGATAATACGCTCAAACATGTTAATGTTATGTTATAGCAACCAATTCAAAGCCCTGCAGTTTGTTTATTTGTCTGAGTTTTTCTTCTGTGAATTCTCTGTCCTTGAATGTTCAAGCTTTAGGGCTTATCTGGGAAGTTCAGTTCCATCTTAGTGTACCCATGAGTTGCAAATCAACTTCTTTATGTAATGGAATTCACAGGGTCGAGGACATGTTTACCTCTTTTTCCAGGCCCATTAGGCACCAAGCGGCTATATCATATCTGACACAAGAGAATGGCCTCAATCTGTTTAAGCCATGATCTCTGACTGCATGGGCCCCACATCTTTGGACTGGCCTCTGGAAGCAGAGATATGAAGAGGGATGATAGTCATTTATATGTCCTGAACTTAAACAATAAATGTGTTATGGGTGCAGACATCCCAGACTAGACAAATAAATCGGCTCCGCTGTGTATAGTTTGAGCTGTGGAGCAGGACAAAGGTTTTGCAGACGCTCACATGACCACAAAAAACAAGCTGGAAAATATCTCCACAGAGGTGAAACTTAAGTCTATAAAATGACAGATTTTTTCTCATGAAACAGCATATGCTAATTCTGTCAAAATAGTCTTTTGTGCATTGTGAAGTGTCACAAATAAAAGAACGAGGCTGTGTGCAAGAGGAGCTCGTGTGAAAAAGGGAAGCCCAGACCTCTAATTTCCTGTGTGAGCATTTGCCGTGGAACGGGAAGGTCAGACCGCTCTGCGGCTATCAGAAATCAGCCCAATAGTCCCCCGAGCCACCCCTGCCCTCGCGATACCCTCTCTCACCCCCCCTTTCCTCTCAGCCGAGGCCTCAGGGCCACTGTGAGTTAACCTCGCTCAGCCGTGACCAGAAAACAGAGTGATATCTTACTCATCTAATCCCCCTCTCAGTCATCATGCAATAAAGTATGCCTTGCAACCCTTGACCTCACAATTTAGAAGAAACCCTCCACCCTCCAGCAACACCACCCTGCCAACCCCCACCAAGGGACCTATAAAGAAGAAAAAAGTCAGAAAGGTTGGAACCATCATTACCAGCCTCAAAAGCAATGTCATTGCCAAGTTAGAATGAGTTTGAAACTCAGCCTTCAAACATTTCCCTAAAAGCATATTTAATTATGAATACTTCAATTTTCTTCGATATAAATGTTGATACAGGCTGGATATAATAACGTTTTAAAGAGGGAGGAGCTTTGTTTATATGTTCAAATAAACAAAATCATAGATTGAAGATACTATATGTATGGATATTATTGCTCTAAGTTAGAGCCAGCAATGCCTGAGTCATTTCGTCATTTTTATGAATCCATACAAAATCGACCCCAAATCTAAAAGGGGACAGATTTCAAATGCAGAATGTATCATTCATAAGGTTTCTACAGAAAGTTAAGTTTAATGTCTGCCCAATATAAGTAAAGCTCACAACCGAATCTTGAACTTGATGACTGGATGCTTTTTTTTAACCAACATTCTCTGTTGAAGTCATTTTAAAGGTAAAAAACTAAAACATAAAGTTCGTCATATTTTGAAGTAATGATTCAACTAGGAGACTGTCATTCTCATTCAACTGCTCCAACAACAAATCGCCAAACATTGTTTTCAATATGTTACCTACAGTACAGTACATTTATTTCAATGTTATTATATCTCCTTTTAATTAATAACACATCTACAACTTCTGATAAATGTGACGCAGCCTCGAAGATTCTCCAGCATTGGGATGCTTTAGACAGATACATACTTAAGACAGCAAAATCAATCGGCAAATACATATGTTCCCCCACCTCTATCACCGCCTCTACTCACTTTAAGTAGGATTATCACGGAGATAGACTCTCTGACAGTGATGACATGAGGAGTGGTGGGTATGATGAGCGCAAAATGACCATGTGACAATTACAAGAAAGACATGAACACGTGTGGAGACCTTTGTTGCCCTGTGTGTGTGTAACTGGCAGCGTGTGTTGAAAGTTTCCTGCATATGCTCCACTTGGTTACCTTGTGTATGCACATGTTGATACACAGTACATGTGTGTGTGTGTGCAGAGAGAGAGAGAGAGAGAGAGAGAGAGAGAGAGAGAGAGAGAGAGAGAGAGAGAGAGAGAGAGAGAGAGAGAGAGAGAGAGAGAGCGAGAGGGAGAGAGAGAGGAGAGGAGTAGTAGAGGAGATCCTCTTATCGTCTCTCTTCTCTCTCTCTCTCTCTCTCTCTCTCCTCCTCTGCTGCTCTCTCTCTCTCTCTCTCTCTCTCTCTATCTCTCTACTCTCTCTCTCTCTGCTCTCTCTCTCTTCTATCTCTCTCTCTCTCTCTCTACTCTCTCTCTCCTCTTCCTATATCTGCTTAAATGGGTTCAGGCTCCCCTTGCTCCGCACATCTGGGCTTTATATCAGGCCTTTAATTAATCTTGAGTGAAGGCCAGGCAGTGACAGGCTGACTGGGCAGGCTCCAGTCCAGGACAGGGCCTGATTTATTACAACTGAGCTCCAACCAGCATTGATTTATTTCAGACTCAGGAAAGGGGAGAGTAGAGGGGGTGTGTTTAAGGGGTTTGGGGGGGTTGGACACAGAAACAGTACTGTTACACTGGGGAAGTGGGACACTGAGGTTGAGAGTGACTGAGAAAGGTGAGTAACAGACTGATAGTCCAGGAGTGCAGACAGGGGAGGTGGTGACTTGGTGATGTTTTGTTTTAAAGGCAGGCTTTGCACATCGCTAGAGGCTCATTTTACTGTTAGTAAGCAGTCAAGCAGTCAAGGAAGAGAGAGCAGCGGATGATGAATGTGTTTGAGGAAGAGGGAGAGATTATGAAAGTTGAAAAAGCTCTCTCCATCAGGTGGGTTATGTTCCCTCCCAGGCATGAGCTGTCAGTCAGAGTGACTCCTCTCGCCTTATCTTCCCACACAGGGGGACCGTAAATCCTCTGCTGCTCATTTGACTTAATCATGACAGTCATCTGAACTCAGAAAAACACAGGAAAGCATAACCCTTCCCCCTTCTCACCGCCCACGGGTCTCTTCACAGGATTGCAGGAGTATGTAAAGAAGGATGTTCTTTTTATTATCTAACACATGCATCAAGTATATAGCCCCAACTGACCCACAGTGGTGTGGAATGTGATAGCGGTGTGTGTCTCAGTGTTTTTGTGCATGAGATTATATTGCTGACTTGGTAATACTTGTCGCATCCTCGTGTGTTGAGGAAAATATGCCAAGTGTGGCTGACTTTTTATGAGCCTCGGTCGCCGTGTGCCCTCAACATGCTTCCCTCTGATAAGAACTTTTACGACAGTCAACTTTTATGGCAATAAAAAGCTTCTTGCCAAAAAAGTATATGAGAAAGACTTACCAAAGCAAACTTATATTTACTAATGTGCACAAAATACTCTCATCTTTGCTAAAGCATCACTTCAGAGGAAGGTTTATATTTTTATATTATATTCCAACAATCATTGAGGTGTAAAAGCCATTACATTTAACTTCCCATTGAACCTATTCATCATTATTATTAACACAGGTGTGGAGATGGGTTAAGTGGCTTTCATGTATGTTTGCCAATAAAATGTCGATAGTTATGTGGCACCACGTTTTTTTAAGTGGGATATTGAATGTTCTTTGTAGTGCTTACTTCTTGAAATCCTCCATTTAGTGTCCTCATCATTGGCATTAGTGCATCTCTTCCTTTGAATGGTTACTGGCTCTGAATACAGCAGTCTGCTGTGATTAATGGGCCTTTTTAGCACTATCGTCTAGACGTCAAATCCCAAAATACCTTGGGGCGAAAGGACACAACATTGTTATTACAGGGCTGCCACTACACCCCTCCCCTTCCTTATTTCAGCATTTGTGGTTGCTTTTCTCAATTTAAAAAACAAAGGTGACCTGAGTGGACTCATAAACCGTATTTAATATTGAACAGCCTATCAACTTATCATGAGAAGCTGAAAAAGATGAAAATCATGCATTATCGTTAAACTTAATGATGACAACTCTATAATCGATTAGAACTTCGTGACACAAAAAACAATACATGTCCTCACACCTGACACGAGAATATTCCAATTCAAATTTTCATATTTTATTGCGAAAGGTACGTTTTTTAAAGATAAAATTATGTTTATGTAAACAACCGAAACTTCCGGTTAAACAAGAATTTTCAAGATGTTTTCATGCATAAAAGCCTCTCGAGGGTTTGAATCAGCATGCTAAAGGCTGATTGTAAAGCGAACCAAGGATTCATGGGAAACAGGAAATACCATCACTGGAGAGAGCAGACATGTTACTGCCAACATCTTTCAGTTACTGCTGCAGCTACAATCAAATCTTTCTGTCTGGTTAAGGATGTAGCTATCAGATTAAGAATATGAGAAGGTCACAAATGAAAGGAGAAACTATGACCCAGTGGCCACAACCTGAATTGCTGCATTAGAAATGTGTTCTAGAAGCCAGCAAAGGTCATGTTGTCCCGTATCTTCCCGCCAGCTCTTCACGGTTGCCAGAGGGGAAACAGAGCAACAGAGTTAAAGCTTTTGCCAAGAGTGCAATGAGCCTGGGCTGTTTGTGAGGTCGAGGCTGGGGCTTTTGAGTACTGCAGACTCATATCTCCCTCCCTATCCCATTCCCTCATATTGGCCAGAGACGGCCACTTTCAGTGCACCCATGGGAAATGGGGAATTCAGCCTGCCACCCCCAAAGAACATATTTTTAAGCAAGACTCTTTTCATAGATATTTTATCGCTAATATCGTAAGGAATGTGCTTTTATAAATAGAAAATGACTAAAATGAGAGAGAGTTTTTTTTTTGTTTGCTCATATATCCTTGTTTAGATTGTCGGGGTTTGTGGCATTAATCATAGCAGCAAACTGAGACTTAAATGACCCTTAAGGGGAATTTTAGGGATTCATTTTATAGACATTTAATAAAATGTATCATGACACCCTAGCAGTGTTGGAGCAAATATTGTTAGACTGCTTGGACTCACAAACTTATATTCATTAGTCCAGTCATGAAATTGGCCGTTTGCTAAACCCCTCCCCCTAACCAGATATTGTCCAATTATAGCTAAACTTTTAGGCAGGCATGTTACGCTTTGGATTTATCTGCATATATCAGTGGTGTGTGGGCTATTGGGCAAGAGCAATGCTCCAAATATGTAGAGTTGGTGGGTGGTTTATTTTTTTCAAGGAAAAGAGAGAAAAGGTTGGAAACAGTGTAAGAATTTAATTTTTAAAATATCTGCCAAGATAAGCATTTCTGATCAAGTAACTTACTCGAAATTAACATAGCCCAGCGTAACTTCCCCAATCATGAATGTTTATAAGACAGTTCTGAAAACCATTTGAGTTTATGCTAATGTTAGCAGGCTCTGTACTGCCCTTTATTGGATTTGGAGAAGTTACACCCTAGCAACCCTAGCTAATAAAAACAAGTAAGCGTTATGTTTACCAAATACACTGGTTAATGTAAGGTTTATTTGTTGTACTAAGCATCCAATTAGAATTATTATAAATGTGTTACATTTTTACTCAGAAAACAGTACTATAAGACTGGAGTTAGTTAGCTCTTGCATTAAATAAACAAGGCTCTTTTATCCAGGCTAAATGGACCATAAGACTCTTTTGGCCTTAGACACTTTAGCAACAGTCTTATAAAATAGTATCCTGTATCCTATGTAGCTATCAAGTGCATTTGTCTAAAGGGTTCTCCCCATCAAACAACAACATAAACAATATCTTCTAAATCTTACTCAGCTGATCAATTCTGCTATCACAGATTTTAATTTGCTTCAATTGCCTTAAATGTATTGCTCAACAACATTGTTTAGAAAATGACTGGATTTTGAGTAGCATATCGGCCATTGTGATTGTAAATTGCATACAGCATGAACAGTCAATAAGAGATCATCTTTTTATTTTACTTTTATTTGTAAAATATTATTCAGATGATTAGTTTTTGTTATCATTGTCATGACTTTAGCCACAATAATCTGGATTTTAATTTTCGTCCTCATCATGATTATGATTATCTGCTATCATCACTTTCGCAAACTCATAGTTTCTGGTGTTCACTCAGAACAGGCTACACAAATAGTTGGTCTGTTCCCCTCAAAATGACCAAGATCGGATTTCTGTTTAGGTCAATTTTACATGCTTGAGGAATCGTGTAAATCACATTTAAAAAGCATATACAAGTCATTATACCACTGAAACTCTAATTCAGCAGAGTGCACTGAGAATATTCAGACCTCATTTGTGGTGTAAACATGTCTTTACTTATCCAGATTAACGCCGCAGATCAGATTACCCTTTCTTCCCCGATGTCCCTCAACAGCGCATTTAAGGAAACCAACCCCAGTAACCCAAAGCAACTGGTGGCCCTACAATATTTTCTCTTAATTAGATGTGTTTTAAGTCATTACAATCTATTTCATTCCGTGCTCATGTTACAGCAGTTAAGCGTTTCTTGTGTATGTTGCAGTGAAGTGCGCTCGGCCTACTTGCTGGGATTCTAGTGAAGCTGAAGGCCACAAGCAGCGAGACCCGTCCATCAGTGGCAGTTATTAGGGGAGACCACCGGTGAACCAGGGCCATTTGGTGGGCCTAATAACAACGTCAATGGGAGAGCTGAGGGACAGGAAGCGCTGCCAGACAGGCCGGTGCTGAGAGAGGCACTTTTCAGTGAGGGAGGCCTCCTTGGAAAAAAACAATGACAAGGTCTATTTCAGCCTGAAACACTCCCATAGCTTACTTCCAGATGACAACCTAATGCTATCACCTGATGCTTTCGCTCAGGGATTGAAACCGTCTAAACAATAATGGTTGAAAAAGCTTGGAAAATAATAATCGCAAATCCTTTTATGATGATAAACAGAAGCAATCATGAAACAATTCCGAATATATTGTTATCTTTCCTCCACCCCTGCAATCCTAGTGCTGTGTTAGAACCAAAGCCAGTTTGACAGTAAAGATGTGGGACCCCACGTGTTTTAACTGCCCATCAACATGGGAGGCTTTCACTTTACAGCCTGGGGTTTATTGCGCGACAGCTTAAACGTAGCTCAGGTTTCCCGTAGGACTGTTTCACTGTTCAACTTCTCTTCTCCCCTCTGCTGTCTGGAGGTTAAATGGGAAAAGAGGCATTTTGGCTCAAGGAACCATTATGAGTGAAAAGACAGAAATAACCAAGAGTTTAACTGATAAATGACATAAAAACTACAATAAACTGTGATGAGCCAAATGATTATCAGATACGACAATCAAGAAGCCAAGAGATGGCAACATGGCAACTCTGATGAAAATAAAAAGAAGGCTGGTTTTTTTCAGTTTTTACTGTTTCAAAACCTGACCTACTGCATCATACATACATTAAAACATCCTAAGTTAAATGTAAATACTATGAAGGGATCAATTCCAGGAAAAAGTTGTTTCCATATTCAAAGATATATGATCTGGGTCATTTCGCACCTTGCGCAAAATTGAGGGTCACATGTGTCCAAACTATACAAATACTATATTTTCGCCATATACCAACCTATAAATATCAATACTTTTCCGGCTCATTTAACAGTTTGTTTCCTGTGATACATATGTCTATGTAAAAACATTGAAACCCAGCAAAGTCATTAGAGGCTCTGACATCAGACTTATGTGAGGCCTGGAATAACTCCTTATCTGGTTAAATGGACCAATGGCGGAGACAGATTTACTGTTCAGCATAGAGGCAGCCCTGAAACAGGAGACATTACACCAGTGTTTTTCAATCATTTTGAGCAATGTAATTACACAGAAGGGAACAAGCGGCGAAACGATACTCTAAACTACTGAGGGACTCACAGTTTAGGAATTCCCAAGCTGTCTTTACCGAACAAAGGTGCATTCATCTCTTGTATATGTGACACAGGAGCATACTGTGCATTTAATGATTATAAATATCAAATATTGGTTGTGGAATTTCCATTACAGAAATAAGAATGTGTTTTTATACTTCACGTCACTAAGAAACAGTTCTAGTTTGTAGGTATTGCGCTGGCTACTTGTTATATCTGGGGAGCTCATTGGGCTGATGTCAAGTCTGCAATGAGAGACGCAGGAAAGATGAAATGAAATGATGCTTGGCCAGATGAAGATTCCAACCGGCATTTACAGTATAATGTTGACCACTACGACCATCCACCATAAAAACAGACATTGGTTTTTATTGACCATGTAACCTATGAGACAGAGACGCTTAAACCAAATGGGGATTTTTGCCGAGACTTTCAGTGGATTTTTTTATTTTAGTTTTCAACATTTTTTGTTCCCACTGTTGACTGAAAAAGCATAGGTCTTATGATTTAAGATTCGGAGCAATCTGAGCCAGCAGTAGATGGCTTTACACTCTTTCATATAGCTTACTGACCTGTTTATATCTCAGATTTGAGTCTAAAACTGTTGTTCTTTAAATGTTCTTTAAAAGTTAGGGCTGATAGTGTTCTGTATTTTTGGTTATTGTCATCAAATGGCATAATTTGGAATTCTTTTCCCAAGACTTTCGGATTTCCTCAGCCTTTTTTTGGCACTCAGCACCAAGCATTTGTTCCTACCGAGTACGTAAACCTTTCAAAACTCACATAAATATGTACTATGATTTTCAACAAAGGCTTAATAACTTCCCAAAGCAGCTGGGATCTGTAGAAAACATCATTCAGAATCATTTATTGAGAGTTTTAACAACAGCATGACTGTACATTTTCGATCAACTCGATCAATCAGTGCCTATGTTCATTGGGATAAAGTTATTTGTCACCCTACGCGACATTGTGGCTAATTTAAGTGTTCTGAATAGTTTCTGGGCAACAATGTAGGTCTTTGGCTACCAGAACAATACTCGTTAGGATCCATTAAAAGTTGTTTTACCATTATAATAACAATACAGAACAGGCACCCAAACGAATTATGTAAGACAAATACATTTGAAAGAAAATGAGAAATATATTTGTAAGAACACCAACCATTGACCTCCTAAAGATAACAGTTTTATCATGTGGAAAACTCTGTGATGTAAACCTAATGACTGTATGATCAGTTCTTGTTTCCTGTGCAGCATTACTATCTGGAACAAAAGTGGGTGTTTTTGGCCCTGCTGAATTCTGGGAATTTTAGAGTTGTTGTCTGAGGGTCTCAGCAGTTCTGCACTCCCTCCTGGCAGAACTTCATAGAAGGACTCATGCAGTTCAAACATTTCGGCTTCAAATGATCTAAGAAAAACACATTTCAACTGGGAGGTTAAAAGTGGGTGTGTTCTATAGGTTCACTTGTGAAGGATGGGTGTAAGTGTGTATGTGTGTGCGTGTGTGTTTCTGTGTGGTTCGGTTGGTGTCATGTGTATGTTTATGAGCTGTTCTGTGTAAGACTTTATTTTCTTTAATTTGTAAATGTAATAAGATTGCTTTCTGATCCTGCCGATTTCAGATACTCTTCCAAACGACTGATCTGTTCTGTGATTATTTTCTTGATTAAATGAACCCAAACATTCTCTTTTGCTGCAGACGAAAATTAAAATATTTCAGAAGGAATGAAATCATAGACACGATTAAAAAAAAGAAACATCACAGCCGAAAATCAACTATTCCCGGGAACTATCGTGAGAGAAAGTCCAGAGGCCTCATCATGAAAAGGCAAAGCTACGCATTTTCACTGCCATGATCCTCATCCAACCACATAACACATTTGTGTAAGGTCAGTATCAGCCGTTGGGCTCGTGGCCAAAGAAAATCTGATGGAATTTAAGTTTATCAACAGAAAACGTACAAAGTATCACAAATGGCTTTGTGAGGCGGGTGTAGGGTAGTGAGTAAATCAGAGGCTATATTGCTTTATGCCTGAAGACCACCCTGGCTCTCAAGCTCCTAAAGTCTACCCACAGGCCAGAAAACAACCACGCCGCCCCACCACTGAACTCCCCTATTTCTTACAAGAACAAAAATCTAAAAGTCCACCGAGCCAGAAAAACAAGCAGTCTGATCTGCAGACTCAGGCCGCTAAAACCAACAGAAACTGTTTTCTACAAAAAACAAATGCATAGGAAGACTAAGTGTCCCGTGAGGAATAATTGTGCCAGATTTTATCGATTGAGCAATACTAGATTTAAGGTATTGCTGTTTTTATTGAATCCATTTTAATTATTTTATCATATTTTGTAAGGAAAAAGATGGTCACTATTTTTTATTTTTTTACATCTAAAGCTTTGATGCTTTAAATGATTGTCTTATTTGTTGAACATCACACATACTACTTAACCCCATATCAGCTGTGATAATACATAGCTACCAGTTACAGCTATTACTTTTGTATTGTTGTATACTATACATAATGATTATTTTAAACATGTATTTACCTGTCATGTTACCTTTTTCTTCTATAGTCCTTATTCAGAACGATTGAAAATATACATTACAAAATCAATATTTGAGATATTTGTATTTCAGTGTAATTCTAAGAATTTCACATTTTTCTGGACCATGCGAAAATACTGAGATGTTATGGTTAGTGACTTGAACTGTAGATATCACAAGACATTAGAAAAAAGACCTGTATCATTTACTGATCTTATTCCTAAGCCAACAGTACTGAACTCCAGGTAATCACTCAGTAAAAGCAAACAACAAACAAAAGATGTTAGTGTGTTAAGTTACAAATAAAATTAGCTTAAATGTGTTTTAATAACCAACATACAGAAAAGTATGTGTATAAGATCACTGTTAAAAATATATAAATGTAAGTCATATCTAGAACCTGTTTGTGCAGAACATTGCCTTAATGTACAGTCCATTCACAGTTCCTAGCAACCAGGTGTTGTTAAGAAAATACAGGTGTAGAGACCTGGGAGAGCTCACAAAATTCCTTAGAGGTGTCGTTTACTCATGTTAAATGTCATGAATGTGCCAGCCCCATGCTGACCACCTCCCATGGGTAAAAGTGGTAAACAGGCTCTGTGCGAAAACTGAGAGGATGAAGTAATTTCCTACTCATGTGGGCCATGAAGTCTGGCAACCGTGTGGCACCGTACCTCCCCAGCATTTCTGGAGACAATGATGTCATAGCTGTTACCTCAGCCTTACAGCCTAAGTGCTGTAAAGTACCAATGAGGCCACAGGCAGGTGACTCTTAGCATCACTAGTGGCCCCAGTTGGGCTGTAATAATATCCTGACTTTTCATAAAATACCCTCCCTCCAGACTTGTATTTCTGAGATTGAGACAATTATGTGCTTAAACGTAGAGTTGTGCTGTACTGAGTCACTTAATCTTCATACCGTGACACATTATGTTTGTGACCGCTAATCACAGCTCGTAGTAAATGTTACTGAATGTTAAATATACTAATTCATACGTTTGAAATCAATATTAACATTCGAAAATGTTTTAAAAACCTACATTTGCATGTTCAACACTTGAGATTAAAATATGCTCTTCCTCGTTTTGGTTAATGGCAGATTACAAACTTTTTGGTTTATATGAAGTGCAAAGGATGGGAAGACTGACGAACTTTCAGCGCATTGTGTCTCAGTAGTAGCCAGCTGTAACACTGACACTGAGGGACACATACAGTACTGTACTGTATGTTGGACCTCTTGGGAAAATACACTTTTCGCCTTGAGCATCAGAAAACAATGAAAGTAGAGCTTATTACTCAGTATTACTTAGTGAATATTTGAGGGTTGTTTTATCATTTTATTTTGTGAAGCTTGTTTTTATTTTTGGTCAACAACAAGTCAGAAGAGGCAATAAACACAAGACTGAGACAATTCAAACTAATTTGGAGGAGAAAACAGAGACAATCTGTCAAATGATTGAACTCACTTAGAGTAGTTTCTGTGTGAACATATTTTTCATCCAACTATAATATGGTTAAACCTTTTATCTTGTCAATTAATATGTTGTTGTAGCAATGTTTCCATTGTCATTAACAATTAGCATGAATAATTACAAAACTATGACATTAAGGCCAAAATATCTCCCTCGAATTACCAATGTATTCCATATTCCTTTTAAAGCTATATTTGGTGCCAGAGAATGTAATGTTTGGGTCATCTGAGAGTTTCATTAATTTTGCCAAATTCCATATCTAAGTACTGAGGTTAGAAATAATCAACTCTGCAACGCATGCAAAGACGTGACTCCTCTGCAAACCCCAAAACGAGCTTAGTTATCAGGCCGGTCTGATCGGGGCTAGTCTGCTATTGCCATTATTTACAGTGGCTCCACTTTGCTTGAAGGGTGCAAAGTGCTTCTAATAAACGGTTTAGGGTTTCCAAAAGACTATCAGAGTACTGACAGTTAACGGGCGGAGCTGGGCCCTTCGTGAAGCAATAGCTGTGTGGAAGTGGGGAGGCGAGTGGGTAACAGATGCATATACGTAAAGAGAGAGAGACAGTAGTATAAATAACAGGCAAGCCATGGCATCCACGAGTGAAACAAGAGAACTATTAGGCCATGTCAAAAGAGCACTTGTGTGGACACGAGCCAGGCGATAATATTTCACAGGTAAAAAGGTGTCCACATGATGATAGCACTCACTAGCAGAGAGGATGAGTGGGGGATGAGTGAGAGGTTCCAGGCCCTCGGTGGACGCCCCCTCTCACTCACGGCTGAGAGGACATACCACAGGAGCAGGGAGGCTGTTATTCTCCCGGCTATCCTGGTTCATCAGCAGATTGTTATCATGCATACGGACTAAATCCTAACTCCGGCCAATGGTAGTCTTCCACAAGAATTCCCAAAAATGCATAAATGGTGACCATTATCACACTAGGTCATCTTGAATTAATGAGGTTGCTGTAGGATGAAGTAAGGGAAGGTGGAGTATGATCGTTACTGACGGAAGAGAGGAAACTTTATATCCTGCAGGCTCTTCACTGTACTCTGATGCGTCTCATATCACAGTCGTCATGCACTGCCGTCGTGGTACATTTAGCCAACAAAGAATATGAAACTGAATCGCCTCCATGGTTTTATCTCCTTAAAGCATTGGTTGGCTATGGAATTAGATTAATATTAGATAGCGCTGGTCTCATCTCCATTCATGTGAACTGCACTCCTATATCTTCACAGACCATGTCCAGCATTATTAACAATGTATACCTTCCCATGCCATCACCGTTCATTTAAAAATAACACGCTCACCTTTAATGGACTAATTCTCTGCCCAGCTATATGCTTTTCTCGGGGGGAGGCCATGGAGGGCAATATTAAGTCTGGGCCAAACTTGAACCCCCCCAATTGTGGAGAATATGTTCTTACATTTTTGTAAAAAATAGCTTCATAATGATTGAGTTTACTTGCATTTATCTTCATATGAGTAATGTTATCTTATGAACAACCAAACCAATGGGGCAGGATGTGTGTGAACAATTGTGCCTGATATATTTAGGTTTGCTAAAATCAAATATGGCTCCCAGACTGGCCCCCTAATTAAATTGATTGTGAACTGCCACTGTTGCAAGTAGCTCGTTTTTAGTATGTACCTAATTATTTAAAGATTTTCTTACTGTGTGGCTTGAAAAAGAAAAGTTAGGACTTTGTAGCTTATGAACACCATATAAGACACAAAATCGAATTGCAAGTGTTACTTTAATAGGCCTGTAAGTCAAAAGAAAAAAGCAATACATGTTTTATTCTTTGGAAATGAACACTGTACAGTTTTAGTTTGGTGATTAAGTGTTGTGTTTAGTGCGAGATGGGGAGATAATGTGTGGGCCGGGGGTTCAGTTTAATTGAGTGAGACAGGATGAGATGTGCAGCCATCCTCCCTGCTGCCCTCAGAGAAATGGAGAGGGACAGAGCCGCCTATCTGGCTCTGTATTAATCAGCTGCATCTCGCTGGTCAGTGAACTGTAGTTCATTAGTCTGCTGGGAGAAAGAATGAGTGAGCTGACACGGAGAGAGGGAGACGAGCAGAGGATGCAAAATAATATTTTTCTTAATGTTCCCTCTGATTTCCAGCTGATAGTTTTAATACCAGGGGGAAGTTGAAAAGGTAAAATGCAGACTAATAACTAAAAATGTAAATTCATTTTCCAGTTCATTTTATTGCGACCGCTCTGAAAAGGGACCACAATAGATAACAGCCATCTGCTGCTGTATGAAGGTTACTGCCCATGTCCTTTCAGCCAAAGCAGACATAAAAGTTACTAAACAACTTTAAAATAGAGAAAACTGATAATTACCGGAAAGCACATGATTTAAGACATGATTTAACAACTCTCTTTCATCTGCATGAAAATATCTGAACTATGAAATGTATGAAAAGCAGCAGTATTGTCACCTCAAAGTATCAATACAGTCAAGAAATATCGAACCTTTGTTTGGCTTTTTTTTTATATTTCAGAAAAAAACATATTCCAACATAGTCAATTTATTTATGAAGCACTTTTTGTTTTTTAAAACAACAAAATTAGATGAGATCAGATCAGAAAACACAAAAATGATTGACATTAGTCAGTAAATACGAGGGTTAGAATAAAATAAAAATGGATGGAAGGATACAAATGTTATATGGACTGAAATAATTTAACATTTTAACAAATGTTTGTGCAAAACAGAACATTTAAGAAAATGAAAGAGATAAACTGTATCCATTAATCCTAAAAGCTTGATTTCAGAAAAAGTTTAAAAATATAACCCAGAAGAAAAAAACTAAATCCACTCTTGAGCCAACTCTTTCACCTAGTTCATCCGTCCATCCTGCACCCCTCCGTGCTCGCAGGAATGTGTAGATATGAGCGATAAAGGAGGCGGCGAGCTGAGCGAGGAGAGGAGGGAGAGCTTAAGCTGCTCCTTGTAATAAACAGAGCCATAAAACTGTGTCAGGAAAATGTTGCTCCCTCGTTCTTCTTCTCTCCTCTCCCTTTATTCTTTATGGGTCTGTAACCGCATTTGTTACTCGTTTGATGGGCTGGGGGAGCCGTCCGGGCCCTGGAGTACAAGATATTATTCTTCACTCGCCCCCTCGCCCCCCCCAGCCCTCCCAAAATAACAGCCTCCAGCCTACTGTTTAAAGTCTCTCACCAGAGGGCTGAAAGATGTCTCCATAGCTCTCCTCTGAGGACATCAAAGTGGACTATTCCTCCAGCCCTGTGGCACCATAATGGTTTGGTGGAGTCAGAGTGAGAGCCCTCGCTGCTCAAGACGTTGTAACACGGATGATTAGTGACAGTGTAATACTTTGAACATTCTGTGTACAAAGGGAGAACCCAGCTGAGCGAGAGGCTTTAAACTTTTTTTTGGGGGGGGAGGAGAAGACTGGTTGAGTACGGGGGATCCTCAGCCACCAGAGAGCTTTAAGGATTCAGATGTAAAAAGATATCACATTCATTTTCCCCCTTTTTATACGCCTCGCGGGAATAAAGGACAACAAATACTGTAGTGTGGGAGGCAGCGCGCATGCCTGTCATTCTTTCCCTTATTAGAAAAGGGAAGTATGGGACATGTTTTTCAAAGACACATTTGGACAGGGAAGCGGGGAATTTTGATCCGCATTCTTTTTTTACGCACATTTAAATCTTGATTAGACTGTTATTACATTTTCTACTAATACTAATACTAACAATAAGAGGCATGGGGGCTAATAGGTAGCAAAACAGTATTAAGGTGCAACTACAAATATGGATGTTTAAATAATAAAAGACAAACAGGTCAAATTAATTAAATTAGGTTGTAAAAAAAGTCAGTAAATGATGTGTTCTTGGTTAATAAAGAAACATTGATGACACCGTTTTTTAACAGTAAAAAAAGGTAAAGTTAAGTTACATGTTCTTAACTTTTTGTAGAAATAAGAAGTATTCAGAAGAAGATATAATATAACTTGTGTAAAACAAAGGCAGTTTATTGCTCATGGTGTATCTGTAATAAAGTAAGGGTATGGACTTTTCTACAAAAAAATACTTTGTTAAGAGTTAGGGTAAAAAGTACAGAGTTCCTTCAGTGTTCATGTAACCCCACCTCTGTGGGACTGTTGATCATTATAGGGGTTTCTAAATATGTAATAAATTGGATATAAAGGGAGATATAAAAGCAAACTGAGAATAACAGTATGAAGGAGAGTCTCTGATTGCTCAATCCGCCCACGTGTCAGTCCAACTGGTGCCTGCCCTGTGACTTTGTGCAGAGTCTTGTCAAAATCTTTAAATTCCCAGGTTGTGACTAAAGCAGAATGCTCTCTCAATGATTACTCGCTGAGAGCCTTATATAGCGAAAACAACACACACTGCTTCTGCTTTTTACGAAGCCACTGCAGGACTGGTTGTAGTGTACAGTGCTGGACAACATTCCTTGTGATTGTAAAGACAAACTACTGTAGTTCAGTGGTGTTGGAATAGTTTTATTTCATTCTACTGGAGAAGTTTAAAGTTAGTGGCTGGATTATAAATCATTTGAATATATTTTATGTGTTGATTGAGCACCATTTATTCCATCAGTTTGGATGTTTAAGTGATTGTTAGCCTTTTTTCCCTGTGTACTGTCTGAACATGTTTCACAAAATGTCTTATTTCAACACTTTTATCACCTTCAGTGCGGTATCAGGGGATCGCAGCTAACTGACAGGATAAATCGAACGGTACTTAGAGAAGCCGAAGCATTCCTCACAAATACGTCAGCCGTACTTGTGGCAGTGAAAATTATTATTCTGGACAAAGAGTTTGAAGAGGTCACTCAGGCTCCCCCAAAACAAACTTCATTAGTTCCTTTTCTCTCCTCATACCCAGGTGCTGAAATCTCCCTCAAGTTCGATCTATTTATGCAATCATGTAATAACATGTGTATTAAAGCTACTGTTGCCCATATTTTATTACTAACAATAGATCAAATTACTATTTGTATTTGACAGGTGTCCTTATAGGATGAACCCAGATGTATCATCACCAAACTCCAAAGGTTTCTTCAGCTCTACGGATTGTTTTAATGACACCTTTTAACGTTTTGGTTCTCTCTCACTGCTGTCTTGAGCATTGTTTTTAGCTGCAATAAGGAACGAGTAAAAGCACTACAACCCCCCAGTACATGTTCTGCTTAGCAATAGACAGACATACAAAGTTAGTGACAATAGCTGGTGAACATAGTGGAATATTTAGACACCAAAAAGCCAGACATTTCACTCAGGAGTTAAAAGAGTCAAAAACAGGGCTTAAAGAAAAGGGTATAATGTAGTTGTATTTGTCAAGTGAACAGCAATGTGACTCCATATTCATTCTGAGGAATTTTGCTCTGTATCTGCTGAATGTGTTGATAGGCAACTGTGTGTTAACAACTTGGTTAACAACTTGGTGAGATGCCCAAAAGTTGCAACAACAAAAAAGTGTTTTATTATAAAAATCTGTAAAAACTGCACAATTCTCTTCGCTTGCGACAATACTTACAACTATTAAGTATTAGTAATCGTTTTAAGATTATGCATTATATTCTTACAGAAGTCACTGTGACCAATTCAAGAGAATAATGAGGACAGCAATACTAGCAACCATCCATGTTTTGTTGGACATGATGATCTTCACTGCTTTGCCATAATAAGTACAAAAACATGCCCAGCGTGTCTGTGGTGTAGACCGATACGGTCACTGCAAGGCTTAAAATACCGGCTATGTAATCCACTTATCTAAAGTGGGCTACCCCGCCTCACCTGCCTGGCTCTTAAGAAGAACAGGAAAGGGTGAGGGAAGGAAGCGTTCACCTGGCCTCCGGCAGCCATGACAGAATGAACCACTGCACTCTGCTCCACGGCACATGAAGGGCACACGTTATCACATGTTGGATCACTTCACAGGTGGAGGTGTTTTGGTCGTTGCTTTATGGTTGCAAAGTCTAAAGCCGGATGTTGTGATATCGTCTATTACGTGACAGCAGACAGTTGTAATGTGTGTTTAAAACATCTGCGCCAACTCGAGCAAATTCCCCCTTTTCAAACCCCGGACACTTTTCATTTAGTCTAAAAATATTCTAAATATTCCTCTCAGAAATAAACAAGTTTAAAATAAGACAAGAAATGAGCCTTTTATGGCTCAGAATAGACTTGTCTCTTTCTGCGTGGCTTTCATGTTAGAGGAAGTGCAAAACAATCATATTGTTACATTGTTACATTTCCTTCTCTCGCTGTGAAAGCCTCACATTGATCTTTATGAGGTCACAGACAGTCCTCTGGGCTCCCTGTAGATTCTGTTAACACCGTATTTTAAAAATAACTATACCTTGTGTGCTATATGGGTCTTTATACAGTACTGTAAATGAGATATACAATTAGAAACAACCCCTCTATTCTTCTCAAATTAAATTCAAAGACTAATTGAGAATGATAGACTGCTACAGGATAAATGCAATCAAATAATTTCAATGCATATTTGATAAATAGACTCAAATCCCTTACAGTATGAAAAGGCGGCATTCAAAATTCATTTTTAGCAGATGTTTTTTTTATAGATATTTCCCATTAAAATGGGTTTTATTGACACAGTTTAAAGAATAACCACAAACATACCATTGGTATTTCTTTACTGCAACTTATATCAGCAAATATGCCATTCTTTAATACTGATATAAGTCAGTTTCAGCCAGCCGGTGTAAAACGTTTAAAGGAACAACTTTTTAAAGATACACAATTAAATATCTCCAAATCAACAGAATACAGAAAAACAGACAATGTACACAAAGGGAAAGTTGATAACCCCAACAAAATGCTGTCATTCTTCTGTCAGCAATGCACTGTAGTTGTGAAGTCCAGTCACTAAAGACACACATGGGAAACCACATATAAACCTGTTTTCCCTTTTTATTGACTTGTTAAAATCACTGGCTGCTAAACGGCTGTCCTGCAGGACGGTGTAAAACCATATCTAAAAAGCAGAGTGGAGTAAATCCAATGAGACGGAGACAAAAGATGAGAGTGAGACACAGGGAGAGATTCATAATTCAAAGATGTCAGGTATTTAAACTTGGCAGTTTAAGCTGTGTGATGTGCTGAGCTCAGATGAAAAAGAAAATCCTTGATTATCTCTTAACAGTCGCTGGCTCACTCTCACTGTCAGGACCAATCATCCAGGGAGGGAAACACATCGCTCTTCTAGCGCAGCTGGGATTAATGAACTGACAAACTCTGTTAGAGGCACATGATGGGGCACCTGTGAAAGCCTACCACAGATAATGTAACAAGAGGAATACAAGGAGGTTTATTAGTCGGCTATTCCCATCAGCACAACTAGCACTTGAACTCTTTTGACACATAATACGTCACAGAGATGCTGGAGAAACTGATTACAGGTTAACAGTATAAAGGGTTACGTCTGGATCATGAGTTGTGGCATTCGCCTGTTACCATGGTCCTGCCTGACGTCCATGTTATTATTATCTTTGACACCCTCTTCGATCCATCTATTCTTAATATATGTTCACATTTTCAAGTTGGATGCCAAAGCTTATCAAGGATTGTCTTTGTGTTCATAAGTCTGTCCATCCTTAGAGAGAGGGATGCCTCCTCTGTTACTCTCCACTAGGTTTCTTCCATTTTCGCATTAATTGTGCAAGGGTCTAAGGACAGAGGGTATGGTATATTTTCACACTGTAAAGCCCCATGAGACTGTTGTTTAATTGTGTGATATATAAATAAATAATTTGATTGAGAATAATTACTCAGGTCAGTCTCAACAAGTAAAGCATGAAGCTGTATCTGACATGTTCTGGAAAGTTGCTACATAAAATGGCTCTTTCTGTTCCTTAGCCCTGTTTGTAGTGTCCTATCCACCTCCTCCCACCCTCACACTGTCGTAGGGTCCAGCTGCTGCTGCCAATCGCCCATTTGGTGGTAATCAGGTAGAGGCCAGAAGGCCCACATCCTCTCCCTGATTAACACTTCTCAAATTCTAACACAGCTCTTGACTCCTCCTTTTCTTGAATATTCGACCACAGTCTCCAGATTTGCTCACCTTCAGAGAGATGAATAGCCCTGTTGTTGACATGGAAAACGGCTCAGTCTTTGCTACCCTGTAGTCTTTCTCTCTCTCCTTTTTCTCCTTTGAAGAGAGAAAATAATGTGCCCTCCAAGTCTAGCCCACAACTCTATTACAACTGATGGGTTTCAATGCCATACATGTTTATTTTACCAAGCCAAGGGTGGAAGTGTTCTCCTTTTTTGTAATCAGCTGAGTTTCTGAAAGGTTCCTGGCCTCGGGTTTTCTACCTGTAGTGGAATCTGGACCATTCATACGCTCCATTACCAGGGGAGTCAAGGCACAACACGCAGATTAATTCATGACCGCCTGTTACAGGACATTTGGCGTAGACATTTTTGTCTGGCCTGAAATGTCTGAAGAGAAGGGGAAAAAAAGCTCCCTTGAAGCAACATTGTCCAATTACATTTTCCCCTCTGATCGCAGGGTAAATGAGGCAGAAAATACAAAGTTTCATTTTTATATTTTAAGACACCTAGTGGAGTTTTTCTTCACTTGTATTTCTTTATGTAGCCATTTTGATGAGTGAGTCCCTATTTTGTTTGTGTCATGTGATCAACAAAAATGCTCCTGGTTTGATCGCTATTCTGTTGATTGACGGTTGGTGGCTGTGACAAGTTTACAGAACACAGCAATGTGCTAGCTTATGTAAAGAGAGAAGTAAACAATGCAAGTTTGAAAATATCCCAAAAATGTGGCTTTGCAAATATTTTGAGGAAGGAAATGCATTCAGCATGTTTTCCATTCCTCCAGGATACACACAATGATTTAGGTCAGAACACACAATGCTGCTTCGTTTTAAGACGGCACTCATGTACTGTATGTGCAATTCAATCCAGTGGTAATGAAGAACATTTGGAAAACATAGATACTGTATATATGGCAGAAAACTGTTTTTATTCTTGGCAGCGCTGGAAAGGCAGTTGAATATTATTACTGTTATTAGTACTCAATCATTTAAAAATACTTTAAAATGTTAATGTAATTTGTTTCAAAGTCCCACTTAGTCACACAATTGTTACCCCGTATTCCAAAATATCATGTATTCAGCCTTTCTTTTATATTTGCCTCTGAAAAAATACTTGTATACTTTGTTACACTGTAAATTGTGGGCTGTCTTCTAAAGTTAATGTCTGAATACTGTTCAAAAAACAACATGTACATCATGATCAAAGGCGCTCTAATCTTAAATGGCGATTTTCCTACACATTGTTTGAGTCAGACGTGATTCAGTTATTAGGCACGAGGACCTCTCTGTGGATCTGTGTGTGTGTGTGAGAGTGTGTTTTGTGTGATTTTGTTATTAGGATGCAGCCTGCTACAGAACCTGAAGTGGGCTTTGTGGTTAAATAATCAAAGACTGCAGGGGTCTCTTCCCTCCTCGGCTCAGGCTGTGAAGTTTACAACCTTTCCGTCCTCCTTTTATTTATCAGTTATTTTCTTTTGATACATTGAACATGCCTGACCACATTTCCCTCCGGTGACATGCTTCTTTTCATTCAATCCCAAACATGGTCTTTTGTGGCAAGGCACCCCACTGCCAAAACTACTTAGAAGTTTCTTTGAAGTCGTTTCCCCTCTGTCTTTGCTTTATTAACCTTAGATCTACTCTGACACCAAAGACAATGAGTTTTTTCATTCTGATTTTGTGTGGCACACGTGTATGTGACAGAAACTAAATGGATACCCTTTTCTGAAATCCCATCCTCAGTATTTGATTACAAGGGGATTGTTTGGCTGTAGTTCTATTTCTAGATTGGCATGGCATGGAAAGGAAGTGACCTAAATTCATCTCGGGCTGATTGGCAGATGCATCTGCTTCACCACCATTAATCACAGACACAGTGAAGGCCAGAGATCCTCTACTGTATCTAACACTGATAACTGTATACTGGGGGCAATTCTATTGTAAAATAGTGTTTTCTCTTAATGTAAGTGCATTTATTGTTGCGATAATGAAATATGATTATATTATTATTCAATATACAGTATGACGAAAAGGTTTCTGTGGATGCATACAATAAAAATCATTTTTGAGGGAAAAATACATTAGTTTGTTACATAGTTTTGAATGTTACCTGGGTATCTGCTATCCTTTTCTTAAAGACAGCACCACCCATTGGAGGCCAGGGTAGCTGCCCTTATGAAACTGCATTGTTACTTCCAATACAGGTGACCAAGTAGGTGTTACTAACTCCAAAATTGTGAAAAACCAGTACAAATAACAAGGTTCTTACGGTCATTAAAAACCTGGAAAAGTCATGGAAATACAAAATGCTAATTCCAGGCCCTGGAAAAGTTATGGAAAACAATATTTTTCCCAACGTTTTGGAAAAGTCATGGAAATGTAACTAAAGTTGCATCAAATATAATTTATATTTTATCTAATCGCCAAAATAGTAATACTATAATGATAATAAATACTGTATCGTATAGTAATGAAACATAAAATGGCATTTAACTGTCGAGGTATTTTGCTGGTGAGAGATTGTAGTTGCTTTAGCGTGTAGAAGCTAGTAAGCCTACTATTTGATTTGTTTTAGATAGGCACAACATGTTTCAGACCTTATTTCCCTGTTCCATGTTAAAATAAACCATATTCAGTGGTACCGCTGAGAAAGAGTAATTTCTTTGGTCATGGAAAATTAGGTAAAGGTCATGGAAAAGTCATTGAAAATCATTGGTGAAAAAGTGTATGAACCCTGAAATAAGCTCCCCTGAGAAGATTTACAAACCTGAGACCTCTCTGTGTCTCTATTGCTCTCTCTCCAACACCCCCCTTTGCCAATTTTAGCTCTTGAATCTCCACTCTGTTGGAGCAAAACACTGCCTGACATTCAGAAATACACACATGACCGCATCCACATATAAACAAATGCATGCAGACTCCCCAAGCCCTCCTCGAAAGAAAAATGTAGGAGTGTAAAAGTGACAAACTGGGTGTGAAAGATGAGCTTTGCCATTATTTGCGTAGCGAGGGTAGAGGATGAAATCTGCCAAGATCTTGAATAGCTGCTAAAGTTTCCTGTTCCTCTTCATCATATTTGTCCTCAACATTCTTGCCGAAGCCTGGGATTATAAAGAAAATCAACATAACTGCTCGGAGTTAGAGGAAGGTCAGAGATCTAGTCTCGCTGAATTTGTATTACATTTCATATTCTGATCATGCATTAACACCAGTGCAAAGAGTGTTAATTGTGTATTATCTTGTTAGAGAAGTCAAGGAGGAAAGACACTTGGTAGTGAGCCTAGATGCAATGAAGAGAACCAGACTTATTCAAATAAATATGTTGTTTAGACAAACATACTGGTCTCAAATTAACAAATGTATATGATTGGTGTATTAATGTATTAAACGGCCCCTGAGGGATAAATGTAAGTAATTAGAAGTGAAATAAAAACTAGGAGTCCTTCTTTGTGTGAAGTGAGCCACAGAAAAAGAGAAAAAGGAGAGACTGATTTTTTACACTTTCTGCACAATTTCCTCTCTATTTCCTCCCCGAAGACCCTTGTCTGCAGAATGTGCAGAGTGTGCTTTCCATGGACAGGAGGCTATGGAACATGCCAGAACAAAAAAAAAATATTCAAAAAGAGAGAGCGAGACTTCTGCACTGCAATATAGAAAGATGGAGTTATTACCCAGAAAACCTCACCACCTTGTTTTTTTCACTTTTTATCCCGGAGTTCCCGGAACACTGAGCTACTATTACGACCAGAATACTTGGACCGCACACCGGTTACCCGCTCTGACGTTAAGGAGAGAAGAAAAAACAAATGATCCTCATGGCAAAGTGCATCGGCCTTTATTTCTGTCCTACATCACGCCTAATTGGTGTTCATGTGAGACAGCCAATGGCCGACTGGGGCTGAGGCTCAACTGTGGGTAGAAATATTAGACGAGTGGGATAAAGTTCCCAGCCTGCCCCTCTCTTAACCGTCCCAGACATTCGTCTTGGTTTCAGCTAATGACAGTGAGAAAGCTGTTATGAGATAAGCAATTAGACCATGCACTGCGAAAAAATATACATACATTTAAGCAAATACTGAGTCCTAAAATGAAGCACAATCAGTCCTATTTGATTATATAAATATGAGAATATGGTCACATATTTTTTAAGTAAAATGTCAACACCTAAAACTTCACAAATGTCCTACAGCTGTATGCAATTTAATGAAATATTACTTAAAATATGTACCCTTTCTTGTCCTGCCCATTTAGTGCCACAAACATCCTTACTGCCTACGCTCCACTTTTTGACACATTTGGTGCTAAAACTTTGTTAATTTAATATTTGACTTTATCCCAACACAAAACGTTGTGATTTCTAATTCCTGGTAGAAGATGTTTGCCCTTGTTACAATCAGTGGAATAATGTTTACATTCACCTCAATAGCAACATCTAATAAGTCATGGTCTTTCTATCAGTAAGGGCAACAAACCATCCCAACAAGGACACACGTGTTCACTGATTGATGACTTAATGTGAGACCTTTAAAGCCATGGTTAATGACAGCCCTCAGCCCCATGTGTCGCAGGACAGGTGGTGAAAACGGCTGCAGTTGGTGGCCATTTGTCCTGAACAAATTAAAGCTGAAGTCCAAGGGCCACTTGAAGCACCTTCTAATACGCACTGGGAGAACCTGTGAAGCAATGCTTTGCACAATGGGTGTTATAGAGCAGAGGAAGTTGGAGTCAAAGAAGGAAGTATGCTCTCTTAAAAACCAGGAAATGAGACTCCAGGATGCCAACTGCTCACCATCAAGGATCAGGTCACACAGCGAGATATTTACTCACTCTGCGCTGTCTATTTAACCTTCTGTGGTGACAACACGCCTCATTTCAACACATGTTTGGCGTAGTTATAAACCCCAGGAAGGCCGCATTTAGTCATAGAGGAAAAAAATATTCAAACGGTAATTAATACTCTATAAATAGACTCGAGAAGTGAAGACGTCTGTTCCAATCACAGAGGGTTTTCGGTTACGAAAGCTGTGTTTGTATTTTTATTGTTTCTGTGACAACATGACATGGCCTATTTTTGTCCTCTCTTGTCATGAGTCATGAACCGCTGCTGACACTGGCTGTCAATAAAAGATAACTTAATTTGCTCTCGTAAATCACACCTCACTGCGCATTGTAAGGCGGCTTAGAACCATAATAGCCAACTCCCATATAGTACAAACACACTACATGTAATGACAGTAATCACCTCTGGGTCTTTTAACAGTGGGAGGATGCAGGAGCAAGGCCAAGGGCTGGGAAAAGGGAGAGGAAGGAGAGGGGAGATGGGGAGATAGACGGAGTCATTAAGATAGCTTGGGTGTCAATGTAATTCATCAAGCCTGATAAGGCCTTGGCCCGCTGCCAAAGAGCAAGGTGTGGCACATTCCCTCACCAATCACTGTCAGTGTTAGCGTCCCTCGCAGCCGGTTTGTTGTTCTAACTCTTGCTTTTGATATCAATAATGATAAAATGGAAATAAGAAGGGACAGCTGGAAAAAAGGATCATTCACCTTTTAATATAATGTTTGTACAAAGTTCATTACAGTAGTTCTCTTCGTTATATATGTATTTTTCACACAGTACTCAACTAACCCTCGGGAGTCAAGGTGGAATTTAGTTAACTTTTTAACAGTTTTAAACTGTCCTTTTTTCTTCCCCACAAAATGAGCCTTAAGCCAGACTTAGCATTTTGTCAATTCAGCAAAATAGAAAACTGCCAGGAACCCACAAATACAAAATGTACAAATCTTTACTCATGATAATTTTTTTATAATATGCTATTTATTTGATATGCTTTTAATAATAATAATAATAATAATAAATGGAATTTATAAAGCGCCTTTCACGGGACCCAAGGTCGCTGACTAGGTGCAGCTGGAGAAGCTTTTGTTTTTATAATATGCTGATTTCTTGAAAACTCAAACATGCACCCATAAATGTATGTGAAAACATAGGGGAGTGTAAAGCGATATCATATTGTGACGGACAATTCTTTGCTTTCCACTCCTTCCGTCTCTTAGGTAATGTTACACAACCAATGAACTGTGCCTCTGCACGTTAACTCTCATGACTGGTATTTTTTTTAAACCAGTCATTGCACCTGAAGCAAAAAACTTAAAGTGGACCTATCATGCTATATTTGAATAATATAGTATAGGACCATACCTATATAAGGCATATTTATACTTTTTTTTCCTTCAAAATACCAAACAGATCATGCATTTTAGCCATGCCTCATTTTGCTCAATTTGACATTTTTTAGCTCTGTTTTTGCAAGGGCTGATTCTGTGAGAACAGCACCATCTACAGGCCTGACATATGTACTACAGCGTCTCCAGCGTTTTCGAACGGCCGTGGCTGTCTCCTCCTGATTGGTGGAGTTGGCCCAATAGCCGTAGTGCCACTGTCCTGACGTCAGGACAGTGTTAAAATCTGGATCAGTTTTTATCAGATCCGTTGTAGCCCCTTTTTTAGAGATTTGGGTATGGAGGAAAATAGAGAGGGTTGTGTTTTCTGACACTTGGTGAGTTCCCTGGAACACCGGGGACACATATTCATGTATAAAAGACGTACAAAAGTGCATTTTGCATGATAGGTCCCCTTTAAGTTGCACAATCTGTCAAGTACACGCATACCTAATTCAAACCCCACTTAATCTAATGCACTGGAACTTCAAGGATTTAGCTAAATTAAGGGAAGGACTCAATGTGTTTGTACTCTTTAAATTACCCAGAAAATGATGTGTGACCCATCGCTGTGTGCCCTGTCTCTCCAGGCGATGATGAATGGATCCATCAGCTGTGTTGTCTCTCGATTATGCGACTTTATCTAAACACAACCTCCAATCTACCAACTTGTCTCAGTAGGAAACCACAGCTGATTGATCTCTTCTACAGTATTTCCCTCTCTCACCATTCATCCATTTCCTCCTACTTTTCTCGCTTCAGCTTGTTCCACCTCCTCCCCGTCAAGCATCACGTGACCAAGGTGCACTGCTCCCCCGAGTCGCCTGGCCTAGCAACAGGCTCTGTACAGTGAAAAGCCCCACAAATGGCCATTCATATCAATCACTAAACACCATCAAACAGGCCTTCTGTTTCCTACGGCATTGAGGCAAACACAGCCAGTCCTGTTCTGAAATGAAAAGTTGCTTGTGACCGAAATTCAAGGGGTGTTGAAACTCAAAGGCGAGGACTTTATCAAGAAGTTAAAAACTAAAAAGTGTTTCAATTTTCAACACCTTCTCGATAAAGATGGTTAAAAATATTTCGTATGATTTTTGATGAGTTGATGAAAGAGAGCATTATGCTGATGTCCAGGGGTGTGCTGAAGAGGGGAAATACATGGAGGAGAAAGCTAAAGGCCTCCTGCTGCATTAAGGAGGTGTGAAGGGCCGTCCAGGTTCCAGTGTTCAGCATCTGTCCACCGAGCAACAAGAGAGGCTGTGTAGGGCCAGCTTAACTCGCCACACAAAGGATGTCCTGTATTTAATGCACTCAGAAACACACACACACACACACAGTGAAACACATGAACCCTGAAGCTATTCTTTTTGTCACAAGGCACACGTTTCTGAGCCCCAGCTTACAAATACTTGTTTGCTGACAGCCTGCTGGTTTTCCTGAGAAGAGTGAAGAGCTTTAACCCACATCTCTTTCCCTCAGGCTGATAAAGTGCTCTGATAAGCTGTGAGGTGCTGGCGAAAAGTGGCTGGCCCTCAGCCCCCAGGGCTACAATATGAAAGAGTGGCTTGTCTGGAGCAAAGCAGAACAGAAGAGATGATGAGGCCAGAGAAAAAAGCAATGGAGAAAAAAAAAGTCCAGAAGAAAGGCATTGGATTAATGATGAAGTGGTCTGTGTGTGTGTGTGTGTGTGTGTGTGTGTGTGTGTGTGTGTGTGTGTGTGTGTGTGTGTGTGTGTGTGTGTGTGTGTGTGTGTGTGTGTGTGTGTGTGTGTGTGTGTGTGTGTGTGTGTGTGTGTGTGTGTGTGGCGCGTGCGTGTGAGAACTTACTTTCGCCACCAGCTGCGGGAGGGGGGCAGGGTGAGTAGAGAGCCCTGCCATGTGTTTATGTTGACTAATGAGCTAATTACCCGACCCCTAATCTACTTCAACTTGTGTCATTTCACAGGAATGCTGCAGCAGTCAAACGCTTGCAGATTATGGGTCATTTCCTGACAGTTAAAGGCAAACTACTACAGCAGTAATTCCTCCACACAGCAGGCGTTAAACCACAAGTGATGCAGCTTCTCCATTTGCCTCATGAATTTTTTGACTACTGGATTAAAATGTATCGTTAAAAAGGGAACAAGTCGACTTCAACATCTTGTCAGAGGATTTGACATTTGAGTATATACCCCTTATTGTCACCGTTCTATACTTTAGTTTGCGTTGTACAATTTAAATATATTGTAACGTTTTTGAATATTTTATAAAGACTGCCTTCAAATCTTTGTAAGGTAGATGTTTTGATGTCGTAGATTATTCTTTTTGTATTGATCATTTCATGTTTTAGCTGCCACCTGTACCAAACAGAGACCAAACTATTAATTTATTGCTGTGTCACAAGTGAATTGGGCAGCACCATAAATAGCTTAAATGGGAAACTGCAAATCATTTACACATCAAAGTATGTTTACTGGTTTTGAAGAGCACTACTGCATATGTGACAACAGTAGTATGAAGCCTTTTGTGGCTCAAGAAGGAGATTTACAAAATCTGATAAAATGCTTCAAGTGATGCCCTTTGAGTAAACGCCCATTGGGGCTGAATACTTCAAGTTTTGATTGAAATATGTGGGATTAGATGGGAAGCATTGATCTTGCCAGACCTCTGTAATCAGCTCCTCATCTTGCTCTGCATTAGCTGCTACTAGCATAAGACACTGAGTTGCATTATGGGTTATGTCCAGACCAAAGAAGAAGAATTTGTGCAATTGCCCCGGTGCTGCTGAAAATGACTATCCTGTTATCGTTTACGAGTTGAACAGTCTTAAAGTAATGTGATGCTAAATGTGTGCATTACTCCTTAAACCCAAACAGATATCATCAGAGGACAGTATAGCAAATGGCTACTATGTAAAATGCTTCTTTATTGCTTCACTGAATAACTGCCCCTGTCAGGATGCTCAAAGTGAAATATGAGGTCTGACATAACATAAACATTGCAGTGCAGCTTGATTGTACATAAAGTGATGTACAGTAAGTTTGGGAATTGCTTTCAAATGGGTTGAGTGAATAATACGCCTCAGCACTTCATCTCATAATGTATTGCTAGTTTTTATCTACAAAGTATTAAGAGAAAAACATAAATAGCTACAACTGTACACTGGAACTGTCAGAAAACTGGAGTAATTCATTGCACAAATGTACTTCTTCTTCAAAGTACATTCATTTCAATTAAAAGAATGGAGATGAAAGAAAAAGATTTGAGGAAAAACAGGCACAAGTTTAAGTACTTTAGAAGTTTGTATCAATCAAATTGTTAAGTCAGACAGCATGGGAGGTCTCCATCCCCTCCACCCACAGCAAGAGGTGTGAGTGGGGATTTTAGTGAACTCTCCCCTGCCCCCGAGCACCCCCCGCCCCCCTCTTGTTCATCATCCTCCTCCCCTGGGGTGAGTGCTGCGCCGCTCCCCCTCAACAAGCTCCCATCCATCACTCCTAAGATTTCACTTTAATAGGTGGTCCTCTTCCTCCTTTCAAACACCCTTATGGGAAACTTTGGCAAAGAAGAACACAACAGCAAAGGGTGAAGAGTTGGACTGCATATTTGTTTTAAGTTTTTGATGCCAAATATGTAGTATTTGAGACCTGAGTTTCAGAACTGATACTAAAACAATGGCTTCTTAAAGCACTAGTTCGGCTGCTTTTACTTTGTATTGCTCAAAGTTCATTACCTATGTACACGTTTATCCATTAGACATGTCTTTTGATTTTAATAAAAAGATATATATATATATTCCTTATATGTGTAACAGCACTTTAATGCAATACTATACTGCAATTTGTTGTCGTTGTACTACTTTTCTTAGTATTGTTTCTGTAAAAGAACTTACCGTAGCCTTTAGTAAACTATTTAAGTAATAATACATGTTTATATAAGTAACATGATAACAACAACAACAACAAATTGCACCTTATACCACAAAGAACATATAGTAAATCGCCAAAATAAGCAGAACGTGTCATATATGTTTCTGTGATTATGTCTGATCACAAAGTTTTTGATACCACAAATTATAACTCTTTGCTGGACCTATATTTTGTTTGGTAGAGAAGGCGTGTGTTTTTCTTCTGTTTCTTGCATAAACAAATACACACAGAATATTTCATTTCACAGTATACCTGCAGAAATGAAATCCACAATGGTTCGTTATGCTATTGTTCCCCACATCCATGGCTCCGATTGCTGAGCACGTAACACCAGCATGCTGGAGGAGTCCGGGCCCAGCAGTGCAGAAGCTCCTCCATTCAAACAGGAGGCAGGTTGGTTGATATTTAAATGGCCTTTGTTTGTTTTTCTTCTGGTCCCGTGTGTGCATGTGAGCCCAGTATAAAGGACCGTGTTCGTTTGAAGGGGATAGCACCAGGAAAGTGAGGGGGAAGGAAACTTAGCTTTGGTGTTTTATATATCAACGGAATGACTTCCCTCAAAGAAAGACGTGCTCCATTCTGCCGGTCGGGCTGGAACAAGCTGCTCGTTTCCTGTCCTGAAAACTTGCAGTGTGTTGAACAATGCTCCGGGACAGAAAAGAGGAGATGTCCCGTCTTGAAGATTTGGCGCGGGGCTTTTGTTTGACCCAAAGTTCAGTCTGAATCATATGTTTACAGTATTTGTGACATTTGAATGAACCGACACAATTGTGCCATTTGAATTCATATAAATGCTGAAACAATAAATAGCGGCTTTTGAAGCTGTCATCTGGGACAAAGATGAAAGTATTTCCTTTAAGGCTGTAAAGTCTCTTTAAAACTCCCTTTTCAGCCATAAACAGTAGCCGCGTAATACATCTGCCAGTGAGGATAAAGACATTTTGCTAATTATTGAATCCTAGATGAATTAATCTTCCTCTAAATGTTCACATTTCTACACTCTGCCATGTCCACACTACAGACAAAGGCTTCTCTCTCCCTCTCTCCGCTGGGAGCTCGCCATGCAGTTTCTCACTCACGCTGCCCCCCTCATCAAATTACAGCCCTGCTCCCTCCTGTCATGTTGGCAAACAAAGGTCTTAAAGCGCACTCCCAGTGTAATTGCCTCTAATCTCAGACATAATGTGTCCTTTCATGTCAACTGGTCGGAGAGAAAAGAAAGCTGTTGTTCTCTCTGCCTTTTTTTCACCCCTTGTGCTCTCCCACTTTCACTCTGAGAAAAACTGTTTAACTAGCCTAGTCGCTCCGCTTTGTTTTCCATTTTGAGGAAGAAGGAAACTTTTATTGTGACAGTGCAAACATTTGGACAATGTAGAAGTTGGCTCTGAAACTAGTCTAAGACATGCATTTCATTACTACACCTCTGCAGATGAGCAAATGCTTGGTGCGGTGGTTAAAATAAACATCATGAAATTCAGGGAAATGTCTATGGCAGAGCAGTTCTTGGTGAGCTCCTCCACCTTTGGCCTGGATTCTCTCGGCGGTGAGCATCAGGCAGTCTGCAGCTGGAAGTGTTTCTGTGGTTTGGCCAGGTGTCTCCCTGCCCTGCCTGGGACAAGGCCTCAGCGGGGCCTGGGACTGGAGTCTGGGAGCAGGCTGGAGGCGCTGAGCGAGCTGGCTGCCCCTTCGTGATCTAAAATGTCCCGCAGACCCACCTGACTGGTGGTCAGCTGTAATTGATACAACACGATAGCAGCGCTAGAGGGGGAAAAGAGAAAATTAAGATGTGTGTGAGCGTGTGGGGAAGAGAAAAATAGAGCTGTGGATACAGAAAAAGGGAAGGAGAGAGGGGATAATGGAAATGTTGGACAAATTCTTCAACTGAAGAGGCCTTTGGTTAATAATGGAACGCAGATTTTAATATGGTTTCCAGGGGTTTTGGCAAGCAAAAATGAACATATCAAGTAAAAAACACAGTATCTGATATCTGGGCTAGCTGGGCTACACTTTAGAGCGAGCGGGGAGAGAGTGCAAGGTAAGAGGAGATGCAGTGTTTCCAAAATCATTCAGCTGGCCTTTTTTAAGGGACCCAGCTGTGTGCCCTGGAGGTCCTGAGCTCTGTGGCTGCACAGTGAGGCCGGGCCGCAGCTTCAGAGCCTGGTTAGCCATGACCTGATGTTCCAGGAGCCTCTGTGAATTGATGGGCCCCAGGAGAGTTGTCATAAGGGCCCAAGAACAATCACCCATTCATCCCTGCAGCCACAGCAACAGGGTAAACACACATTTTGTAAAAGCTGATACGAAATATAGACACTATAGGATTTTAGTTTTAGTTTTAAAGTTACCTGTCGTGCTATTTTTAAACCTAGATTGTTTTTGAGTATGTTGCTGAGTATCGAAGTCTTCAGCCGTCTGCTATCTCTTAAATATATTGGAACGAGATGGCACTTGAATTGAGGTGCTCAAAGCGGTATATTACACATTAAAAAGATTCAACAGAACCAGAACCAGGTTACTTAAGATAATCCACAGACCCAGTTGTGAGCAATTTGTTAGAAACCATATGTTTGTGTATTGCCGCACAGAAGAAAGCATGCATCTCCTCATGAACGGGAGTCCCATACTCACTCTTTTGTGTGTATTTCCATAGAAATAAAAAATAGAAATATGGATTTTAGTATTTGGAATCAGCTGCCCCTTCAAATTTCAGGAATTGAAATACAGTAAGAAAGAAAGACGTGGTTACATTATGTGAAACATACTCCACCACCCACATTGACATCCTCAGGCGGGAAAACTCTATTTTCAAAAGCGAAACTTTAAAAAAATAACCTCAAAAAAGTGTAAATTCCCCCTGTGAATATGGCCAGTATATTTTTGGACCATGTGGCTGAACTGGCTGAAGCCCATCACGCCTCATCTGCCAGGACTACACACTGGTGTTACATAAGACAGCTGAGCCAGTCCAGACATCAGACTGGTCCTTATGTGGACAGAACTATGTGTGCTGACTTGTGTCCCCTCACCCAAACCCATTTACCATGACTATATCAACCAAGTTTTCTCCATAGTTTCAGTCCCTTTCACTCTCAAAGATTAGAGGCCTGGAGGTCAGCTGCACATCAGTTACATTTTTCTGTGCTTCACCGGCCAGTTATTTATAGAGCGAGAACAAATATACAATGGAAGGAGGGTAGCGGTTTTGGGTTGGAGGCAGGTTAAGCCTAGGAACATCTGCCCTTTCAAAGGCCTCTCTTCCTTGGTATGCTCAGAATCCACTCCAGGGGTGTCGGCGCTTCACTGGTAGTCAGAGGGATGGCATTTTAGTCAAAACAGAGCTGAAGAGGGGGGAGCGAAGGACCTCATCCAAGCACAATCTCAGATATCACCGAGTACATATTCCCAAAGTCACCTGACTCCAGTCCTGACACATGAGATTGGTCTCACCTTCAGAGCAGGGAAGACACAAAGGAAACAGAGCAACATTTCAAGAGGTGTGACAGTTCAAACCAGGAAAGGAACCTGAATAATGACTAGAGCAGCAAATATTAGTTTCTAACACAATTGATATTCAGATCTTTGATATTGTATTTTATCTTATTTTTTGTTTATTCTGTACATATGACATTTATTGCATGCCTGTCCTGAAAAAGGGATCCCTCCTCTAGAGCGCCTTTTGAGATTTCTTCACTTTCTTAAGAGTTTTTTGTCGAGATTTCCATTATATTTTTACCTCAGGATTTATAGGGCGGAGGGGGTTGTTCACAAAAAAAAAGAAGAAAATAGCCAGCTAAGCCAGTCCAGACATTGGGCTATAGAAGAAGAAAAAAACATACTTTACTTGATTACTTTTATTGTCTGTTGTTGACATTTAAATATTGGTATGTAGTAACATGTACAATAACAAATATTCAGACAACTGGTAAAAAATATATCTAATTACAGGATTTGAATTTGGCAGTCTACATTTATTTTATTTTTCCTTTAGACTGTCACATGAAATCTTCTCATGGCAGGACGGCCTTAAAAGAGTGTGTGCATGTGTGTGTGTGTGTTTGTGTGACGCAGACAGAAACTCTGTTTAGTCTATCTGCGTCAGAGATGCATCATTACACACTTGTACACACACACTTGTACACTTTC
Source organism: Trematomus bernacchii (assembly GCF_902827165.1). Lineage (NCBI taxonomy): Eukaryota > Metazoa > Chordata > Actinopteri > Perciformes > Nototheniidae > Trematomus > Trematomus bernacchii. Next base: position 2,490,022 of record NW_022987689.1, on the reverse strand, counting down.
ACAAACACACACACACACACACACACACACACAGACACACAGACACACAGACACACAGACACACACATACACATGTAAATGTAAACACATCACCTTTGTTCACCTTTTATTTTCTGCTGAGAAAGTGACACTTTTAAATTGCAACAATGAACAATTCTTGAAAATGAAACACTCTTCCTATGTCATAATAAAAAATATAATATCAATCATGATTTTGTATGAATATCATTAAATAATTTTTACTTCTCAAAATGTTTACTTTTTCTAGTTTTCAGATGCAGACAATGTGAAGTGAACTGATATTTAGTCACATAAATCTAAATCATCAATGAATACAGTTATTATGATATTGTTTGGTATGTGTTGTGTAGTTATTCTTGCTACTTTATTGTGTGAATCAAAAGACAATAAGCAAAACTGTACACAATAACTAATTTAATTATTTATTTATTTTCCTGTGGACCTAGTGTGTTTTACTTACTCAGTCATGCATTGAAGAACAAGTAAGGACACTTTAAGGATGAACAGCAAACTAAATAAACTCAGTGAAGGCAGGAATATCACATACTTGCACTGGCTGAGAGATGTCTGGTAGATCTGAAACCTTTCTTGGTTTCTGTGTATAAACACATTCCTTATTGTTTGCCTCAATGGCCTGTTTCTAGTGATATCAAATGTCGTTTTTCATGTTTAATGTGACAGGCTGTTGTTTATACATATTCCCCAAAAATATAACAAATAATTTCTTAGCCTTTTCAATCCTTTAGTCTTATCCATTACAAGGCTACTTGCACAGGCCACATCACTCTTCAACCAGCGACATTTTATTTACAGTTTTAATTCATCCAAAATGTTCAGGCACAACAGACAGAGCAGCAGACAAAATAATGAACTAGAAGCTTTTAAATGGAAAACCAAATAGATACTTATTTATTAGCAACAAGAATAGGGTTTCAACTACTTCGTTTTATTTCTGTGACTGATTGTTGACTATGCGCAACTTCACGTTGGAGATCACGTATACGATTATGTTTCGAAAAAAATCAATATATATATTTTAATTTCATCAAATGCTTGACTATTTTTCTATTTTTTGCATACAATGTCGCCTTAACCACGACTATGTTACGTCACTGTATGCACGGTGTTATGAGTTGTTCCCGTACAGTATCAGAGAGAGTTGTGAGGTTCTCTAATGGACGCGCAGCTCCTGAATCCGCTCACCTTCATCCTTCTGTTTCTAGCGACAGCTGCAAGGTGAGATATCGAATAAAATCCCAAAAGGATAATATCCACGTTCAACATTGTAAGAACGAAAAAAATATAAAAATGCGGAACTTAAAAACAATAAACAAAACGATATTTTCTTCAAAGAACACATTTACTGGATTAGGCCAGGGAGTTGCATTACAATATTTTAAGTATTCAATAAATAAACAAAAATTACGAAAAGTATGACACATTTAATAAAAACCACAGAAGGTTTTCTAGGTTAAACCGCTTTGTAGTATTATTTATTATTGTCTACAGAGGAGGAAATTGGTTTTAATTGTTCTTGTACAGTAAACCAACCCCCGGTTTCCTCATGGTTATAATATTTTCGTTATTTCCCATCACAGGCTGACTACACATACAGTGCATCCTGTAACTCTTCAGGCAGAAATTATAAAAGGTTTCTGGAGGGTCAGAAATGCAGTGCATGCTGGGAATTATACACTGACCTTGAATTAGTAATTGGATTTTTTGAAAAGATTCACTTTATTGCACAGTATTCAGACAATATGTATTCATAGTATAAACAACAATATATATTTGCTTATGTTAATCTCGATTATAAGCAACACCTGTATATATATATTTTAAAAACAATAGGATAAACAGCTTATAATTTAACCAGACACAATGTTAAATATTAGGTTTAACTAGGCAGATATTTACAATGCATCATGAATCAGCATATCATGAACAGTTCAACAGAGCTGTCAAACTCCTGTGCAGGAAAGGAATCCCTCTATAATTACATTTTAAGAGCAGAGGAAGCTGAAGGCCTGAACCCCGTCATTTAGTCGGCATTAAATAAACACAAGGCCCATCAGCTTCAGATATGCCCTCACACAGTTGCACTGTAAATAATGACTTTCATGGCCGTGAGCAAAAGAATCCGGGGTCATGATCAGGGTATGTGAAAAACGGTCATGTTACTGAAAGGTGATATATTGAATGTAGGTTAATCATTAAACCACCCAAGAAAAAAAGCAGGTTTTCACAAAATGTATCATCAATCCATATTCAACCCTTCTAAAAATATATTTTAACTGACACATTATTCAGCATGGGGAAAGATCAGGAAGCAACATGTTGTTACTCGCATAACCATCGGCATAACACAGTTTGAGCAGACTGTGAATAGCAACCGCTTTAATACAACAAATACTTCACAAATACTCCAATGGTGTAACAACATTGTTACTGAAACAAAATAATGGTAGTAATTAGAGGAGAGTAATGTGATGTTCACTGAGAGGTTTGAATGATTTCCATTGAACTGAAATGTGATATCTAACACATGTCATGGAATTTCTATTCTTCATCTTCCCTGGCTCTCCTTTGATACTGATCCAAAACCTTCTGCATAGTAAACCTCTAAGAGCCTATGAAGATATGCTTTACCCAGGGATTACACTGATTCAATGACAAACAATTATCGGGAGTGAAGTTAAGATTAAAAGCTAAAGTGTGTTGTACAACATATAAAAGAACTGTGCCAGACTGTGATTCCTATCTCTATTTTAGTGCACATAATTCATTAAAATAAATCAAATAAAAGTGGATAATATATATTTGTTATGTATTATTGTTGGACAATTATGAATCAACATTTTATCATATTTTATATATTCCTTATTTAATTTCTTGTTATTAAATTAAGGTTGAAATCATGCATCTGCAATTTCTACTTTAAATCCATGTGAAAAGTGGTGATTTATAAAAATGTATTTAACTGAAGCACATATTTATATTGATCTGTTTAAAACAGTAAAAATCTTTTTTTATGTTTATAATTTTTCCAAACCTTATTCTGAGTTACAGCTCAGTCACACAGACATTAGACGCCCCAGTTGAGCTCTGTCCCTCTCCAGTTATAGCTTAGTGATTTAGGATGACCTTTATAACCTTAAGGTCAACATCAACATTGTTTTAAGGTGGGCGAGAAGTGTTGTTGACTCAATAAAGCATTTTAAAATTGGTAATAAAAAAGGTAAAAACATAAAGAAATACATTTATTAACTTGCACTACCAACAAATATTGTTTTGTCTACAAAAATGCCACTGGCAATTTAGGAAAATAATCAAAATGTTAAAGGAATGTCACAACTTTGTATAGAATTGTTTTAATTACTAATACACAACCGCACCAATAACAACAACAATATTGTTTTCATTTTCCACCCACTAATGTGCCTCGAGAGAGAGAGCCCACGCTTATGGTCTCGACTGTGCAACGTACCAAATATTTAGAGTAATAGCTGGCTAATGTGCTATCTCTACCACTACGAGCTGTCAATCTCTGCCCCGGAGCTAATTAAAAAGGCTCCAGCGCTTTATTTGTTTGCACACACTCTGAGGGCAGACTGGAAAAGTCAGGCGTGGGGGCATGACAAGCACGCCATGCCCCCTTAAATCACTCCCCTGTGCCAAAACGCTGACACCACACAAGAATCCTGACAAAACATTTCAGTGTGTCCCCATTGTGGGCAAGACGAGAGTAATGAGAGGAAAAATTGTGATGGAGATGATTTATAGGAAATGTACAAGAATGCTGTGTTTCTGTATCTTTCCCCTCAGCTCCAACGTGTTCTAGCTAGAGTGTCACAACCCATACTTGTATTCCCTCTCCACAGAAAATACAGCACTTTGCACAGTACAATAACATAAAACATGCTTTAATATCTTACCGTATTGTCCCAGGCCTGCATCCCCTCGCCATGTCCTTCTCTAACTTTTCATTTCCCCTTTACGTGTCACTACTCTCTGTCCCAGAAGTGGTTTTGCAACCCACTGAAATCTGGATGTCCTGAGAAGTGACACAAAAATGGAGCTGGCATTGAATAAAAGACACATACATTTTAATTGTGCTGCAGTGGACCCTGGGGCATCTGCTGCTGTGGCCTCATGGCTCTCTGCTGCCACCTGTCTGTCTTAGGAGGAGCACAGTAGGATGCTCGAAAGATGGTCCTGCAGAATGTGCTGAGTAATGCTGGGGGATCATATACCTTAATGTACCTCCTGTATATTTGTTTTTTTGGTTTCAAATTAATTCAATGTTAGATTGACCATGTGAAAAGCAGTCTAAACATGTAAATATTCATCTTCCCATAAAATACCAGCATGACTGTTATAATGTTGAGTGACTAGCCTTACTTCGGATAAATAATTTGATGAAATCTCTAGGGCAGCAGTAAAATCGTCTTGATCAAATCTCTGCAAACCAGTGTTTGGAGAGCGAAGCCCTGTTTTGCATGACTTTACGGCCCAACAGGAAGCCGTTGAAACAGTAACATAAATAGCAATCAGGCCACGAGTAAACCAATCAGCGGCTTTGTTTCAAAAATATGCACCAATCAATTAGCAAATGGATTTCCTTCCAAACACGTTACGGACAATCTACAGTTTGTTTTGCTTAATTGATTTGCAGTCTCAACTTACAACATTTTTACTGACTTACATTACTGAGGGTTTAATCATTTGATAGATCATCTGTCTTTTCGGTTTGATGAGAATTTTTATGATGCTATGATTTTATGTTTTAGCAGTTATCACCCATTTAGCTCATTTTGATTTGACATTTTATCTTTTGGCATTATGGTTTGGACACTGTCATTTTGGCAGCAACTTTCCTCACAAGCTTTTGAAGAAATCCTTTCGGCCTCATACGTTCTCCAGTCCAGCTCACACAGCTGTCTCCCAGGCTAAAAACAGAGAGCTCCATCACCTGCATCCAGCTGCAAACCACAAACAGATTGAAGTATTCCCCTGGAGGGAGATTTTGTGCAGTCAGGCCATCATCCGCACGGAAGATGAAGAGGCCAAATATGAAGTACTGGCCTCACTGCCCCTCAACAAAGGACCGTTTGCAGCTCTAAGCTTTTTGCCAGTGAGGTCTGATACAGTAGGAGCTAGGAATGTTGTCTGAGCATGTGACAACATTTCCCAGACCACTAAACATTGAAAACAGACCAACAGGCAGCATGTTGCATTGATTTAGTCATTTGACAAATAGCTTTGGAATGAGTATCCCCGTCCAGTCGTCTCTAAACGGTTGCCATATAAGTAGTGGATAAAAGCAAACATGGTTTCTTATTTTAAGAACAGGAAATGAGACAATGACAGGAGACAAACTTATCACATATTGAGATGATTGTGGTGGCCGTGGTGAGAAATGTTCTCTGGATGGTGTCTTTATTGTCTCTCAATGCTGAAGTCCTGATGTGGTCATCCCATTCACAAGATTTACATTACATCTGGTACCCTGCTGCAGCTCATATCCAAGTGTTTAGAGTACAGGATCATATTAGTCAGTGTATATCTACCAAGGAATTTTCTAACAACCTACATAAAGTTAAAAATATTTCCCTTTTTGTTTTTCTAACTGTGATTATTTTTGTCACATTTCCTTGTCTGGGAAACCATTCCTTTGTTGGGTATGTGTTTCCTTATTACCACAGTTATTTTGAATCTGGAAAGTTAGCTGTATGGTTAGAGAGGGCCAGTGTTTCTGAAGAATCCAACACCTAAAGAATTCTTGAGCTCTGAATCCCAGTAGTTGGGAATACTGTGAAGCAAAGTATTTGACCTTGTTGGAAGCGGGCGATGGAGCAGGAATTTCGGTTTGTGAATCTCTGTGGTGCTTTTTAGCTTTATCTTTCCCAAACAACTGGCCTGATTTGGAGATAAATTGCAGTTATTGTGTTAGATTTTATGGGATACATTTTGACTTAAGTACTATATACATCCCTTATTTTATTATGAAATATGTCATCTGGACAAAACTGTATATTACACCTCGCACACTTGCTCTAAAGTATGTGTGAACACAAGCTTAGGTCTTACATTATGAGCCCAGGCAATCAGCACTGAACAACCATCGAGGCTCGCAAAGTTTGGCTTGTCAAAACAAAACACAGTGATTGCCCTGCGTTTGATTTTCCTAAACCCTGCAAACTCCAATGTGGAACTTCTGTCAGCGAGTGCAGCACAGTTGAGAAAACAGGTTTACTTGCTATGACAACACCTGGAAGCAGCACGTGCGAGAAGAAGAGAAAAATGATCCTGGTTAACTGCTGCAGATAATGGCACTGCTATATTTATATTTGTCTTTGGCAAGGAACAACTAAGCCATACCACTACTAACCACAGCCAGCTTTTTTTGTCTAAACAGTGCCAGCGTTACTCTTAACTCAGTGTTGGAGTGAAGTGTAACAGAAGAGTTTCCAAATAAATGTAGGGTCGATGGTGTCAAGTGAGTTACAGTCCTCTGAGTTACTGGAAGTTAGAGTCGCAGCATGGCAATGAGTCAGTGCAATAATGTAGTTGACAGAGAATGACCAGTAGAGTGAAGACAATAGAGAGTGTTTCATTATGCAAGTGACATTGTTATTAGTCCTGGGGTAACACATTAAAGACACATGTGCTGATTGCACTTCAGCACCTACAGACCACCGTCTTTCTGCCGGAGGTCGCTGTTTATGTTGTGACCTGTGACCTGACAGACATTAACTTTAGTTTGATTTGTAAGGTTTGCCTGATATACTGACGTTTTGTTGGTGAAGCATCCAGCTCAACTAAAGCTCAAAGGCCAAGACGCAGTTAGTGATTGTGTTGGTTGAAAAAACACACAGTCTTGCCTTGGCTATATGATTTTATTTGTGCTGCAAAATAACCCCTTAAAAATAAAGTATGTGTATATAAGAGACCATTAACGGGTTAAAGAGCCCAACAAAGTATTGTTTAGCATATACAAGTACTCCAATTCTTTCTAAAAGCACATCTGATCCTTCTCTCTCACTAAAACCAACAGAATCTACCAATAACCAATATCTGTGGTTTCAAAATGTTAACTGCTCGACACAATATGTCTCCTGCTTTGTTGCAAATCTGTTCAGTGGTACATTTGTGTAGAGTGGAAGTTACTAAATCACACTTATGTAAGCTGCACACATTTTTGTTACGATTTGCGTTGTCACAAAATGCCGCTCAAACGTTCATATGTTTAACCAGATTTAAGGTGATATTTCCCTCATTCATGAAAATAAGCTTTCAGTGTCATTTCTGTTTATAGCGATCTGCACAGTGAAGATAAGTGAAGTAGCGGGAAGAAAACACCTTCAACACCCAAAGACAAAGATCTCTTCTGTTTTGTGGGTGTGTTCTGATCAGTACAGACATTTGATTTGTGTCTCTATATTACAACCTGAATTCCAGGCTAGTTCCATGGAAAATATTTGAAGCATCACACGTTTCACAGATTTCTCCAGAGGATGACCCTCATGATGTATTCATCACTCCCATCCAGTTCTACTGATAATGCCTGTCTCTACCCTCCCAGGCCCCAGGTCAAATTCAGGTGGAGCTTCTGTTTGACGCCACAGGGCCACGATCCCAACCTGACAGACCTCACTTTTTTTTCCTTTTTTTTATTACTCTGTGACCCTAAGGCCACAGACAGTATGCCGGGCTGTGTACCGGCACTCATTCTACTTTCATAGAGGCTTTTCCAGTCCATCACTGTACGCTTTTTGCCAAAAATGATGACAACCATCAAAAGAGACGTAGAGCCCGGGGTGAGAAAGGGCAAAGAGATGTACAAACAAAGGCTGAAAGAGAGATAAGGAGTCAGACAAAGAGACAGTGGAGTTAAAAAAACGTGTTATCGCTTTGGCCTGGTCGTCACAGACTCAGGTCAGAGGGGTGTGAGACATGAGTTGGCAGAGCTAAGAGCAGGGACTCGTTGGAATATGTGTGAGGCCATAGGAAGTGCTGTTTTGAGAAGATAACAGTGTGTGTGGTGTGTAATGTGTGTGTGTATGTGTGTGCAATGGAAGGGAGAGGAGGCAGTGTGGGGGGGGGGGGGGCTAAGAGAGTAACAGTGTCCTCAGCCCTGCCCTGCTTTCCTCTATTCACTGCCCGCATCCTGTCTGTGTGCTGCTCCCTAATGGCTTTTAATGAGCCACCGGTGAATCCCTCTCCTTCCTGCCTTCACACAACATGCCAGGAGAGAGAGCGAGTGAAAGGAAGAGAGAGAGAGAGAGAGAGAGAGAGAGAGAGTTTTAAATATCAACATCACTGCCTCGAGTGGTGGTGGTCACTTCATCTCTTTTACAGGTCCACAAGGAATAACAACCATCAGATACAGTAAGCCTGAATTAAGAAGTCTCAATGTGCGCTTCAACTGTTTTTCATGATATTCTCCTCTTATACATGGCAGTTAATCCTGCTATGTTTAGGATAAAGCATTCCTGAAAAGAGGACATTTGTAGGAAATTCAAAAGCATCTTTTCCAACTGGTCACCTAGTACATAATAGGTTAAGAACAAATTAGTTGGTTGGTTGCTCAGTAATTCACAAGTATGTACAACTCATTAAGAAATTGGTAAATATGTAGATTCACAGAATTTTAACGGGTAATTATAGAATCTGGAAGTCTAGTAATATGTAATTTGCCATTATACTGTCTTACTCATTCAGGGATAACTTATTATCAATTCCTGATTTGTTCCTGACTAATTTCTTGATAAATCATTAACAATTTGTCCTCTGTATTGCTGATGAATGTTCGAAGTGCTTGACTGGAGAAAAATCAACATAGAAATGATCAAGACAGACGAACATTCCCCATGTGAACATGTATAATTGCTCACTCATGTAGAACCGGTAGGTATGAAACACTACTTAGCACTCCCTTAAATGTCACCCTCTCATTTGCTTCACGGCTCAACGTTGTGTCGCCTTGTCGCGATAGATGACAGGTGGGAGGGTCTCTCTGATGATCCCTCTGACGCTCAGTAATCAAGTTAAGAATGCCGGATCAGAGGCTCCTTTTGAAAAGGGCTGAGTTCAGCTCTCTATTCTGCCTGATGCATAGCTCCACAGAGCGAGAAAAGGCCTGACGCTGATTGCAAGAATGTGAGTGCATGACAGACAGAGATGGAGGTTAGACAGTTGTAGTGCTTGTGTGGGGCCTTGACAGTGCTAACAGCACATAAGCATGTTAAAGTGGCACTGGTGCTATTCAAAATCGAAACTATCAATAACTTCTGTCACAATAGGTGTCAGGTTTTAGACAGAAGTAAACACAAGTGAAAGAGTTAGAATCACCTCTCGCTGATGACTCGTCAGTGTTCTGTATTTTGAAAAACAATGTAGATTTAGTTAGTTACTACTTATGTCATCTTGCTAATCGGACATAGTTGGTATTTCAAATTAGAGCAGATTAACACTGTTTAATCTATTCCTTATATTTTAGCCCTTTTGTTTAGTTTTTTGTAAAAAAGAAAGGCCAACATTAAACTCTTTAAATATTAGAGCCTCATGCTAACTGAAATCAAAAGCTTGACGTGCCTACTGTCCATAGTTACGATTGCTGAACTACATGTACCATTGAAACATCTGTATGCTATCTGTTACCTCCTGGTCCTTTCTGAACCTATCGAATCCATTTTGTACGCAGCTCTAGTCCACTCTGAAACAAACAATACTAGAAGGAGTTGAGAGAGATACATTTTTATGTTTTTATCTGTTTTTTCTTGACTATAAACATTCGTCTTGTGTTTCTGTTTCACAATCGTTGTTTTGGATATGGCGCTTAGCCGAGCTTTTAGGGAGTCTAGAGTTGCAAAATGTGCAGCAGTAATTTATCCTTAACTGCACCGGAAATTCCTCATGTGTTAAGGGTTAACAATCGGGTAGTGACAGCACAAGTCCTCCCAAAAGTCCAACCCTCGTCCTCACCATGGGAGGTAGAAAAGCAAAGTATGGCCAAACAGGGTGATGTATGGCGCAATGTTTACTGCCCTGGTCGAGTGCACTCACAAACCTGGAAATGCTGGGTGGGCCAAGCCCCCCGCTGAGTTCATAACGATTACAGGAACATCTACAATTCCTGAAAGCAAAGGAAAAAGCAATGCACTGCAGATGACCTGAGCTTTGCAATGCGAGAAAGAGCTTTAAGTCATGTCAGTTCAAGTCAGTGACAACAAAAATATAGCGCACTGCTTCCGTCAGTATGGTCAAATCCATCCTCACAGCTTCTGCTTCCAGGGGTTTTAACCGCAGTTGAGTAATAGAAGGAACAGTTGTCTTTTCATTCCTTAAAAATCACCCATCATTTTTTGAGGAAAAGCTTGAAAAAAGAAATAAAGCGGCCTCCCAGCCAAGTCAGTGCTTCAGTGGTGACAGCACCCAACAGATGGTGGTTACGTTAGGATTAGCCATAATAGTCATGATGGCAATGATGATGACAATAATAGCTCCAGCAGCAGAAGACAACTACAGTTGCAGGTGGAGGATACAAGGAGGAAATGTGTATATGTGTATGTGTGCCCTTGCAAACACCTGAGATTCTTGGCAACCCTGAGAGGAAGGGTCCCGGTCATCGGACATCCCTGTAGCAGGGCCCACTCCCTGCAGCAGACCCCCTAATCAGTGGGAACAAAGGGGGGAGGGCGTTCAACAGCTCCAAATAGCATGAGGAGTAGGAGGAGTGGAAGGATGTCGGGAATCTGATGCAATGTCTCATAGTGCACGTAATAATTAGAGTCAATTGAAGAAACAGTACACCTTGTTAATATCTGTCTTATGAAAACAAGTGCTTTATATAAAGGAAGCTAAGAGAACAGGAACACATAGACAAGTGAGACAGCAGAAAATAGCGGAAGGATTCAAAGTTGATTCAAACCTTTGCTGTGTTTATCGAGCTGTGATAATGTAAATCTGGTGGATAACTGTGTGTGTATATGCGCGTGCGTGTGTTTGTATGTGACTTCCTCAGCTGTTCATTATGAAGTGACAGCCTGACAAACTGTGGCTGTGGTGGTTGCTTCGACTTCCTGACCCCACAAGCCACAGTGTTTTCCCTGATTGACTTTTCATCCTAGAAGCCACACAAGATGGGAAAGTCGTTTTAGTTTCTGGGGAGGGTTGCATCACTATGACACAAAGTGGTTTATCCAAATAAACTGTAAATATACTGTATCTACATATGCATGCACACAGATGCATATTCGCAGCCTGGGTGTCTATTTTCATGCACTGTTTAAAGAAGAATACCTTCACATGTTTAAAGATTCCTTGTACATTTCTTTAAGCAGCCCTGTCCTGTCCCCTGTGGCTCTTTTGCATGATAAGTCCCTGTCCATATGTTAAAAGGCGCATCAAAAGCATGGGATGATAAAATGGACAATAAGCGGGGGCCACCAGGTCCCCCTCCTCTTGGGGCCACAGATTAGGCCTCCTGCACTTCCTTTGGAAAACAGGCACCGGACCCAGAGGAAGCTCCTGTCAGCTGTGCTCTCTCACCTCCCTGGCCTCTCTCGCTCTCACTCCCGCTCCCCACCACTCTCTATCTCACTCTTTCTCTCTCTCTGTCACTCCTATTCTCTCTGTCTAGCAGATGAAACACAGGCCTTTCCATCCACAACTTGCCACCGTACTCCACCCGGATACCGCAGGCCAAGCTTCATCAGGCTACTGCAGAATGTCACACTGACACTCGTTTTCTTTCTCTGTTGTGTTGCAATATGCTATTGCCTATAGCCTTCACCAGTACATTATTGTTGTCAGAGAGGAACACAAACCTGTGTGATGTTAAGTGATGCTCCTGCTGAGAATATAATGCGTTCTGCAGCCAGAGTCACGCGTTGTGCACACGGGAACGTTTGCGTTTATGCACAGTATGCGCTTTCAAAAAAGTCTTCCGTTCACATGCATTCGTTTCATTTAACGTGTCTGTTCAAACGAGACCGCTGGAAACGCTGTAGTACATATGCCAGGACTGTAAGTGGCGCTGTAACTTCCGCCAAAATACACCAAAAGCAGCGAAGAAGACCCCGAAGCAGCCCCGCAGCAATGTTGCCATGGCTACCCTTCTGTTTATGCCCCGCGGTGGATTTAGCAACATGTAGTAGTTCATGTAATTCTCCATGTCCACTTGTTGCTGATGGTTGTGGTAGAGGAGCTGTAGATGTTGTACTTAACATCTGTAGCATGGTCAGTAGCAGTAGCACTAGCAGTAGCTACTGGCCATGCTACAGCAGTGAGCAGGAGAGGTGGGGCTATCGTTATTTTGTGTGTGGCGATTGCTGGTATTCAGCGGGATATAGTAATTTCCTCAGCATGTACATATATGGATAAATGCAACGGGGAAGTTAACTGAAAGAAACCGAATCTGTGGATATTGCATCGACCGACCAAGAAGCACGTCTCCGTGGAGAGGACGCGCTCAGAAAGAGAGATATTCTCTACAAACACCGGGTGAGCAATGAACAATAATGGCCTGGATTAGGCAGTAAAGAGAATTTTGGTGTATCGCAGAGCGGACTGTTTAATTTTGTTTGTGTTGTTTGGCTGGAAAATTGTCAATATAATGGATCAATGCATGAAATCTGACTCTGTTTATTTTGTTTAAGGAGTATATTGGGCGTTAACAATTCTGGTTTGCCTTTTATAATATTATTTCATTCAAGAACCCCTTGTGCGTTTAATTAACAAAGCTATTTTTGATAGTTGATCGTTACAGATGGCTACTGGCCATGCTACAGCAGTGAGCAGCAGAGGTCGGGAGAGGTGGGGCTATCATTATTTTTTCAGGAAATATTCGTATAGAGGCGATTACACAGACTCGTTTGACCCCCCAGAGAGTTTCGTTTGCAAATCTATCCACCTTGGGACCCGTTATCGTTTGTGGGGTCCGTTTCTATCGGCCTCGTGTAAATAATAGGGCTATACGCACGCGAAACTATGCAGATACAAGCCGTTTTGTCCTCGTGTAAACGGCGCAGTGGAAGGTGGAGTGAGGGTCTAGTTGCGGGGTCAGGTGGTCAATAGTGATTGAGTATGAACACTCCCTTTGACTGTCGAGCCAAATCACTGTTGGAGTCATCAGACAGATAGTCCTGTGTTGCCTCCACCCTTCTACTGTCTGGAAGATGACCCAGACAATTATGTCAGGACTAAATGGTACTTTGGCCTTTAACATCACAGGTCTATGTTGGGCTTCATCATAGCATAATTGTTGCAATCAGAATTTGTGTGTTTCTTTTCTACATCATACCCTTAGTTAATTCAACACACTGTGGGGTTTTTGCAAAACAGTCTTGTTGAAAAATATTTGTTATAATTTAAGTTTTACGGCAATGTTTATTCAAAGATAAGTTCCTCTTTATAAGTAAAAACCATCCCTTGCCACTCAAAAATGTGTCCTCTTCAGAAGTTAATTTGGCTGCTTGACCTGTCGCAATAATAAGCAGCATATCAGTGACGAAGTAAAATAAATGCACTGAGTTCAAAATATTCCCATGTTAAAGTTAATGGTGTAGAAGTATACAGTAATGGATGATAGAAATAACTCAATGGAAGTGCCCCAAAACTTCACTTAAGTATAGTGTTTGAGTAATTGTACTTAGTTACTCTCCACCACTGCCTTTAGTGAGAGTACAATGTTATTGTAACTGATTGAAGCGTTGGGCCGAGATACAAAAATAAAACCTAGATTGTAGTATTTAACATGCTATTGAACAGACTTTCACTGACTGTAGTTGAGTCTGTATCCTGTCTGGCACACACAATGCCAGAAATCCTGCTGGAGTCACAAACCCTAATTATTGACATGTTTAGTGTCACATGTGTGGTTATTATTCCATCCAGGGGTTGAGTTCTGGTCTTTGTAGACATGACAGGCATCTCAGAAGACTGCAGCTCTGTAGGTTCTATTTCCAGAAGAACCGCCACCAGCAATTTGGATCTCCTGCTGGCCCAGCAGTGCGCCTGGTGTGGGCGCCCATGGAAAGCCTAAGTAGGTAACTCTGTCAGGCTTCCCTGCAGGCCCAGTGGCCACTGAAGGCTGGCACATAGTGCCCTCTGCACCACAAACACTGCCACAGGTAATGTTTTCCTGAAGTCATGCCAGGGTTTTAAGAATTTCCACGCACTGAGGAAAAAGACCCAGGCCGAACTCCTGAAACACAAGCAGTCTTTTCAGCCAAATACGGCACTAATGTAGTCTGCCTTCACAGACAGCGAGCAGACTAAAGCTCTCCTGTCCTGGAACCAAAGAGGCGAGAGGATTAGGGCTTGCCACAACATTTAACGACACTGAACCTTGTTTGATTCAATCAAGTGTGGTGAGAAGCAGGCACGGATGACTCTGAACTAAACCTCCTGTTGTTGATCCTGTCATGCGATTTGTGCTTGTCTACATATGTACAGGCTTCTGTGAGTGTGTGTGCGTGTGTGTGTGCTGAGTGAGAGACTAGTTCTGGCGCTTTGCCAGTCCATCAGCGAGCAGAGAGGACAGATTGATCTTAAGGCAAATGTCATCATGTTTTCCCCTGACAAATTTGACAAATTCACAGGAAAGACCCATCATTTGTAATCAACATGCACCTCTGTTGAGATTAAAGGTGAGACACTGGGCCTTTCAAAGAAGCACTTACTTCATGTCTGCATTCTGACCAGCTCTATACCAACATACACATTAGTCATGTGTACATTTGTACTGCTTAGTGTGTCAAAGCTATAAATGCTAGATCACCATTTATTAAAACAAAACTGTTTCTCACTCTTTCCTTCAAATGCATATTCCCATCCAAATAATGTTAATGAATAATCAATGAATAATCACATTTAATAAAATGGCCCTAAAGCATCACAAAAGCTGACAGAATTTGAATGTTCTGAGTAAAAGCTCAGCTCTGAGTCCTGACTGAGATGTGGCTATCATTCCTTCCATTCAAATGAGCCAAAAGCCAGACCTCAGCCAGACACCAGTACACCCTATCCCTCTAGAGACAGGTTCTGTGATTCGACAGGGTCTGGGCCTCAATCTGGTCGGGCCGGAGCGGAGCGAGCCGCAGAGGAACGACATGTGATAAATGGTTCTTATCTCGAGGTTGTGGCGTTGGGAAGCTGACTCTGTTTCCCTCCGATTACATTAGCAGGCAGGAAAATGGGACGCGAGGGGAATGGCTGGAATTCCACAGAACGAGGGGCAGACGCTGGTTTTCACTTGTTTGCCGACTGATAAAGAGACCGAGAGGAGGTGTGAGGGTCTGGGTACATGTGAGGTATGAGTATTATTTGCCATGACTGCAGAGTTTTTATCTGACACTATTGTGGCGAGGGGGAAATTCAATTAGTTCTACTATAGTTTATCTGAGATTACAGCTTTTTTGTTCTTTTATCCTGCTAATGGAAGGTGGACACATATTTGCTGCTCTATCTGCCCCTGACAACTGCATAATACCAGGATGTTTTATTACTAGATACCAAAGTGCCACCTGCCCTTGACTGGATTGTTTCATAGACCTCCGCCGCAGTTTGGTCTAAAACAGGTGTCAGCAGGTCTCAATTCATAAAGATTTATAAAGACTCCCTTGTTCAAAATTATTTAAATAAATATTTACCAAATTGTCTATTAAGTACTGCATGTTACATTCATTTTAATAAAAAAATGTATGGTTTACGAAGATTTGTCTTTTGCGTAAGTGCTTTGTTTTTTAATATGTACACTGAAAATGATGTGTTCTCTGGATAGTGTGGTGAGAACCTAAAAGTCCCTGTCATGTACCTTGAAAGTTTTGATCACCAAACATCATAACCTTCTGGAAGTAATGATTTACTCAAACAGAACAGGCAGCCTGCACTATAATGTCCACCGGGATGGACTCATTGAGTTTTATCTATGTGAGAAATCATTAAGATTGTAAGGTTTGAATGTTAATTAAGTTTGATAAAATGATCTGAACAACCAATTTATGTTTACAATGCTGTAGAACAATTGGCTGAATCTGGCCATTATAACTATACCATGGATATATCAATATACATAATAAATATTGTCTCTGTTAGTGGCTATACTGCTTTGTACATATTGTTTAATACTTCCTGGATACATGACGGGATTTCAGCAGAAAGAGAGTGGCTTTTTTCAATGCGATTTTGTTTTTTGTCTCTGAAAATAAATAATATTGTTTCAAGATTCTGATAGATAAAACACATATAGATATGTATGTTATTGAGGGGGAAAAAGGAAGAGAGAAGGATTGTGATAAGAAATATGCAGCAGCCCAGACAAACATGGCGTGGCCCTTCCTCACTGACATCCTGAGGAGGAAGCTGTGGTACTCTGGCCCCTCTGCTCCAGTCCCTTAGAGACAAGCTCCTCCAACGGGTCATCCAAGTGAGCCAGGATCAACGCGTGCTCACACTTTCTCTTCCTCTTCTCTCTCTTACTCACTCTCTTACTCACTCTCCTACTCATTTTTCTACTGAGCTCAAAGTGTACGTGCTGCATGCCTATTTGTCCGTCTAGATATCTCGCTGTCCATAACAGTATGCTGAGTCCTTGCTTTCTTTTTTTGCTCCCACCATTGTCTTTTTTCTACAATATCTCTCTTTTTCCATCATTTCAATCAACTTCCCCTCATTCCCTTCCTTTCGACTCACCGCATCACTTATTTTCCACACCTGCTTGTCATTGTAATGAATGTACATCATCTAGCAAATAACTGCAGATATCAACCAGACATGTAGGAGAGGGGGAGAACCATACCATAAGCTCCATAAATCACCATTTGGACAATCAAGGTAATTACTGCTCAAATGGCTGCTAACAACGTTTTAATTGAATAAGGTGGCTGATGCATTTTAGCATCGAGCATGCTGAGCTCTGGAAAGGATATTTTGGAGAGTGTGTTTTTAAGCGAGGCAGGCCTGCTGGCACCAGAGACATGGTGGTAAACGGCTCAGTTTAGCATTACAGTGGTGGCTCCCGATGGGCCTGTCTTCCACTGGTGCAGCAACCTGAGAAATTGCAGGCACTCTGAGAAAAGGCTGGAAAATAAAGAGTGAGACCAGAAGAGAACCAGGTTGTGCCAGTAAAATATGTACGCTGCAAACACCCACGAGCCATTTACATACAAACTTGCAAAAGCATTTTTGTGGCAAAATACAAATGGGCCTGTACAATTGAAGTCCTAAATATTTATAGATTTCTTTCAATTACCTTTTTAGTTTTCAAAGAAATGTGCACTCAGCTTTACAATTCTGAAGAGTTGATGGACATGTTTTGAACAAGGCGTCAGTGTAAAAAACCAGTCCAAAAAAACAAAGAGCAAAAAATTGTTCAACGTGTTTGGTAGATATCACTGGCCTTTGTTGTTGTTCTTATTTCATTTTGTTCTCACATCTATTCATCCTCTGGCATGGTTATCTGCCCTCTGCATGCCTGTCCAGCACAGCAGGGGTCCCCCGGGAGAACAAACCCACACCGGCGGGTACGGAGCAGTCCCACAATCCCCTCTCCTCCCCCTCCCTCTTCCACTCAGTCTGCCTCCTCCTGTCCCACCGTGTCCCCGCCCGTATGACCTGGCTGCTGATAAGACCAGAGGCCCCGCGGTGCCCAGCGCCTGGTGCCAGCACTTCCCTCTCAGTCGCTCGTGTTGTGTCACAGATGGGATAGTTGATCAAAAACAGCAGCCCAGCGCAAAAAAAAAAAAAGAGTACATGAGATGGTTGTATGACCCTTTTAACCCTGTGTGGAGCTCTTTTCCCACCATTACAGACAGCAGGTTAGTGAGAGGGATGGCAATGTTTGTGTGTTGTTCAGCTATTACTGTATGTTTGTGAACATTATAATGTTTACCATCATATCCTCATATAGTTTCAGGATTTTAATGAGATTACCGTTACTTGTTGGTATTGTATTTTGGATTTGCACTTTGAAGTTATCCAGCTTATATTTCTGCCATTGTGCACATTTCTATTGATAATATTTTATATCAATTTTTAGTTAGGCCTACATTTGCACTCATTCCTGCTTCGTATTGTAACTGCTGAACAATTGTTTTTCTTTGGAAAAAAAATTCTGGGTTATCTTTTTTCTTTATCCTTATCGTAAATTATCTTAAACCTGCAATAATTGGTTACTTTTTTTGGACACTCGTGGGGGCATCTGAGATGTTTTAAGCAAACAATTGCTTAAAGGGGACCTATCATGCAAAATGCACTTTTTGATGTCTTTTATACATAAATATGTGTCCCCGGTTTGTCGGGGAACTCACGAAGCGTCAGAAAATAAAACCCTTTCTCTTTTCCTCCGTACCCAAATCTTTTAAAAACGGGGGTACAACTTTTTGCAGATGATGTGGTTCTAATGGCTTCATCGGTCTGCGACCTTCAGCTCTCACTGGATCGGTTCGCAAACCGAGTGTGAAGCGGCTGGGATGAGGATCAGCACCTCCAAATCTGAGGCCATGGTTCTCAGCAGGAAACCGATGGACTGTCCACTCCAAGTAGGGAATGAGTCCTTAAGGCCCGGACACACCAAGCCGATTTTGGCCGTCGATGGGCGTCAGGCCGACGATGAGCGTCGACACGCCCTACTCAGATTGGTGTGTCCCGCACCGTTGTGTCTTTTCAGCCGTGCCGACACCTTTTCGGCAGTCGGCCAAAGGCTGTCGGCAAAAGAAATCACTCTGATTGGCTGTTCAGCTAGCGAATCAGTGCATGAGAAGCGAAACGGAAGTGAGGGTACCAAACAAACTATTAAGAAGGCAAATCTGAGATTGCATTTAACTCCAGCTCTCGACACAGGTTCGGGAAAGCCCCATGAGCTTCTCGTTGTAGAGTGAAAATGGAACGCACACGCTATTTGTTGTTTGTTTATATCACGCAGTCTGTTCTTCTTCTCTCGGTTATCACGCAGTCTGTCTTCCGGTTGTTGCCTCTTTTGAATGACGAATACACACTACCGCCGCCTGCTGGTAAGGAGAGTTATTGCCACTCACGCATGCGCAGTTCGTACGTGCTTCTTGGCCGTTGGCTGAAGTCTTTGCGGTGTGTTCCAGTGCGACACATGGCCAAGACGCAGAGACGCGAGGCGACACAACAGTCGGGGGTCCGTCTGTGTGAGTTATTTGGTGTCAGCTTGGTGTGTCCGGGCCTTTACCCCAAGTGAAGGAGTTCAAGTATCTCGGGGTCTTGTTCTCGAGTGAGGGAACAATGGAGCGTGAGATGGGCCGGAGAATCGGAGCAGCGGGAGCGGTACTGCAGTCGATTTACCGCACTGTTGTGACGAAAAGAGAGCTGAGCCAGAAGGCAAAGCTCTCTGTCTACCGGGCCATTTTCGTTCCTACCCTCACCTATGGTCATGAAGAATGGGTCATGACCGAAAGAACGAGATTGCGGATACAAGCGGCCGAGATGGGTTTTCTCCGCAGGGTGGCAGGCGTCTCCCTTAGGGATAAGGTGAGAAGTTCAGTCATCCGGGAGGGACTCGGAGTTGAACCGCTCCTCCTTCGCGTCGAAAGGAGCCAGTTGAGGTGGTTCGGGCACCTAGTAAGGATGCCACCTGGGCGCCTCCCTATAGGGTGTTCCAGGCACGTCCAGCTGGGAAGAGAGCGAGGAGTAGACCTAGGACCAGGTGGAGGGATTATATCTCTTCGCTGGCCTGGGAGCGCCTTGGAATCCCCCAGTCAGAGCTGGTTGATGTGGCCAGGGAAAGGAAAGTGTGGGGCTCTCTGCTGGAACTGCTACCCCCGCGACCCGACCACGGATAAGCTGGAGAAGATGGATGGATGGATGGATGGTACAACGAGCGGATACAGATTTGCTGCCGATATTACGTAATTTCGGATGGTGGACCCACAGAAAGTTGCTATCAGAAACAATGCCTGACGTGTTTTGGACGTAATCTCGTCTTTGTTTACATTAGCAAGCCTCGCTAACACTCAGAGCTAACTGCTGTACTGGAGAGCACATGTGTTTAAAAAGCAGGAAATAAAAAAAGGAACTCACCTTGTGATAAACCCGCAAGTGAAAAAGCATTTGAGCTCCATACTGAAATAATCCTTGATGTGGTTTAGAACAGGATGGCGTTTTATCACAGCAGAATTTTACTTTGCCTCCGGTAGAATTCTGATCAGGCTCTAACAGGGCTGCAAAAGAGGGGTATGAGCAGTATGAGGCATGGCTACAATGGGTGATCTGTTTGGTATTTTAAGCAAAAAACTTCACAGACATGTTTTGTATAGGTATGGCCCTACAATATATGTTTCCAATATAGCATAATAGGTCCACTTTAAATAAAAAGCCAAAAGTTATGTAGTAACATTATTATTTATTTGGATCATATTGCTGGCCACCTGGTCCAATATTCACTTTTTCAGCTCTGTTTTAGTTCTTTACCGAATCTTGATAATAGTATTTGGCCAAGGGATAGCGTTGCAATTTTTTAAAAATAATTAATTGTAGCCAAATGAATATGAGCTTGTTAGTAGTGGCATTGTGACCAATGTTAGCATTTTGGCGTCAGCATTTTGGCTCACAAATCCTCACAATGACGCTTGCGTGGCTGTACACTCTCAGTTTTGTATTTTCTTAACTTTTTTCATCTTGTTTTTTGATGAAGACACTTGAATCTCAAAGACCACTGCAGTCCAGATTAATTCCAGTTGAGTAAAATGTATTTTGCCTCACTTTAACACATAAACAAGAATGAACACATCCTCAAACACACTCCCACAGATACATGTTTACCTACAACCATTTCCTCATTCCCTCACTCAATCACTCAATAATTCACCCGAAAGCACACTTATTAAGAGAAAGAGAGTGTGTGTGTGTGTGTGTGTGTGTGTGTGTGTGTGTGTGTGTGTGTGTGTGTGTGTGTGTGTGTGTGTGTGTGTGTGTGTGTGTGTGTGTGTGTGTGTGTGTGTGTGTGTGTGTGTGTGTGTGTGTGTGTGTGTGTGTGTGTGTGTGTGTGTGTGTGTGTGTGTGTGTGTGTATGTGTGTGTGTTGCTGGCATGGCTGAGTGTAGTTTCTATTTGTCTGGACACGTATAACAAGGCTCATCAATCTTCTTCAGGGACTGTTCAGAGTTTGGATTAAAAACACCTGGGCCTCCGCAGGCTCACTCATGAGGTGGAAACACGCTCCTGCCCTGTCAGAACAACGAAGAGCGGTCAGTCTAACACAACCTCAGACAGATAGAGATGGAGACCTGGGCAGGGTGCAGAACCAGGCTGGCGCTGCGGTGCTCTGGGAGCTGTCTGTAATATTACCCCTTCCTTTAGAGCACCACTGGAAAGAAAAAGACAGCTTAGCATATGAACCTCTTCATTCAAACCCATAATAAATCTGTTGGAAAAGATTAGAGTTAGAAGGAAGCAATAATTGTGTAAGTCAAAAAAATGCACTTATTGAGGTTAAAGCTGTGACTTTCATACAATGTACCTCCTACTGGTCGACGATTGAAGCAAAACATTGAAAAGTCCCAGCAGTGAGAAGGATGTCGGCTTCCTTTGTGGTCTATTTGCTTTCCTGAGCTGTTCCTGGCTCTCACAAAGATTAAGTCAACTACAGAAACAAGAAAGGTGAGAGCTGAGGTAGACTAAAAAGTGTGCCCATGTTGAAAGGTTGGTTTAATCCCCAGAGGAAAGAAGAACAGGCAACCTGTTTCATAAATACATTCCTGAGCAACGCTGAAGCAGTGCAGATAATGAAACTTGCCTGAAGGGAAAGATGGAATAGTGTATGTATCTGTCTGCATTGTGAGCCTGTGCACATGTCATCATCTGTGAGTGTGTGTGTGTGCGTGTGTGTGTGAGAGAGAGAGAGGTGCTTTGACCCCGGTCAAGTCACTTGACTTCTCGGCACCTCTGCCTACCCCAGCTGTATCAACACGTCCCGCTATACCCAGGCAGGCAGTGGGCCGGCGGTGTGTCAGGAGCCTGGCTTTAGCCCACCACACGGAGACTGACTGGGTGTTTGTGTGAGTATGGGTGGAGGGGATAGAGGGTGGTGGAAAAGAGACCTGCACCCCTCACCACAACTCAGCTCTATGGAATTCAAATGATTCCTCTCCACCCCCACTGGCAACCATGCCCTGAGTAAACAAGCAGCTGGGGTCAGGGGCAAAGCAATCAGCACCACCGGGTAGCTCTTAATGGATTGCTGTGTTTGCTGACAGGTGGCTTGGTGGTGCCTCCGAATCAATATGGAATGAGTAGAATCCCCTTTTACGGCAAAAAACAATGATGATGTTACATTGTTCTTCAAACAACTTACATTTAAGCTTTCAACTTTTTTTAATGTTGGAATTTCTAAATACATTTTCACTATGCATTTGAGAACTCCAATAAAACTGTGAATTACAGCAAAGGGGTGATTCGGGACACAGTATTAGACATAAACACCTCATGATTCTCCTGTTACCCACCTGAGGTCTCAGCAGTTTATAGTCTTCGTATCATGCTTCACTCACTATGGTCGGTAGCCGGAAGAGGATGTGGATATGGGTGGAGGAAGAGAGTGGAAGAATGTTTGTCTAGACATATAATATGAACACCAGAAATACGTTGTTTAATAGTGTAT
Source organism: Trematomus bernacchii (assembly GCF_902827165.1). Classification (NCBI taxonomy): domain Eukaryota; kingdom Metazoa; phylum Chordata; class Actinopteri; order Perciformes; family Nototheniidae; genus Trematomus; species Trematomus bernacchii. The sequence continues at coordinate 2,467,375 of NW_022987689.1, read as the reverse complement.
GTCTGCAGGTGAGAGTGAGAAGAGACACACTTTTACATAGTTTGAGGATATAACTTTATTTTTAAAAGAACCTAAGCCGTTTAACAATCTTGACTACCTCACTTGACCTTAGTTAAAAGCAAACTTCTATTCCATTTTTCAAGAACTGATTTGCTGAAAAAGACTTTGCTTTCATTCTTAAGGGTGACACAAATGTCACACCACAGGCAGCACTGCATGAGCAGCTGTTGAAGATAAGATGAATGTTGGATTTCTATCCTCCGGGTGCCTTTTCAAAAGGATATAGGGATGTTGGATGCCCTCAGCAGTGACATAAAAAGAAAAAAGTCTGCTCCTTTGCTAATCCTCTCTCAACCTCTAATATCATTACTGCAGGAAATTCATCTTGGGGGAGGAGGAATGAATGGGCCTCTTTGTTTTATTATTATTATTTCTGGCACGAAGAACCACACACACGTCTGTGCAGCGCTGACCGAAGGTCTTTACCCAGATGGCAATGGTGCTACAACTTATTGTACAACAAACACATCTTTCAGGCTTTCCAGCCAGCACCGGCCTAATATGGGCTGGGACAGGAGCCAAACAATGCATTACCTCTCACCGCCTAACCTCCACTGCTTCCATCTCACATAGTTAGCCGTCGGGAGCATCCCAATCCCCAGGCTGATTTACTGTCTGAGGGATGCTATGGGTTTCCTGCTCCAGAGTACACAGAAGCCACAGTAGGGAACAGCATGCAGGCAAATATCCTTTATGGAGAAAGGGGAACATTCAAACTTGTTATTACTTATCAAATATTGTATGGCTGCCATTGAATGACAAATGACTATTTAGAGTTGAAAGTGTTCGTGGGGCCTTGAGTGCTTGGGTGTGCGGTTCTGTACAGTCTGTGTTCTGACAGCTGGCAGAGGAAAAAATTTACCTGGCAGAAACCTGCCTTCCACAAAAAAAGCAGTCAATAACAGGAACTCAATCAAACTGCCCTGGTTTCCGGTAAGCTATGCACTCTGGACTGCCTGGTCTGACAGAGGCTGGCTCGCTGAAAGACTGGTTGGCGGCAGGTTGGCCCCCACCACAGCACGGACAACTCTCAGTTGGCTCCGTTGTACCACACTCATTTGTACCTCGTCTGGAAGGGGTTTCGTCTTTTATTCAGCTGGGTTTAAAAATGTGCCTGCACACTGCAATAGTATGCCAAAGAAAGTACTGAGCCCCAGCCTCAAGTCAGGTTAATGCAACATAAGGATTTGAGTTATCCTGTGCTTGCTTTTCAAGACACATGAAGTTATTTAAAATAGAACATGTTTGGAAACAGACACTTGCTATAAGTGTAATTCAAATTTAAATAAATGATAAACAGCAGTTATTTAATGATATTCCACTAAAATGTATCTGTGAATAGTATGTTCTGTAGTACGTCTTCTACGGTCAAACGGTCATGCCGACCTGCTCTGTCCTGGCTGAACTCCTAGAAATCACATTCTTTTTCCAAAGATTGGTTAAGTCAATTATGTTTCGATCGGAAAAGCAAATTTCGGCCCAGATACATTCACATGTCAGGTCACTTGCTTTCTTTAATCTTTAATATTTCCATGAACGTAATCAAGGGCTGTGAATGCGCGGACATAACCACATAAGTCACATCGAGCAGACACAGTGCAGCGTAAACATTCATTTTAGAGTTAACAGTCATTTTATGATTGTTAGTCCGATTATACACTCTTCTATGCTATTCTGTGAAATGTTGTCAAAATCAAAGTGCTTTTGTTTTGCTATCGATAGCTATCCCTAGGTAGTGGAAATGGCGGACCAGGTTAAATGTGGAAATTGTATCCAACCATAGAAAAAGAGCTGTATTGACGGAGGAGGCAAAGAAGGCTAAGAGGGAAAGGGATTACAAACAATGAGGTAAGACAAAGTGTCCTGTGTTGTTACTTGTTGCCAGCCTCTGAGGAAAACTGAAGCAAAGCATTTTGGGGCACAGGTTGGATGTCTGCATAAAGCTCTGCAAACTGATACCGATAGTTACAAGTACGATGGTGTTCAGCATGCTTGAGGTGGGTGTAGCGACACGTGGCCCCTGATGTCACAGCCAGTAAACCTCCAGAGGGACACGCAGTGCAGCGCTGAGCTCTACTTGGATTCCACAGCTCCTGTCATCACCTCCACCTTGTTTAGTCTAAGTTTCACTGTCTATCAGCTCACCGTTAGACAAAAATGTTCCTCCTTTTTCCCTGCAGACAAAGGTGAAAGTCAGTGGTCTACAAATCGAATCCAGAACTGAGAAATTAGAGATGTTTATAGAACTATTTAACGTAATGTTTTCAGAAATGTACACTGAAAAAGATGCTTTCCTTTCAGTTGCACCATTTTTTAAAGACAAATAAACCAAAAAAGGGACTCCAGGTGCCATATACACAACATTATGTTCTCCATTCAGCATTAAATACTTTCAATTCTACATGCCATTCAGGTCTGCAGAGGCCAATAAAAGTACAAATCTAAAGTTTTTTGATTATTATCAAATGGCACAATTCCACATTCATTCTTGTTTTCTTGTTTGCTTTTGTCAGATGGTGCTCACATGTTGTCAAGAAGACAGTTGTTTGATGACACATGATGAATTAAGGCCTACAGGTGGTCATTTCTCTACTGTTTCAACCGATCTTAGCTTCTGTTTCAGCTGTGACTCATTTAATCTGCCAATTCACCACCCAGAATTCAATGCATCCGTAGTTGACAAATAAGCTTCATACATTTGATCAGTAATGACAGAGGGTGATACAAGATACAAGAACATTTAATAACTTGGGTCTTCCTATCAGCACTAACAAGTTGTTGGCCTATAGCATTTTTACTACAGGGGTAAGCAGAAAAAGTGAACTGAAACCAGTTCCAAAGAAGTGGTTTATATTATTGTTTAGACCTACTGTAGTAATTAATGGGGCTATGACCTGTGCAGTGGGATAAAATGTTATTATTACACCTAAATGATGGCCAAAATTACAAACGTATTACAAAAAACTCTTGTCCAGCTTTAAACCCATGACAAATAAGAAATCCTCCTACTGTGTGACTGAAATCTTTCTATACACATTTGTATATGTAACACATTTGGACAGCATCACAATCGCATGGTTAAAAAAAAAAGTGAATCCACATTTTATTTTGATTTGTTTGACTTTTTTTGTGGTCAATTGATACATTTACATTTCATTTGTGTGGAATAGTGTTACACAGAAATGCCATAGAAACAACAGTGTTTAAAAGTAACAATTGGGCAACTACTATAATAAGTATTACTAATGCATTTAAACAAACAGTTTTGGGATTTATTTAACACATGTAACTAAACTTGATTCAACAAACAATTGTATCCTATAAACTGCATGTGTTTTACCACAGACATGTAATATTTGGCTGCATATGTATCAACTACCTTTATCAAGTTTTCCGTATAATTTAATAGTATGTTTTCTTCCCTTTGTATGTGACAAAAAATGAATGATGCAGCTTTTAATGGTATTGAATTTCAAATAGACTTGGTCTTCAGGTAACTGAATAGCTGCTCTAGAGTGTGCAGTTTGGGCTTCAGGCTTAGTGATGACCCCTCTGGAATCTCTTTTCCCTTTTATTAAACTCCCAAAGTTATTAACACCTACTTATCAGATGTCATATAGGCGCCACCCTCTGGTGGGACACCTGAACTACACCTAGCCACAACTTCATATCACACAAATATTTTCAGTCTTTCCTGAACTTTTCTCAGTTGATTCCTACTTCTCTCTCCCTGCATAATGAAAGAATGGTGGTCTAAATGTATCATACAAACTGATGCAGCTCCACCAGCGGCCCCCCACATCAACTCCCACACACAAGCACAGACCACCATCCTCTCGCTCCACATTTTCTCACACTCTTTCTTGCCCTACCATGTTTAGAGCCATGGCTTGGGACTAATTGAATAAGCAGCAACCCTGTGGACAGCCTCTCTGAGGGATTAGGATATGATCTCAAAAGAGCGCTCCTCTGAGGGCAAACACAGCCAATTTAGAGCCATTTCATGCTCTGCACTCCAGCACACGAGAGGCCGGCATGAAGGACACACACACACACACACACACACACATACACACACACACACACACACACACACACACACACACACACAACAAAACAAAGCAATTCATGGGCTCTCAAATCAAGCATGCCTTAAATTCTGGTCTTTCTCTTATGAAACACAGCTGTTATTTTATTTTATATTTTGGTCTCCCCAAATACTGCAGAGACGATTAATTATCAAAAACTACCCCAGGCATGCAAGACAGCTGAATTCCACATGTTCATATAACAGCAATTCAATGTTAATTAGTTATTACAAACAAGATCTCATTTTAGTTTTTTTTTATAACGACTGGTAAAAAGTGTGCTATTTGGTCTAAAATGAATCACATAGAGTCTTTTGATCCAGTATCTTTGTAAAAATACTACAATCTATAAGTATGGCAGAATGCTTGTCAAGCGTCCTTGCTTATTCTATCAGGCGTTGTGATTTACTTATCGAAATATACAAAAATATAATTTAAAAAATAATAGTTTTTATCTTAATTGCTAGAAACTCCACCCCTCATTATTTAAATATTGCAATGATGCTTAAATGCTGTTATTCATTCCTTACTTTATGAACTAAGCAATTACAGTGAGAAAAGTTATCCATCAGTCTTTTTTTTTTTTTTACTTGCCTGCTTTGGCTTTTCATTCCCTCTCTTAAATATAAAATTCATAAAAATTCACCTCATTTCAAACACCATTTTTAGGGGCTCTATGGTTCATAGGAAGCAACTCAAACAGTGTGTGTTTTATTACATGCCTCAGTAATCCAGGAAAGGGGAAGCACATGTCTCGGTGAAATACGATCGAATTCAGATTATCTGTGGATATTTTGCCCGGTTTTAACCTCTCACATAAAATGAATCATATAAAAGTCTGTCCTAATTCAGTATACGTTATTTGGAGAGTCTTCTGCTTCTGAGAGCAGCCAGGGCAGTAGTTTATGTCTGCCTCTCTTTTTCCAGCTGCCTATTAGGATTGTGGCTTCCCCTGTGGCGGTGTATGTCTCCCCCCTGGCAGAAAGAGATGTATGCCATTAGTTCACCAGACCTGCCGTTGCTGTCAAAATACGAGAGGGGAGTAGATCTATTAGATACCTATATTTCCTGGTAGGACAGAATCCATCTGTGCCTTCCCCCTTGGCACATTAAATAGGGAGACAAAACCCAGATGACTGGTTCTGAATCTATGAAAACATGGACTAAGTACACTGCTTTGGATGTGGATTCTAAAAGAAAATAATGAAAAAGCCACTGGCGGAAAAAAAAATTCTGGACATTTCAATTGAGAAGACACAGTTTGCTGTCATGGTTAGCTACTATGCCAACTGCAGATTTGTGTTTTATTTTTTCACTTTTCCTGTTGATTTGATTAGTTATATATATTTATCAGAGGAGTTTTAAGAGATAATTAAACTTTCACTTCCTTCTGTCCCACAAACAAAGTCAATCTTTTTGTAGTGACAGTGCCAGTCCCAAATCCTCCGTGCGACCTCACCTCATTTATCTTCATCATGAGAGTCAGAAACAGTTGGAAGCCATTTTTGGTATTTAGTACTGGGTTTCAGTTCACAATGAAGTGAGCCTGATTCCTTAAGTAGCAGAGGGAATGGTGCAAGAAAGATTTGTAATAAAAGCCCGCTCAGGTAAATCACTTTTCAACCTGTCATCACCCGCAAGGGTAATATTATTGGAAACAGGCGGTGTGTATAACATGTGGATATTGGCTACTCGTTTCATGGTCCCATATGACTTGGGCACCGGTAAATTCCACACTTCTTTATGAATTATTTTTTAACCTCGATTTGGCTGACATTTTGATGTCTTTTTTTCCACTGCCAATTAATTGATAGTTCAGTCTTGACTCTTTTGTGTATAAACGTTGACTTGGTATTTTACGTTATCCATGGACAGTGTTGGAATAAGCATTCAGTTACACCGCATAAAATAAATAATAATCCTTTACGACTAAAAGCTGTATCGAAAATGTTACTTGAGGACACGTTTTAGTAAAATGTGAAAAAAGGTTTAAATGGAGATTATTCAGTTCCATTCATCCATGAAATGCACCCAGTTTAGGCCAATAAAGCACAGATGCAATGCAGAGTTACATTAAAAACATCCACAAACGGAAATGGAAACAAGCTCAATTGCAAGTGTATTGCTGTAGTTGTACAAAGCAATGTGGATATGACGATCAAAATTGCAAAAAGATACACATTAACAATCAGTAAACAATGGTTAGAGGTACATTACAAAAAAAAGCCAGATTAGAGAGAATCACTTTAGAGTTAATGTTTATAAGAAAATTACAATAACACTGGGCCATAACATGAATTCTGTTGTTTAGTTGTCTACACATTGTGTGGATGCTATTGACACAAATGGTGTCAAAAGTGTTTTAAAATTACATTATGTCTTGAATTTTGTAAGATCCTTATATTTAAAACCTTTATCTGTAAAGACACAAGTAAATTACAAATGAATACTTAAGAACAGTCCTTGAGTAAATTTACTCTCCACCACAGTTCAAACAGAACATTTTGGTGATTGAACAAATAAAAGATTAACTATCATTTGTAACTGACATAAAATTAAAATAAAACAAATAAAAAATTATTTTCTCAAATAAAATTACCACATCTAATTAATGTGCTTCTGGTGAAAGAGTCATGCTCTCAGGAAAGTTAATTCAGCAGTTATTTGACTACCCGCTCTGTCTGGACCCTTATCCAGCGAGCGGAGTCTCAGGGCGGTCTGCTGTTTGTGTGAGCTCTGAATCTGCAGGCTTTACAGGCTTTCCTCTTCCTCAGGCAGGGCGGAGAGGCTGCTGACTCCACATTCTCATCCCTCTATCCCTCTTCCTCCATCCCTCCATCCCTCCATCCCCCAGTGTCCTGTTTACTCTCTGCAGGCCTGCGGCCGTGCCACCTCAGAGACACTCCAGACCACCAAGGTCCTGGCGGACGCTTGGGATTGACCAAGGGACGGCCCTCACCATGGGAACAACTGGGGGAGACGGTGGGGGAGTGGTGCTGACAGTGGCTTAGTGGTGGGGATCTTTTTATGCTGTGGACCGGGCAGGAGGGTGAAGGTATGATTACATGTGGCCAGGCCTTGACATTTAAAATATATAGGGATGCTGTTGTATTGTGTGGCCATGTGACCTCTCATAGGGCTCCTCCATGAAAAAACAAAACTATGAAGCCATTCTGAAAAAGAAATGACTTGGAGAAAACTTAAGATATATAGCACCTCTCAGTTACACAGACATTGAATAAGAACAGTTTCTTCTTGCAGATTCTACTGTTACATTTTGTCTCAGCACTGGTTGGCAGGAGGTCTTCATACCATCCTACTTAAATGTCCTCTATAGCCATGAATGTAATGGGAGATGTTATTTTTGACACCGAGAAAACGGGAGGGAGGTCATGATGGCCTAATAATGTTCTGAGATTATTTCCAGAGCGTTGGCCGCCCTCTGCTGGTTAAACCTGCACTGATCTCCTTTCTCCAGTCAGCAATAATGTGATGTGTTTAGCACAGAAGTACAGCCTACCACAAAAGCAACCACAGCAGGCTCCATCATGACATCTATGTGTGCATGGGTGGTCCCCTTTACATTGTTGAACTCAGTGACAGCAAGCTCTCTCTGAATGCAAGGAAGCACTGCGCCAATTTTGGGCAGTAAAAGGAGTTCTGCTCAGGCCAGTCTGTCAGCGACCCATCAAAGCAAACAGCATGGCCAAGAAGTGCATGCAGCCATTGAAGGGTTTTCTCGAAACACTCGCTGGCAGGATATTGTATTCTGTGTAAGAATGCTGCCATTGTGAAATTATGAAAGGAATATTCGTTTTTGTTTTGGATAAGAGGTGTTCAATGCTGCTTTTTAGGGGCACATATCGAGAGTGGCATTTAGTGAGACTGCTGGAGAAAGGGAGGCTGGGAGGGGAAGAAAAGGCGGGATACAGGTGTTTATGCATAAGCCTCAACGTGGAGCCACTCTGCACTAATTTTCTGCTGAGTTTTTGGAAAGTGGGTCAACGTTCCGAGTAAATCAGCGGTGTTTTCCCCCATGCTGATGTGAGCTCTGTGGGCCTAAAGGTAGACAGGAGGGGAGTCTGCTGAGGACAGCGAAAATGAAGAATGGGTGAGGTTTATAAAGACCCACCATCAGGCAAATCATATTTGTATAGTTTAATTAAGGGACTAGTACCCAACTAAGAGTTTACCAAAGAGGGATTCATGTATTAATCCCTGCACTTAAATGGGTTGCTTGAGTATATTCTGCTCAAATCCCTCATTCCCATGCACTGAGTTATCCTGACTTCCCAACTGAGGCGTCAAACAACCTTTTAGTTTAGACAGGGAAACAAGACAAAAGCAAGTTTCTAAAAAAAATCCATGCACTTTTCAGTAGAAAAACAAAACAAAAATGGGAGACAGCTTTCAAGTCTCTACACAAGTCAAGCTCTAAACAAAAGCTGGAACACAGAGGGAAAGCGGGTATTGTAAGCGCCGACTCCAAAGTGCTTGAGTCGGGTCTTGATTTTGACAGCTACAGGATATGTGTGGGCCATTGTTAGTCACTCTGAGTGCTACCTCAGTGGTACAATTTCCTCCTTTTCCACCACAATCCATGCCTATTACACACACACATACCCATACACACACACATGCACACACGCACACACACACACATACACGCACACACACACACTCATTTATATACATACTATAACTTGAAAATTATATTTCTTTGACTCAAAATATAGTCATGACTTTCTCTTTTTTACCTTTTTTTAATGTGAGATTCAATCTGATGTATTGTGTGCTACATTTACATGTATTGCATTAATTAAAATTCAACTGAATTGCCAAAAATGCATGTGAAGAGAATGCAGATGTTTTATAATAGTCCATATTAAATGTGTTTAAAGAATGTCTAAAAGTCAGTTCATTACTTATTACTTTTTAGGTTTAACTTTATAACTAAGAAATTAAAAAGAGCTGTGATTGATAATACCATGTTTTGAAATGTGTGTAAGTAATATTTTAAACCTTAGAAAGGTAAGGATTAAATTGAATATATTTCGTTATAACATTAGTGATGAATATTTATGAAGCTTCCTAATATGTTTATTAATAGATGAAAAACGATTGCCTCTTTTACTTAATACTTCTATAAACCGGTCCCAAGGCAAGTATTAAAATATTTACTTTTCCAAAGAGAAGAAAGCTAAATCTTTGTTTTTATAAACCTTTTTCTTGTTTTTCTCAAATTCCCTGTTCTTAATTTGTGAAATATGCTGCTTTAATACTGACTATAATAATGACTTGCTAAAGCTCGATCAACATGAGATCTGGTTTTTAATAAGTGTAAAACTTTATTATTAGATAACATATTAGGGAATTGGACCTTTCTTCATAATCATCATAATCATCAATAGCTTTGTATATATAACTGCTCAAATATAACTTGATATTTCCAACTGCAATACATCCTCAGCCTCTGCCAGTAAGAGCATGTTCATCATCCAAAACGCCCGTGAATAGACACAGACACAGTAAATCTTTTTCGCCTGCGCTGCCTGCCACACAACACATAAAATGTCTCCCTCAAAAAATGGGCTCTTTGTGTGGTCAAATGAATACGGCCTGAAGAATGAACCGCAGCACTGTGACTCTTTTCCTGTTTGCCCTGTCTAAAAGCAGACTGGACTGAAATGAAGGCATTCCCCCAAAAAATCCAAACCAAGAAAAAAAAACAGCAATGCATTTTTTGTTTAAATATGGTAAGATACCAGTGATTCCCCCTCAAGGTTTATTAAACCCCACAGGATCAAAATCCGCAAGGAAAATAAAGTAACCGGACAATAATACCAAAGAGGTTATTTGGCTGCTGGTTGTATCATGTTTCCTAAAATATGCTGTGTTGCAAAACTCATTTTTCTTACCATGCTGTACTTCAGTAAGATACAAACTGTCATGACAGAAATTATTATATCTCTGTATCACCTCATTCTGACCCTGGTCTCTCGGTTTCACACTTTTGTCATCCATCACGTACTGCTCTCATGTGTCGAGCTCTATCATGGGAAACATTTCACACTACAATAGCAGCAGCCGTACGGGTTGCCATTTGGATGCCTTGTTCTGTGTTTTTGTTGGCCATTAGAGCTGTTTTTGGGAGTTAGATAGAGAACGAGCTAAGGGGTCTTTTCCCCTCATTACAGTCCCTGCTGCAGGAAGAATAGGGTTAGCTCATCGATCACCATGCACTAGGGGGGCGGACAGACGCTGTGGGTGGGAAAGAGAACATAACAGAGAGATATGGATTTGTATGAAGCTAATGTCTAGTATTTGCTTGTGTGTGAGTGAGTGGTGTAGATTAGGGGGATCAAATGAAACATGACAGTATTCACAAGCATTTTGGATGACAACATACCCCTGTCAGGGCAGGATAAGAAGATGTCTGCACTGGTTAGGGTCAAGGAGGAGTTCATTTGTATGGCGTGCAAGGTCTAAAGTTATTAAACATGCACACAAGCAGCGTGTTCATACACCCAAGCCTGCACACAAGCTTGTATTAACACACTAACCTCAGACACAGAAAACATGCTCCTTTAGTGTGTTTGAACAAGTCGCTTGGCTCCATTTAGTTCCTTCAGAAAAGTCTCCTCAGCAAGAGCTAAAGCATAAAAGAGCAAAGCACACACACAGAGGCCTGATGGATTATGGCTCTCTCGGCCACAGAGCCTCTCAGCAGGGCTGGCAGACTGAACAGAGACCCCTCGCAGGCTGAGGGGTGAGCCAGAGGGACGAGTAAATACAAGGCTGATGGAAAAGGCCCCATTGTGGGACCGCCTGACCGGCAGTAGGGCCCAACCTGGAGGTGATGTGGAGCCAAGCAGATGACCCGACAGCGGGGAGCCTCCAAGATCATTAAAGGCTTCAGCGTGGCCATTTGATCAGTGTTGAAACCACCGACTGAAAACACCTGACACAGCAAGCTGCTGGGTTTCCCCCTCGTCTTGAAATCTATCTGTGTGGGTGGGAGAGGGCTGTTTTCATTTCTAAAGTCATGTTGTACTTACTGAAACATGGTTCGCAGGATAAAAGTATGAAGTACGTCTACATCTAACTCTCAAAACTAATGTGACATTTGACACGTTATGAAACTTCATTAAATACAGAGAATCACTCATAAGAGTTGTTGGGGCCTCGGGGGCAGCAGAAACATGCTATAAAAACATCGTTGACATATTATCACCTTTTATGTTTCTCTGAGATTTGTATCAACATTAATTTACCGTCATTTTTATGATAAATGTATATTGTTTTAGCCGCTAAATGCTCCACTATTATGTGTTCACCAACTCGTAGCTAACGTTATCTCTCCTGAGCAGTAAACAGAGAGCGAACATTAACTAGCTAATATTAGCCAGCATTAGCTACTGATCATATCAAACCAACTAATGCTAAGATGTTTACAAAACGCCTGGTGTATAGAATTGAGCATTAGTGCCTTATATTTCGTATGAATTGCAGTTTTTATATATTGAAAATATCTTCCTAATATTGAATTATCCCATAAATGGAGAATTGGACATTGTGTTATTATCGGTGGCAAACCTCAGCGGTGTTAAAAACAGATCACTCACCCAGCATGTTCCCACTACTGGACTTGACGACACGTGTACTGCCATTAACTGAACATAAACGTGGTCTGTTTGCCCCCCCTCACAAATCAGAACCACCTGCCCATAGGCCCTGAGAACTGGTCCTCTCTCCAGACCTCCTTGGAGAGAGAGAGAGCGGCTCTTGTTTGGACAAACGTCAGGGCCACCTCCGGGGCTCTTACTTGAAACGAAGAGTGGAGAAGGGAATCCTACCCTTCACATCGCCTCCTACAACCCCAGGCCCCGTCCCCTCCCTTTTGAGCAGGGCCCAATATTTTTTAATTACGTACAGGAAACTCCTGTTACAAAGGACACTTTCTTAGTCAATCTGCAGGGAGGCTGTGAGGAGTTCTGGGGTCACCCTCCTCTTCTCTCTCTCTCTCTCTCTCTCTCTCTCTCTCTCTCTCTCTCTCTCTCTCTCTCTCTCTCTCTCTCTCTCTCTCTCTCTCTCTCTCTCTCTCTCTCTCTGTCTCTCTCTCTCTCTCTGTCTGTCCTTTCTTACTAAGTGTGTGTGGGCTGTAGGTGTATCGACTAACACACTGGAGAGCATGCCACCCAGAGATTCAGGTCACTGCTGACAGCCCGCCTTCCCACCACCAAGATGGCACCTGGTCTGTGAATGCAACTCCTTAACACAAACACCAACAAAAATAAAGTCCTCTCCACCTCACTGCAAACAAACCAGCTTTAATAGTACTTTTCCTTTCTTAACATTCACTAACTGTAATATAATACTTGTCAATATTGATTATATTTTATATATCAAGACAAAGAAGTCGACATGTCAGTAAGCTTTCTTTCACGCTCAGCTTCTTAGCTCCGGTGGTCTCTAACTGACAGGAACTCAGGCACTATTTGTTATCTTTAGGCCCAATAAGTCCATCTGGTTTTGGTTTGGCTCCTCGAGATCGCCCCTGGAGATGTGGATGGAGGGGACTTAGGGGTGAGACGGGGTGGTGGAGGAGCAGTTTGAGGAGGCTTTTTCTCCTCTTTAATTGAATTTCTCACCATTCCAACCTGGGCCTCGGACCAGGGATAGAGCGAGAGCTTGCGTTCGGCTTCAAACCCTCAGGCTCCTGAGAAGCTTTGCAATAAAATTAAGCAAAAGGGGAAAAAATACTTGGGAGAAATGAGTATCACCTGTTTTGCCAAACGGCCTGCATGTTCGGAGTAATGGTTATTTACTTACTCAGACGCACTCTGCCTGTGAATGTAATGGAGGAATGTATGAACTTTCTCTGAACCATTCCTGACCTGAAACATTTTGTGTCCAATGAAATGGTGTGTGAAAATAAACAAATAGCAGACTAAACAGAGTGGTCACTCCTTGATAGGAATTCATGATGGAAAGCATTCAAAACTCATGTTTAGGGTGTTAATGTAATAAAAGTGCTTTTTATACATACTGTACAACAATAGGAAAAATGTTTTCCAAAATAAAGCTTATGTCCACAGCAAAGTTCCACAAAGTGTTGATGGTTTCACACGTACACTAGCAGGACAACATTTATCTATAGCTAGCTGGATGTTTGTTTCTCCTTATAGCATATTTTTTATCCGTCATTTTATATTGAGAGTTAATGTTAAAATTATGTACACAATTAATATCAATTTTTAAATTGTTCCTATTTCTTCTGTTAATTACATTTAGTTCAATGGTTAAGGAAAAATGTTGTTGTGGTTACCTGACAAATGTTTCTGTGTTGTATTTTTGGTGTTGGCTTTGATGATCTGTGTCTGTAAATATTCCTAGGCGTTTTTTTCTTATTTAGCTCTTTTTGTCCACAAAATGTGATTGTGCTCCAGTCAATTTCAGGTTTTCATACAGTTGGACGACAGACTGTCTCTACCATCCATCTGTCTTGTCACTGTCTAGTGCACGCTTTATAAATCCAAACTGAATAAAAATGAAAATAACTCAAAACTGTGAATTATTTTGTCGGCCCTTACAATTTTATGGCCGTGACAGTCTTAAACTACTGGATGTAAAAGTGGTCAACTACTGGGTTTCAATGCTTTCTGGTGGTACAGTTTGCTTTTCTGGTATTTCTGTACAATTAAATACATGTTTCCCATGGTATTCCCCCATAAAGTCTGCACTTATCCTTGACTAACCCTGTGGGTTTTGTAAAATAAGACCTTTCTCTCTTTTAAAGGATAGAGCAGGCTGAAAGTTAAGGTATACTTTGTGGAAATGTAGCTTGAAATGTATACATGCTCCTTGAAAACTCACGTTTCCTAACTGTCATCCTTCATTTTTGGTGTCTCAACCCTTCCAATGACCTTTGGGAAAAAAATAAAAACTGCTGATAACCATTTTGTTTTACCCCAATACGTCTCAGTGAAAGCCCCGTTCCCCGACATCATCATTATCCCACACACTCAGTTTATTGTTTCAGGTGAGCAAACGGCATTGCACACTCTGGCTCCTTCAGATGCTCTTTATTAGGCTCCTGGAATCAGCTGCACTTTCATCTTCAGTAGGAGTGTGTTTGTGTGTTTAAGGTTTAAATAGACCTGGGATGAGATTTAAAAAGTTCTCACCAAAAATAGTTAACTTTAGATATGAATACTGTTTCTAAAAGAGAGTGTTCCCAGAGTTTAAAGATGTTAAAACTACATTTACCCAAGAAGGAACAAGAAATCCTGCTGGAAAATTGATTTTTAGACTGGTTTGTTTTAGAGAAAGTAACATCACCTAAAATGTAATCTTATTCTAATCTACCATAAAAATGTACTACTTTCATTCATAACATTATAACTTTAATCATGTTAAATCAAACCTAGAAATGACATGATGTTAACATGATTTTCCGTAAGCAACTGGATTTGAATGAACTCTTGATTTTCATTTTGCCGCCTGAATATGAAAAAAATAATCTATTCCGTAAACTCAGTCGTACTGAATGCTATTGTACTGAACTACGAGCAACAAGAAAAAAAGAATACATAATCTTAGTCAAGACTCAATTTCAGTTTATTGGATGTGTACACACTGAAATTGTTAACACTGCGTGAGGACAACTTATTTTACTAGCACTCTGTGTTCAACAACAATTAAAGTCACATTCATAATGAAGTTAAATTAAAACCACATAAATATAGGTCTAACAACATTGTATCATTGTAGGCAATGTTAGGTAGGTAGTGTATTACTTTCAGTTAGGGAACCTTCACAGAAGGCATTTTAGTTATATCTTTGTTTTATGTGAAAAAGCATCTACAGTAGCATGAATATGCAGCTAGAGTGAAAAAAAGTTTATAAAATATATTTCTATGTGTATCTAGTTTAAGTTTCAATGGATAAATATACATAGAAAACATGCACAAATAATTAAATAATACAGTAGGGTGATAAGACATAAACTGTGTTGGTTTGATGTAAAGTAAAACTGTTCTTTATTACACCCAGACAAAGTAGGATATGAGTACATCTGACCACACAAGCTTTTTCAATGGAACTATGTAGCTTCATGTATAATATGTTTAAATAAATAACTTTATAAAGTGCACATACTACAGCTCATGACACCGATCGTACGAATCCCATTCTGTCCATACGTACAATACACATCCACCAATTTAATGGAGACCATCCCCTAAGATATTAGAACATTTGAATTTAAATCTACCGAGGAGCAATTATTTACAGCATGAAACATATATTGGATATTATTTGTGACTGAGAGGGGAGAAATGCAACTTATATTATTAGATTCAGCTAATACAACACATGATGTATCCTTGATACAAAAGCAGCGAACAATAACAGCACAGTGTATTTGGTTAGAGAACAATGAGAGTGCCTCACTGGGTGGATATTTCAAATGTAAAGTACATAGAGCACATTCAACTTTAAAGGCACAGATGCCACACACAATCAAGCTCTTATATGATATTACATGAAGAAAGTAGGTTAAGATTATGACATTGTTTTTGAAACGCTATATATACGATAAACCAAAACAGTTGAGGTGCCATTTGATGGTTTTTTTGTCAATCATAAATTGCACATTCTTTTTTATAAAGGGACAGTCTAATGCAGGGTGATCCAGTTATAAATCCTAAATTCACAAATTGATTTTTCTGTGTATGCTTTTTTGAATATTGATTACATTAGCACAACATCATTGGATCACATGTAGGGTAGCCTGAAAAGTAAAGGTAATTTACGTGGACAGGAGGGTTGGTCCAAGTGGCCGCAGCTCAAGCCATCACATCACTGTCGCCCTAAAAAAGAAGCAAACTGTAAACGGGGTGACTCTCAGATGGTCACAGTTATATATTCAGTAACTGGAAGGTATGCAGACTCTTGTTTCTGCCGCGCTACCGTGCACAACTTGAGACATGCTTCCCCCTTGTGGATGATATGAAAGCATTCCTGTGACCGGCAAATGTTTCAAATTATGATCTCTGAAGATTCAAGTTCCAAAAACTTTACATAATCCAAAACCTTTATAATATATAAAATAATCATTCAATCATGGGCTCACAAACAACCTAAAAACCAATGTAAGACTTACATGAAATGTAACTGATAAACAATAACGAAGAAAAAATACCAACCTCAGCTGTCATTCTGGGGCACACACGATGATCTCCGAGATCTGCACATAGTTTTCTGTGAAATAATTGAATAACAAAAAAATTAAAATAATATATTAGAACAAATGTAAAGCACAGCGGCATATGATAAGGAACAGGATTTGATATCTTTAATGTTTTTAATAAACATTAACCATTAAGATTAATTTTGAATCTAATTAAATTCAAAACATTTTAACTGATGATTCTCTATGACAACAAAAAAGTTGAACATTTGATGAATGTTCAACTATAAGCTTAAAAAAAGTGTGCAAACTTTCTCGATAAAAGTTGAACTCTTGTACTCTTTTGTAAACTTTTTATTGTTTCAATGTTTATTTGGGGAATACAGCTCTTTTAAGATCAGCAACCTTGTGTTGTTTGTTAATGATAAAAGTAGGCGAGGATAGTGAGTGTTACCTTTGTATGAAGGCGATGATGAAGGGCGGGGTCAGATAGCCAAGGATGTTTCAAGGCCTCAGATGCCCCTATCCTCCAACTGAAAACAAACACATGAGAAGTATACAGTATATTCTGTGAAAAATGACCATACACACACACACACACACTTGGAACAGCAGTTAAACAGAATTAAATATGTTTACCTTTTATTCACAATGAGGAGTTTAGAGATGAAGTCTTTGGCTTCTTCAGTTGTATCAACAAACTCTTGTTCGTCAAAGTTCCACTTGCAGGCCAAGATGTTGTTCAGAGTCTCGTTGTCATCGTCGCCAAGGAAGGGACAGAGACCGCTCAGACTACAAGAAAGAGACAGTCATTAGCATTAGTTTAAAAATGTGTGTGTTCCCGTGCGTGCGCGTGTGTGTGTGTGTGTTCTCACAGCATGTAGGTAATGACCCCGAGGCTCCACATGTCTGTGTTGAACGACACAAAGTCGTAGTTGATGACTTCAGGAGCGAGAAACTCCGGGGTGCCAAAATTAACTCGCAGTTTTTCACGTGGTTTGTATCTAGGTGAAGAAAATTACATTTTTATTGTGTATGATTACAGCGGTCAAAGAAACTGTCAATCAAAATACAAGGCGAGGGTTTGTACTCACATCCTAGCAAGGCCAAAGTCGATGATTTTGACCTTATTTGTGATTCTGCTCACACACAGAATGTTCTCGGGCTGTAATTTAAAGTAGTTGATTAGACTAACTTCAAAAATGGATTAAGTCTGCTTTAAAAAAATACTTCAATGACTAAAATGTATTACCTTTAAGTCCAAGTGTAGGATGTACATTTTGTGCATGTGCTGCAGTCCTTCACAGATCTGCCTGATGAACAGTACGGCGTCCAGCTCCATCAAAGTGTAGTTTTCGTCAATTATCCTGTCGAACAGCTCCCCTCCACCAACACTAAGGGTAAAGACAAATGCATAAAACACCATAAAACACCAATCAACAACACTAGAGCAATTCAAAAAGTTTTATTTTAGCAGATGTACCGATCATGAATCAAGAAAACATTTATAAAACAAATGTAATCAAAAATCAATTTGACACACAGTATTTAAAGAAGTTTAAAGTCTATTGAAGAAAAGTTATTGGTATTTTCTGGTTTTAAAAAAAGAAATAATAAACATTTGTGCTGAGAATATAAAAGAAGGAGCATACTATTCAAGTACAAGGATGATGTCATTCCTTGACTCATAAGCTGCATAGAGCTGGATCAGGCTGGCATGGTCCAGATTATTCATGACCTGGATCTCATTCTTCACCACCTCCTACCAAAAACACAGGCGCAGACAGACAGACAGACAGACAGACAGACAGACAAACAGATAAGGATGCAGACATACACACAAACGAGCGTGCACACACACACATGGTCATGATGAGATGTGTCAGCTGTTATCTGCTATGAGACAATGCATCTTCTCTTCTAGGTCAAATATTTCTCACCTAGGTGAGAAGTATTCCCTATGCTTCTGTTCCAAGCGGCCTTGTAGTGCAGTAGTATGTACTG
The DNA here is from genome assembly GCF_902827165.1 of Trematomus bernacchii. Lineage (NCBI taxonomy): Eukaryota > Metazoa > Chordata > Actinopteri > Perciformes > Nototheniidae > Trematomus > Trematomus bernacchii. Next base: position 2,449,030 of record NW_022987689.1, on the reverse strand, counting down.
AAAGTTGCAACTAAGCCTGTTGCTTTTTATATCATGTTGTGTGGCTCTTGCTGTAGTATTAAAATAATGCTAATTTATTATGATTGCACTGAACATTCGGTGCTTTACCTTTTCCTTGAGGCTCCTGGCTTTGATGACCTTTGCTGCCAAAGTGAGACCAGAGGAGTTTTCAACACATTTGTGCACCTGGCCAAAACGACCCCTTTAAGACAGGGAGGGAGAAAATAACGTTTTAGAGTTGCATGGTAACAGTCAGATCCTAGCAGCCTAGTAACAGTTGTGAAACAGCACTGAGACCGTGTGTTTTATGTTTCCATGACAAATCAAAAACTGATCTTCTGTCAAACGGAGAGGTTTTAGTTCAGGGAAGAGCTTAATCTGTTATTTCATTAAATCTGAGCTGGCCAGTGTCTCCTCTTTGAAGACGTGGATTAACACTTAGTGATTAGATACCAGCTGGCACCAGGGATACTGTTTCACATACCACCCAGTCCTGAAGTAAAAATAACTGCCGTGACTCTGGAGTTATGAACCAGGGGAGAAGAGAGGGGGAGAGTTACGCAATTAGGCTTTGTGGGAAACTCTTTCACACTGCCTTTGATCTGTGGTAGATCAAATGGTCCTCAATAGCTTTCATTTTTTGCATGACATGGAGATTTGAAAAGTATGGTTGCTCACCCGCCCAGGACCTCCTGCCAGTTGATGGTGTAGAAGTTGATGATCTGGTTGGGCTTGGCAGAAACAATGCGGTGATTAAAAGGGGCCGATGGAGGAAGACTGGTGTCTAAAGTAGGATGGGGGATCAGAGAAAATATATAATCTGTTTTAATAAGTTACGAGGAACGTGAGAACATCGGAGCTTCGTTGTTAATTAACTACAGTGAGGCTTTCGAAAGGGTGCGTGGCTGCTTTAATCAAGTTAGCACATTGTGCATTACCGCGCTATGATAAATCAACTAGAGGCACAGTTGTAGTCTAAATATTGCAGAGGAGTAACTACGCTTTAGCACAACACAGACTCCTTCAAGGGTTTTATTCTGATACCTACTACTGTACTGTACCAATTTAGCATAGACCCTTCTTATATTAGGAAGGAGTCAAGCATTCAATGTATGATATATAACCAGAGCAAAGAACAATACTAGACTTCTGAGGCTGATATTGATATTGCAATTTAGCCAATTATAATATTTTCTAACTGTATTTAATTTTTCTAAACACTTGTGAAAAAACAACATACTTAGTAGGACATTTTATAATTAAAATAAGCAATCCAGCTCTAGTACTGTATGAGGTGATTTACGACACAACTATAGACTTCTATACATGACCTTTATTATGTAAACTACTTTGCCCTGCCATACAGAATATTTAAACTGTGCTTAAACTGAGTAGATTAAGTTTAGTTCCTCAAACTTTAAACTTCCCACCATGATTAGTGCCGGGGAACCCAGACTTACCAATGAAGTACCGCTCTACCTCTTCATCTTCATCTTCATCATCTTCCTTTTCTTCATCCATTTCCTCTCTCGCTCTCTCCACCCTTTGTTTTAGGTTTAACTGGAAATCCATGCCATCTGTGCTGAAGACAGCCCAGCCCTCAGACTCGAGGCTCTGATCTTCCTCTTCATCCTCCAGCTTCCCCTCGGTGTGTTCCTCCACTATGAAGTGTTCCTTGGTCAGACACAACATGGTACCTGTGCTGACTTCTGATATCTGGTCCTGCTCAGCCTCTGGAGATGTGGAGGCATCTTTGTGGTCATCACTGCCGGGAAAAAGTATGTTTTTTTCTGTTGTTTTTTTTCCTATGCGTTTTATTCAATACAGATTTTTGTACATACAGTTATTGACCTATCCAATTCTCAAATCAAATGTTGAAATGAAATGATTAGATGATTATCTAAAAAGTTGCAGCCTTTTTATTTGTAGATTATTTATGGATTAATTGATTAAGTGATAAATCTTTGCATCTCTTATGGGGTCGAATATGAACTACCTTGTGTTCTCTTTTTCATCCCCATTTGCCTCAGGCAGCTCTTGTTCATCAGATGCTTCCTCTTCCTTCTTTTCTTCTGGGAGCTTGTCTTCCTCTTTCACCACATCCTGCACATCCAGCTGTGGTTCTTCCTCCTCACTAACCGCCTTGTGTTTCTCACCCATATCTGTTTGGGAATCTTCACGCAGGAGGTCAACCAGGTTGCACGCAGGCGAGTCAGGTTGTTGACTTTTAGGGGACACTCCGGCCTCCAGATCCAGATATCCAGTGGTTGTCTTGTGACCTGACTTCTGTGCATTCTCCCTGTTGAGTTTCTGCACCTCTTCGAAGAGCAGCACCTGCTTCTTAAGGGAGATATTTTCTACAAGAAGAAAGCCAAACAGGATCTGGATTTAATCTCTGCAAACCACAGTTAAATACTTCGAAAGGTTATGGAACATCATGAGGCTGCCCAATATTTCCCCTTGACCTTCTGAGCTTGGTTTCTGTGTCACGATGTAAATGCCACTCGGCCACAGCTGTACATGTAATAGAATATCACTCTCACACAATACTTAGATGAAACTCTAATGCAAGCGCGAAGTGAAAGTTCATATTTTTTATTACATTTTGCTGCTGCTGTGTCTCACTAAATAAATTCTGCAAAATAAATAAAAAAGTATTTGATCCAAGCACCTGTTGTGTCTGGAGGCTTCATCTTCTTCTGAGCCTTCAGGCCCTTAGGGCTCAAAGACGGTTTATCTGTCCCATCTTTAGCTTTGTGGTCCTTGAACTGTGGAATACAAATACAATAGTTAGGGGAAAATCTGGACAATCAGCCATTTTGATATTTAAGTGTAGTATTTTTAAAGAAAATAACTCAGTTAAAATGTTATACTAAAGGATATTTATTCATGTTTTGTTTTTTTTTAGATGGTTTTACTGATTCGGCAGAACTTAGCTTTATTACTCCTTATACCTTAACATTTAAATAAAATTAACTAGATCACACTAGTATTATTTACTGTCCCAAAGCTAACATTAAAAGGTAGCAATTTGTAATACATTTGTAATGCAAATGTAATGCATTGCTCCCTTCTTGTCAATTGATCAAAACACTAATATTAATATTATGGAGGCAGCCTTTTGAGCAAACATGAAACAAAAGGAGACCAACATGCAAAAGCACATATTAACATATTATAAATAAAAAAAGATGGATTGCTGTATAAAGTGCATAAGCACAATAAACCTACTAAGTTTCCATATTTGCGAGAGGCGAGGTAACGCTTTGGTCCATGGAGCTTTATCTTGTGAGAAGTCTGTAGAGAACTGGGCTCACATGCAGGAATTATCTCTTGTTTCCCTTTATTGGCTTTATTAGAGGTAGGTTTCTAGTGAAAAGACAAGATGACAAGGCTTAGTAGGGTTATATGAATGCACATGGAATGGAAGAAACATTAAATGTTAGGAATGACTGTCAATATGAGGGACATGAGGTTGATATGATGACTTTTTGGTCACAATAAATGCACACAACATGAATCAAAAATAGCATTTATAACTCAATGAAATGACAGTGACAGGTTGATTTGATGAAGTTAGGACCACATGAAAAACACACAACACAAGAAATGAATCAAACAACAAATTAATGTCAAATGACGATACATTAAATAATGACAAAAGGCAAAATATAAGCAACATTACCTATGTATTTTATATCATGTCTCCATGCGCAGACTCTCTTGTATAATGGCATGCCTTTGATTATTCATAGCAAATGGATAGACGGCAGCAGGGCAGTGAATTTATAGCTTATCACTTGTCGCTCTCAGCGACGGAATGCATTGCTGACCCTGAGCGGAAAATATTACAAGCGACCATGGGCTGTTGTTCAAATTTCTCAGCTGAGGAAACTCACTAAACACTCTCCGATCAGGTTAGCATGGAAAAAGCTGCGAACCCAGGGGTGTCTCACATTTGTTCTCTGAATGCTGTTGCAAGGTAAACATCATAGGGTATATTTCCAGTGCAGTGACAGCAGTGTTTTCTGGAATGTAAAACTCTGATAGGGAGACTGTAGGAAGGAGGCCATAGTAACAGCAGTTACTCGTAAGATATCTCACACCTATGGAGGTGGATGATGATGGAGCAACCATCTGACAAGGGCTCTGACGATCACAGAAATTCCCTGAAATGTGAGTCACATAAAAGCCATCAGATTGGCATCTGGTCATTAATCCTCAGAATATAATATGCCATTACATTTTGACAGAGACTTTGCATTGCCTTGATTTTTATGAGTAATATGTTGACGCTAGGATGAGTAATGTATAACAAAAAGAATCTCTGTCCTATTTAAAAAAAATACTATTTACATCCCGATAGCAATCAATTCATCAATGCTCTGTAAAAAAGAAAAGAAAAAAAACTTGGTATATGTTGTAATTTGTTCGTAATTCGGGCCACATTAAAGATACGCCAACCGACATTGCCTTTCTAACAACCTGGCAGAACCAGCAGACACTAATGGCGCATTTCCACTACACGGCCTCGCTCGGCCTCGCTCGGTATGGCTAGGCCTCGTTAGGACTGATCACTTTATGGCGCATTTCCATTACAGTTTAGGAACTGGGGTAGTATCTATAGTAACGCAGTGTAGGCGGAGCCGTGACGTCATCTTCAATGAGAACCCCAGAAAAACAACACAGCCGTTAGCTGTTAGCACTCAGAGCTCACAGCTCCTCATATATGTTCAGAAACTAGACAAAAGTTAAACAAGTACAAACCACAGACTGCCTGTGTCATGGCGAGTACAGTCGCTGGTTTATTTATGTCTGTATAGGCCGTTGTTGTGAGTGTGGACGGTCGGAGCATATATTGCGTTAGCTTTGCCAATCTCCATTTAGAAAACACGCATTTTAAAAGGTTTTTCGCCTGCCGTCTGTCTGCAGACTTGTCAAAGCATTAATTCATGGTTTTTACTAACCGGTATCAGTATGTTGTTACTTCGGCATCATTTTGAAACATGTATTACAATTAAATCACGGTCAAATATGTTCATCTTGTTGTAGTTGTAGCCCCCTTGCCAGCGATTCTCTCTCTAGTTTAGCATACTCAGCCCGACTCAGCCTGGTTGTTCCTGGCCCTAGAACCACGATTTTATGGGGCCAGAAAAACTGTGAATTAGGACCCGCTAGCCGGTACTAGGCCAAGTGGAAACGCAACCAAAGACGGGCCGCTGACGTCACAGCTCTCTTAAACGGGGCTCCGCGCTGCAGTGGAAACGCGCCATTAGTCAGGGCGCTCCTTGTGCATTACCAGAGTCTTCCACAAGCTGCTAGCTAACTAGCTATGTTTGATGTTTACGTTCATTATCTTATGGTTAAGTTCATACCGATTATGAGAGAGTGGGTTTGGAGGGAGGCCTGAAAGGACAGGCTGTTATTGTTTCCATCTAGGGAACTTTCTGGCTAGATTTAGCGACTTTTAGCCAGTACTGCTAGCTACTTTAATTGGGAAAGAGTTGTCATCAAAGGGTTGAGTTTTCGGTTGAATAATTGTTTATTTAATTACATTTTTGGATAAGATTTACACTCTAGCTGGTTCCACCAATATGACCTAACAAAGCTGTAATTACTACAAATATGAATTCAAAAACCTGACTGCATCATGAACTATTTCATAAATATTTTAAGTATGTGCTAACTTGACGTCACAGCCACTCAGGTGAGTTTGCTCTTTGCTTGCAGGTCATAGAGGAAAGAGATATGACTCTAATGTATGAACCTACGCAAGTGATAGGAATGTTTTGATAAGTTGCTTTAGGGTGTCTGTAAGTGCAGCTCATGCTGTTGATGCCAAGAAGCACTTAGTGAACTTTATATAGGGTCATGATTGACCAACATGTAAAATAAAGATTAAATCTGAAGTTTGGGGATGACTTCAGTGTCACAGTAATTGAAACGGTTGTATAATTCTTCTAATACACAAATAAAGCCAAAAACTTTAAGTTAGGCACCTAAATTCTAACATACCAGTTCAAAGCACAGTGAAGCAACAGACACCAAGCTGATAATATATTTAGATTAGTACATGTTTACTCTTTTACTTTTCTGAACCTAACGACAAATCCTGCAACACTGCATGCAGTGGTAAATACAGACATTTAATGAAAGCTCTAAATCAAAGGTGCTGGACTCCCAATTAAATCTTATGATGAGCTTTATTGCAGCTCAGGAAGTTAGGTAATGTTCCAAGAGTCCCATGGCATTGAATTTTGGCAATACCCACTGTTAACCTACTCGAAACTGGTGGTGTAAAAAAGTTGTGGAAAACACATAATGTCCTTACTGGCTATCAGCCTTGATTTGGACACAATCAAGACCAACAGTGTTCGATACAAAAACATGTGCCTTGTTTAAGTAAGTCAATAAGAGAAGTGAAAAACGGAGAAAAACGGACTCATCACAATTTGTTGACACCTGACTCCTAGTGAGTCGAAGGGGTTAAAGCCCTTTTAGACCACAAACACTGCAGCCCTGATCCAAAAACAGCATTTCCAATCCTGGCCTCACCTCTCGTGCCCTGCCAGGGGGTCCCAGAGTGAGTCTCACGCCAAGGAGGCCATGTTGTACCGAGCATGGGTAGAGATCCAACAAGTATAAATGTGAGTTAAATTGGGGCTTCAAAGAAACTACGAGGGACATATTTATTACCCAGGAGCTTAAATAACACTATCAAATTGGCGTTCTTAATGACTTTAACTTCAATCAGCAGTTGGCAAGTGTCAACATGTAAATTCTTAGACACTACCTTTTGAAACCAGCCCCATTATATGGGGTATAACACACAAACCAAATCACATTCATAGAATAGGCAGGCTGCTATGATCATTTTCACATGTTCTGCCAAGAACAACCAAAACATCTTTGTGAGATCTAAGAAATCAATAAGTCAGCAAGAAAAATAAATAGCATCCCTTGGAACAAACCGAGACTAGATCTACTGGATGACGATATCTAGCAATCCAAACCAAAACATTTATATTTAAAATTGACAAATTATTCATATAAAAAATTCTGTAATTTTTTCTTCAAAACATAACTTTTTCAAAACCACCATAATGCAGCATTTGTTCACATTTTCTAAAAGCTACACGCAAAATATCCTTAGTCTCACCTGGTCAAGCTTCTTGTTTATTGTGTCAGATGATTTCCTTTTATTGGCTTGCTTGGCTTTGTCTTTGGATTTGGAGCCCTTCCGAGTTGCAGGGCCTTTGAACATCAGCTTCATAACCCTAGAACTCTTCACCGTCTCCCCAATAAAGCTGATCACTTGCTGCATGTTGAGGACCAGCTTTTCCATTCCTTCAAGCTTGTTAGCCTGCAGCTCGGACCGCTGGTTCACCACCGACATTATGGTGCTCATCTCCTGGCATATCTCCCTAACTTCTCGACCCATGACCTGCGTCTGATTCATCATCTTTGGTGGGATATGGATCTCCTCCTGGTCAACTTTCAGATTCTCCATATCCTTTTCAATGCCGTCTATGTCCTGAGACATCCCATCTAGCCGGTTGAGGACCTTTTCTTGAATGTTGATGAGCTTGTCCATTTTGCTGCTAAGTGACTCAATCCGGTTCTGGATGAGGTCAAAGCTGCCGTTGCCATCACCTACTGTGTTCATTACCAAGGAACTCATGGCTTGCGGTGATTTAGAAATCACGTTAGGACACCAACTTGAGACAAAAATAGGACCAATATAGTCCTTGAAACAGACGAAAATACTTTTTCAAAAATCCTAGCCAGCTCTGCCCTTCAGTGCTCCCCGTTGGTGTGCACACTTGATAAATAAATAAAAATGGAACAGAAGTGATTCAAGGTTTTTTAAATCACCAATCACCAACACCATTTCTCTCACACTTTGTCCCTGGTGCCTGCTTCCCTCCACACAAGAAGTGGTATTAAGAATGGAGTGAGCCGGTGTCCCTAAATGTAAATGGACAGCCTACGTCAGCAGGGGTCAAGTGTTTGGGGTGGGGGCTTGGCAAAGCTTGGTCTATGAGACATTTGAGAGCCTTTAAGCGTTAAGCCCACCACCGTCACTCCCCTGCTAGGTGTCAAAATGCTCACTGACACAGAACTTTTTCACTGTTTAAGACACATGCTCATACTTTTTTAAAAAAATTTTCAATTGGCAATGGCATTAACATTACCTCATAGTTACTGATGGTCTGTCACTCTTGAGTGAACTTCACAGGTGTAAAACAAAGGAGAAGAGGATCATAGGTATGAGTGGGGGGAGTTCAGAGTAAAAGAAGATATTTTATTGTTTATTTTTCTAATATTTAAATAAAGTTCATGGCATTGAAAAGTCTGTAATGGTGCTGGTTAGTTGGTACAGCTGTAAGTGTGTCTGCAACATGCTGCAATGCAAATAACCTCCTTATCTCATGAATGCCTGTAACTTGCACTCAGTGTTCGGGGAAACGTGAAGAAGCATGTGGCTTCTGGCTAAGGGGAACTACAGTAAGATGTTTAAACCCCTTCGACTGAAAGAAGAGATGGGTGAACCAAATGATTTATACGAAGCCTACTCACTGACAAAACATCCACCAATAACCTCCCTTAAGAGAGGAAGGGATCCATTTTAACTTAGCTCTTGTAATATGACCGTAAACCATGTTCCCTATAAATCAAAATATGTATGATTCATTTGAACAACAACATGTGTTCATGTCAAAACACAGGGTATATACAGAAATGAAACACTTGAGCAAACACTGAACAACATGCTAGTCACAATTATTAAAAAGTATGGTTGGTTACTCAAACTATTTCCTGACAATTTTGTCAAACTTATTGGACTTATCTCCGTAAATGTATAGCTGATAAAGTTTAGATGGAATCCAGCCACCATGACATACTTTGACCACAGGGGTGCAGACAGCAAACTGAGCCACACTGACCCCAGCCAAACTCCCCACCCCCCCCCCCCCCCCCCCACTCACTAAAAAGAGAGGGGGGTTATGAACTTGGCAGATAAAATAGAGACCAGTGAGGTAAGGTGCAGAAAAAGAGGTTTGCCTGGCAGTTTGAGTGTATTGACAAGTCACCGCACCAGCTAGCAAATGACTCTCTTACATTTAAGATGGCTACAGCGGAAAAAACAAATGGCAGAAACAGATGGGAGTAAAATCATGCATCAATCACTCAGAGAGAGACAGAGACGCTCACACCTGTCCTTGCATGCCAACAGATGACAGACAACGTAGGTAATTTGCAGCATGTTGGGTCAGCTTCTCATGCTAGGGTGTGCATGGATCAGACGTGAAGAATGTCAAATAGATTTTACTGTACAAGAAAAAGGTACATGTATTCTGCCACGCAGCATTGTAATTATGCTGCACGTTACAGGTTAGCACGCATGACTACAATATCTTTCATTGCTTAGAGGTAGCGGGTACTTAAAGGTTATTAAACCCTGCAGGGGATATAAACAGACTCCTTGGCCTCTGAGACCTATTACATAAAGTAAATATCGTATTTATATCACTTACACTTTACAGTGAAACCAAGGCCAAAGAAAGTAACAGCATCGTGAGTGCTGCTTAAAGTTCTCTCTCACACTTTTTGCCAAGCACAAGTATTTGTACACACTGACTGAGCACACAGGTGAGAAATCACTGCCCTGTCAACTGCTGCATGATTAAAATGTTGTTTAGTTAATGTGACAAAATTCTTGGGATGTTTGGAGCCATTGCTGAATGCATGAATGTTCAAAAAGCATTTATAATAAGTAAAAAACAACTTCATGTTTGTGTGTTTCCAGTTTGACCTTGCAGTTTAATCATCTACTGACTAACAGACGTCAAGAGTGGAAAACATGTTAAGGTAAAATGATATGCAGCAGAGGGCTTAGCTCCTTTAAATAGTAAAACTCTAACATGCATCCTGTGTTATGAAACCTGTATCCATCCATTACAGTGTCATATATCTTCTAGACTAGAGCTAGCTGATTATTTTGGTTGTCTATTAATCTTTGTATTATTTACTTGTTAAATAGTTTAGTCTATATACAGTAATGTTACAAAAATCGAATCAATTTCCAAGAGCCCAGGCTGACAACTTAATGAATCTTATTGTTGTCTGAATAACCCCAAAATAAAAATAAAACATTATATATATAATATACTGTATATATATATATATAAAATTACATTACAGAATAAAGCCCCAGTCCGTTATTTAAAAAGCTTTTTGCAGCTGTAATACATTGTTGATTGTTATAGGTCACAATAATATGATTATATTTTTCAAAATAAATGAAGGCAGACATTTTATCGACCAAATAAAGTAGTTAGGGCAGATTATATTGATTCTATATAAACTCCTGTTAGTCAAAAGGAGAAAAATCCACGTATAAATGTAGAACTAGTCAGTACTTGTGAGGGGTTATTCTGTCAGGTTTAATAATGTGACCTGCATGGCCCCCTCTAATAGGCTATTTGTTTGGCAGCGGGACAAGTTGAACAGTTAAAAATGGAGCACCACCTCTTAAAGAGAACACAATGTACTAAAACATGGGGGGCTGTGCTCTGTGGCTAATGTCCAGTCACCTCACAAGTCTCCACTCACACAACACAGTGTGCCAGCTCGGCTATACTTTCTCTCGGAAACTTGTTGGCTTAAATGTGTGTGGCAGCCGTGAAACTCAAGTCCATGTGCTAATGTCTAAAACGTCTACTCTGTTCCTTCCCTCTCATGTTTTCTTTTGGCATGTAAACACATTCTGCTGCTGCACTTTGACATACTTTTTTTGGATTTGTTATACAAGTTATATGCGTAAATCCCCACAGGCATACATGTCTGTTTGTCTTGTGAAATGTGATAGATCTATAGAGAATGATAGAGACATTTTATCGAATCCAAGCTCAAGTATCCGAATAATTAGAGATGTCATGGTATATGCACTGATGCCTTTTATTGGACACGCTCAGAAAAACTAAATTATGTGAAACTGTATGTGCCTGGTCCAATTACTCACTAACTCAGCTTTTATTATGAACAGCAGGTGGCATTGTTCATCCATGTAAAGCATGAACAGTGAGCTTGCAGGGCTCAAACATCATATTTAAGATGAAACTCCACCCGATATCCAACATTTTCAGTTTGCACAACACCGAACTCCTTAGATTTAAAAATAGTGGGGGAAAAGTCTATAGAAACCACTCCTGAAACATGATACACGTGTCTGCTCATGAGTTTAAGGATTGTGACAGTGATAGTGTTTTTATGCATACTAGCATACATCTGAATAGTAGAAAAGATTAATATGAGGTAGACGTGGTACTAACTTTTGAGGAATTATAGATGCAAATCACGATTTTCTTTATTATTTCCGAAAACAGTAAAAATGTCAAAAGCCAAAGATATCATTTTTAAATTTCAGTTTTTTCTGACCAAGGCGGAAAACGCATAGGTACTCAGTCTCTAACCTCAAAGAAGTGTGAATATTCGCCATTGTTCACATAGTATTCCTAATCAAAGTCAAAGTCTGCTTTATTGTCAAGAATTCTACATGTTGTACATCCAGAAATCTTGAAATATCGTTTCCCGCAGTCCTACAGTGTGACATATATACATCAAACAAAAAACAAAAAGGGCCTAGATAAACATGGTATACATTAAACACAACAAAGGGCCTAGATAACCGGGGTATACAGTTTAAAATGTTAATAATATAATTGAAGTGTTCAAAGTACAGTTTCAGTGCAGTAGCAGCGGAGATGGGCAGAAATGTGAGTTAGGGGGTTAGAGTCCAGGACCATTTGGGGCAGGGGAGAAAGGTCGGAGGCAGGGTGGAGAGTTCAGGGGAGAGATGTCAGAGAGGGGGAGAGAGGGAGGGAGGGGAGAGAGTTCAGCATCCTGACCGCCTGGTGGAGGAAGCTGTTTCCTTAATGTTATCCTTATTAATTAATCAACCAATTTTTTCAGGTGTAGTCATTTTAAGTAGGGATGACACACTCATGTTACTAAGCACTGCTCAGTGTAATATCAGAAAGAGCTCCTGTCTTACATTTATTTATATTTAATTTTAGTCAAGTGCAGTGACTTTACTTGAGGAAGATAATCACAGAAGCACTATTATTATTATCATAGTAGAAATGTAAGAAGAGCTTTACATTGAGGATGTCATAAAGGTTATTGACAGAATGCAAAGAAAGCTTAGTCACATACTGATGGGTGCACAACTTTAAATGTCAGTGTGGATCTCCTAAATGCCAAAAGAGGAATGGAAACAAGAGAGGGTGAGAAGGCTCCATCTTTTCTCTGACATGTACTATCACGACATTAAGACGCAGTATACATGTGTTTGTGCATTTAGAAGCGTGATGTATATTCATACTTAGGCAGAAGTCTCTCAGCATTAAAAGGCATTATATAATATAAAACAGGGAAAGTGAGACTGAGCCATATCTAATGGTTTTGAGAGAAACAAATAACAGGATTATGAAATGAAAACAGATAAGCTAATATCAGACATCCTAGTGAGCACCAGATATGAAAGGGTAAGAACATGCACAAATATTATTCAGCAGAAAAGCTCTCATGCAATGACACATTTGTACTACTAATAAAGAAATGCTACATCATAGAAGGAGTGTGACAATCACTAGATGGCAGCAAAAGCAGGATTTCAGGCCTGTGTTTCCTCACTGAATCACAGCAGTGTTGAAGTTAAGATCCACCGCTAGGGCTCACTCTACCTTCAAAGCAGATTCTCCAAACGCTGCACTCATAAACTCATAAACACCATCAACTCCTTATCTCATGTTTTATCCCTCCTGCTGCTGTATGTCACATAGCATAACACGCATGCATCATATTTAATAGTTTCACCTTTCACTCAGATACTGAGCACCACATTACTGCTGGAAAGATTACCCACCATATGTTGAGCTAACTAATTAAATTAAATGTGACATTTAGCTGGAGGATAACGAGGAAAAGTGAGTGCAAAAGTAAGCAATTAGTTGACACAAATCAAATGTACTTTAAAGTCAACACAAGCATGGCATGATATTCACATGGCATGATATAAGTAGACAAGGAATAAATAATATACATAAAATGTCATGCTAAAAATGTCAATACAACACAACCTGTCAATAGACCTAATTAGTCACATAAATGTACTAATATTCAGAGCTATTCAAATAAACAGCATACCGTATCTCAATGACATTTACTGTACAAAGCATGCATCTGCAGTGCTTGTCTGTCTGACATTATATCAATTATAGGACCATTATAAAAGATATCAGTCCCAAAGTGTCTGAGATTTTACTCTGCATGAAATGTGATGCTGCAACACAGCAGACCCATGCCTCTGCTGTCTGCTTATGTTTAATAGAACTTGTGAGATGGAAATTGCCCACAGAATTCAAAGTCTTGTCAAGCATCAGTGATACATAATTGACTTAATGCCAACCTTGCATCATTGCCTCTACTAAAAAATAACAACAAAAATTAATAAAAAAGTGAAAAGAAGGACACGTTTGCCTCTGGTGTCAATTTTTTAAAACGTGATGTTTAGGCCTAACAATTCACGATTAAATTGTGCTGTGAATATTTGCCTTTAACATATATAATTCAGTACTTATTATTGTCAGTCACATTAAATAACTGTTACTCAATGATTTTACAATGATCTTGATGCTTGTTATCAAACTGTTTTTGAAATGACTTTTTCTCCAGCCTAGGACATTCATACGAAGACAGTGAGATTATCAAGTCAGGGAGGTAATTAAATGATGATGGTGCAGCTGCTGCCATCCCCTCTGAAGACAGTCCAAAATCTATCAGGATCTAAAAGATTAGAAACTGGCCAAGGCATTCTCTTTAAAGGCCATCAGGAAGCAATTAAACAACAATAAATTATTAGATTTCTACAATGTAAAAATTGCTTTTTTTTTTTACATTGTAAGCATCTGGCCAAATTCTTTTTTTCCTCCAACTTTTTAAGCATCATAAAACACTATAAAGCTTGCATCCTCCAGGAAACATAGAAAAGTTGTGACCCAACTGAGCTTTTGTTCTGCCTTCACTCAGTCGGTATATAAGAGGGTTTTCAAAGAAAACGGATACAATACAAATTTACTTTCCTCGGAATCGTCAACCACAACACTGACAATATGAATTATTGGTCCATAAACCATACAATATGAAAGTAAAAATTACAAATATTGGTTGCCCTACTAAATCTACAACTACCATTGCTGCAAGAGTTAATGTTCTAGTTATGTTCCTTTAAGAAAGCAAAACTGTATCAGCATTCCTCAGCTAGTTTTAAAGCTTTATTGAGCAAGTGAAAGAGCCCTATACCTGAATGGCAGGTGGAGCGGATGCTCTGTGTCTCCTCCTGTAGCAGAGTAAACCGCACAGCCTGCTCCAGACGTAGGAGGCCAGCAGACACATGCTGTTGACTAGCCAAATGTCCCAGCTTGTGACAAAGCTCTCCATGGCTTTAACTTCACTCTTCATCCTTCTTCTATAACCTTGCTTTTCCTATCTTTAACTACAAAGGACCTCTTGGAGCTTAGGGAGAAGAGTCTCAAGTGGAGAGTAAAGAAGAGATGACAGCTCCTTCTCTTCGTATGGACCGCCCAGACATTAATGCTACGCTAAACCCAACAGCCTCTGTTAATTCAGTCAACACCCCTTTCCCATCAGCACTTAGAGCCAGAGGACGGGCAGTTTGTCCCTGTGACAAAAGAGTGACAGGTGCCAGCAAAGAGACAAGCTCACCCAGACACCCTCACCCTCTCACTTCATAATTCTTCCATCTTCACTACAAAACAGGCCATTTATTTTCCTCTCAGATCCAAACAAACTATAAAACACAGTCTACCCAAAGCTAAATTAATCTTCAACACGGTACTGACATTAAAACGTGTGAGAATTGTGATACGGGATATAGTGTCCCTGTCAACACACACACTTGACTGTGGTGTAAATAAATAGCCTGTGCTATTGGATTGCATTCCAAATGTCACATAGAGATCACATGGGGCTGCACTCACAGTCTCTATTGGGGGAAATGTACATGAAATATGTCAACAATATTAAATGCTACTTCAAATTGAAAATTAAGGCATATCTTTTTTAATAAATTAGGTATCTATGAGGACTTGTAAACTCAATAATATAATCTGTATTGTGCAACAACACACTAAAATGCATGATTTAGATGACAGTGGCCAATAACAGCTATGTAAGGTATTCCTGGAAATACTCCCCGGCCTCATCTAACTTCACCTCCAGCTCTGCCAAATACAATAATGAGGTCATTTCTGGATGATTGCTGTGCCCTCGCTGCTCAAATTATTCCCTTGGCTGCCATGGAGAAAATAAATGGTCTTTGATTACTCACAATGTCTCAGTTTGCTTTATAGTAGACTACTTAAATTACAACTGCAGCATGTGGTTAGTTGAATCCTAGGCTACATGTTTTACACTATTTTTGGCACTCTTTGGTTATCACATTATTTGGCCAATTACCTTGGGTACCAGTGAAATATTCAAAGCTATCAAATGCCATTTATCACTGTACTTTGCTGAGTAGGCTTTTAACTTCGAGTGTCATATTTAGCCACTTTGATAAATGTGTTGTTGGTTGTTTTTGACTGTTTCAGGAAAACCTTATTTGAACATGATTTATTAATAATAATTGTAATAATTGTATTACTATTAAGAGAGCAGCAAGATTTTTGTTTCTGCCCTCAAATTAAGTAGATTACAAAATTGTTCCCACAGTAGTGTTACTGTATAAATGTTTGTAATATTATCGCCCTCTGCTGGTATTACTGCATACTCAAAAGGCTGATTTGAAAGAACTAAATATATCACAATTTCTGGACATATCCTAAGTATCTTTCATTTGGAAATGATGAGGTGCATGGATACCTTTGGTTCAAGTTTCATCTCCCAGAAGCGATGGATGGTTTTTCACCTTCTCTAAATAGGGGAAGAAGGCCAGCTCGGTCATGTTTCGGCTGTTGGCACACTGATGAACTGACTACAGCTTGGCCATACTCCTTGAGGGGGACACTTGGCAGCCAGCCCTCTCCTTCTGAGCTCTCTATCCGTCTTCGTGACCTGGTTGACCTCTCTCGCGTTTTGCTGTTGGCTGTCTTTTATCTGAGCAGA
This sequence comes from Trematomus bernacchii, assembly GCF_902827165.1. Lineage (NCBI taxonomy): Eukaryota > Metazoa > Chordata > Actinopteri > Perciformes > Nototheniidae > Trematomus > Trematomus bernacchii. Next base: position 2,432,839 of record NW_022987689.1, on the reverse strand, counting down.
GGAGGCAAGAAATAAAGTAAAAGGCATGAGCAGCATAGGTTTTTCTTTTCAATTTTAAACGTTTTCTTTTTACTTACCTTCAATTACTAAAATACGTAGACTTAATAGAGTGCTTGCATTTAAAAGCAAAGTTAACAGAGTTTTGACCATATCCAATATGTAATGTAATTTTATGTTATTTAATTTTATGTATTGTAATGTGATTTAATAAAGTAAATTTCAAGTGGCCATTGAAACAATGCAGAGATGGTGGGGGCTGATTTGTATGCCTCAAAACTGACACAATTGAAATTACATTTGTACACAAAGCCCTCTTCAGGATGAGCATCGTGATATGTTTATGAGAATCCATATTCGGGACCTTATCATTTCTATCACAAAACCCATTATCAAATTGTATCAATTTAAAGTGAACACACACCAGCTGGTACACAGTAAGCGTGGAGCTTTGAGACACAGTGGAGAGTTGTTCACTTTTCCCAAATGGTACCTGATTTGGCCATTTTAATCGATTAATTACCTTATCTTATGCAGGAAGTCGAAGGTGCGTTCATGTGCTATAGCCTGTAGGAAAATACAAGTATACATCGAAAAAAGAAAGTTAGAGTCACATCTAATGTGCAGTTTTGCAAGATGACCATTCCAACGCTTAAATTAAAACAAACCAATTCCAATTTCACAATGTCCATATTTGTACTCAGCAAAGCGTGTGTCTGGAATATAAACTAGACAGAAATCTCCTGATGTCCGACCGTCCCATCAGAACGTGAATGCACACAGACGTAAATAAGGAAATTAAAATAAGATTAGTCGACTAACATTAACATTGCCTCCGACTAAACGTCAGAATCAGATAGTATAAACGGGAATGCATGTTTGTATTTAACGTTAAGGCAAAAACAACTTTGCTACGTTAAGATTGGTGTTTGGTCACGTGATTGGGGTCAAAAGTTTCGCGGGAAACAACATGGCGAGCGAGATGTCATCTCCTACCTTGGACGCTGTGCAATGTCCCGTCTGTTTGAAAGACTTTACGCCTGGCACCATTAACCGACATCTCGACGTATGTCTGCTGAAAAGCGTTGCTGACAGCAGTCCGTCGACAACAGAAGAAAGCGAGCCTCCTTTGAAGAAATATCGCATTAGTGCCACTGCCGAGGCTGAGCCACCCAGCACCACCGCGTCCAGCCCTTCCCCCGTGGCTGGTGCGGCTTCATCTGTGTTTTCTTTGTTTCAGACCAACAAGAGTAAACTTTTAGCCCCAGGTGAACACAACGGGTTTTTATCAAGTAAACAATCTCCTGTCAACAAGGGGGTTAAACGTAATTTGCTCGGCGAGGCAGAACCAGGACCAGCAGCAGGTACAGAGGATATGAAGTCCCCTGGATTACACGGTCATGCTTTGAAGACATCCACTGATGTATCACCACGGACACTGCTGACGAGTAACAAGCCTCTGGCAGAGATACTGAGACCAAACACACTGGAGGAATACTTTGGTCAGAGTAAAGTTGTGGGACAGCAAACACTCCTCCGCTCACTGCTGGACTCCCAGGACATCCCATCCCTGATCCTCTGGGGACCCCCGGGGTGTGGAAAGGTGGGCCTCGTCACCTGACCTACATACATGTATTTCCATTCTGTTATGCATGACTTCTAACAAAATAAGATACAATTAACAATCTATACACAACGGTTTTTAATTTCAACAGTTTAAATGCAAAACACAACAAAAAAAGGAAATTCTAAGAGCACTTCAGGTTTAACACTTCTTAATCATTTTTATAAGCTCAGCTCTATACTAGACTAAAACCTATCTATAAACCGTCAAAGATGATGCTTATAGCTGTATTTCTTTTTTTATATCAAGGATAGGTCATAATGATCATCATATCAGATTTCATCTCTATGTAAATATGGCACAGTTAGCAAAGTAGCTGAGCTTCATCTGTAGGCTCATGGACATGTCGTTATGAACTGAAGGCCTAATATATATTATCAAAACTATACTTCAACAAACACTACAGTGCATCAAGATATTATGTGTTACAATATGATACAATACATCAATTATATGTCCGAAAATGTGTGCCTATTACAGTTCTCCATACACAATAGGTCAATTGTAAATGATTATGGTCCATCCAGCAGCAACATTTGAAATGTAAATATAATTATATATGAAAGAGGGAAACCGGTGAATGTTTGACATTATGTCTTGATAAATAATCTCAATGATTACTTGACAAAATGTTACTTGATAACTTGAATATTAAGGATTTCAGATTTTTATGAGATCAATATTATCTCAAATTAGCATTAGATCGCATGCTACAGCCAGTGCCAATAATAGTAGAGAGAGATCCTTTACAGCATGTTGAAAAAGTGATTCCGTCTCTGGCTGCTAGGTTGGTACAGACAGTACTTGCAAGTGTTACTTGTCAAACCTAAATAGTATACAGCATGTAATGAGTGAGGTATGCCCAGCTATATTTCTACACAGCAGCTTCCCATTCTTAGACGTCGTCAACATGCTTCAGTAACACTTTACAGTCACAGCTCTCTGGTTTCAAAATTGGAAGGTTATTTTTGGAGGTTGTTATTAGCATATACAGTAAAGACAAAATATTTTCGAGGCCCTAAAATAAAGGTGCATTGTTGTAGGTCCTGGAATATGTGCTCTAAAGATGCTGTACAGGTGCTTATCATTTATGCCATTTATATTGATTAAAAAAAGGGCACATCATGTGTTCAAATCAAATGACTTTGTATGTAATGTGTTGTGTTTCAGACCACTCTGGCTCACATCATTGCCAGCAGCAGTAAAAAGAAGGGAACAGCTCGTTTTGTCTCTCTGTCCGCCACCAGCACGTCCACCAATGAAGTGCGAGAGGTGATCAAGCAGGCGCAGAATGAGCTCCGGCTGTGCAAGAGGAGGACCATACTGTTCATCGATGAGATTCACCGCTTTAACAAATCACAACAGGTGGAGTATTAAACCAAATGTTATCTGATCCATGTTACAATTAGAAGTAGCCACTTTAAAATCCACCCTGTGTTGGTATTTGCTCTTCAGTTTCTGTATGAAATAGGTAAAAAATTATGTAAATCATGAATAGCATTTATTTCATGTATAACATTGTCATTTATTAACAGGATTTTAAAATAGGTTTGGTTTAGTTCGGAGAGTTTTCAGTTAAATTGCCACTGTTGACTGTATTTATTTAACCTTTGACAGGTAATCTCATTGAGACACAGGCTGTTTATCAAAAAAGCCCTAATAGAAAGCAATCTTCAGATTTGATGTAGTTGTATGCTTCATGACTTTACTTTCTCTATGTCAGCTACCAAGGAGGCTCAGCTAATAGTAGTTTAACAAATACCTACTGTTGATATCTTGTTGTTTTAGAAATAGTCATTGTTGTCCCTTTTTTTTCCTCCCATGGTTAATTTGTGTGTGTATCTGTAGGACACCTTCCTTCCTCATGTGGAGTGCGGGACGTTGACTCTGATCGGGGCCACCACAGAGAACCCGTCCTTCCAGGTAAACGCTGCGCTGCTGAGCCGGTGCAGGGTGCTGGTTCTGGAGAAACTCTCTGTGGAGGCAATGGGCTCCATTCTGGACCGGGCTGTGGCCACACTGGGGATTAAAGTCCTGGGACAAGATCAGACAATTCCCAAAGAGCAACACCAATCAGATGAGTAAGTGCGCCCTTGGTAACCAAACACTTAGTGAGTGACACACATCATGATGGGATGTCAGCAGACAACTCAAAATATTTGATGGTTGAGCCTGTTGTTGTCTTCTGTTCCTGGCTCACTGGATTCATTTAGATAAACAACGGGAGTGGCTCACTTTTATCTTGGCTAAATTGCCATTGTAGCTCATAATAAACAGCTTATAATACAATTACAAAATTCAACCTATAGATAATTTTTAAGGCTGCCGTTTGAGTTTTTGCTTTTAAATTGTAATGCAATATATGAACAGCTTTTATTTGAATCACCCAATTTATCAATTAGGTAGAGTAAATGGGGAGAAATAGAGAAACTGTCATCTACGTTTTTTTATAATTCAAAGGTTGTTATATATCTTGATAATGTTATTATTTTACACCTCGGATTTCTGGATAGACTAATACTGTATCTTTCAGGTGTTATTTACCTACACATTAATAGTGTGTTATAAACGTATTATTGCGCAGTTATGAGACCTTTCTAGTGCTAGCATCAAGGGAGGCACTAGGGATATTGATGATACTTTTTGTGTATACTTGAGCACGGCTGAGCATAGTTTGAATTTTGTGGCGCCCTCTACAGGGCACAAGATGAAAATACGTTTTTGGGAAGGACGTTGTAAATGTCCGCCATTCTTTGTGGTTTCTAGTTACAAACAGATCTATACATATGCATTGAGTCAATTTAAATTAGTAAGTCTCTTAACCTTTTTTTTATTATTGATGTTATCAATATTTAATTAGGAAATGTCATTTCTTATTTATTTCTTCCTTACAAGAATATATTTTAAAGTATTCCAACTGGTGCCCTATATCTGATATATATGATTGTTTTCCCAGGCCAAAGATCTTCATTGAACAGAAGGCTCTGGACACAGTCGCCTACCTCTGTGATGGAGACGCGAGAGCAGGACTCAACAGTCTGCAGCTGGCTGTTCAGGCTCAGCTGAGCTCGGCCCGGCCTGACCCCTCAGGGCAGGGCGGCTCTCAGGAAATACTGGTGAAGGAGGACCACATCAAGGAGGGTCTTCAGAGGTCCCATATTCTCTATGATAGAGCTGGTAGGCTTGTATGTTCTTAATTGCTCTGAGAAATGCCATGTGCAAACTATGGGCACAATAGATTCACCAAATAAATAGTAAAATAGTAATAGTAGAAATAGCTTTTTTGGCCACGGTGGTTATTTAAAAAAGGGTTGTTATTTTTTAAACAATTAAGGACATTTTTGAAATGTTCAAGGTATAGTCATTTTAAAAAAAAATTTAGATTACATCAAAATAAAAATTGTACAACATCTGTGATTTGGAAAATGTCCTTCTGATTAGAGGACATTCGTCTAATTTTGAAACCCTGACACTGCGCATTTAAAGAGGATTCATTATGTAATAGGCAGCTGGGACAAAGCGTTTTTTAGGATTATACAAGGGGGCAGGGTTGTCACATAGTCAACAAAAGCACTTAGGCACATTAACACCATTAACACATTGCTACATATTTCAAAAATCCACATATTTAAATCCTCCCATCAGTTTCAGTTTACCACCTGCCATCAATATCTTTACTTTACATAACATCTAAATAATCTGAGGTTTTAAGCTTAACAGCCCTATCATATTGCTTTCCAAAATGCGTCCTGTCACGGGGCTTTCATATCAAATCACTGAATGATAAGGGATGAGAAGAAAGCTCAACCATGCATATCACTTGGGGGTGTCTACAGCTGTGCTTACGGTTGCTTAGTGCCACATTTGACAAAGTGCACCCATTTAAGTAACACCCAGCGTTCACACAAAGTGATATATAAAATGTCTCCAATTATAGTAGACTGTATTTTCAGCCTCTCCAATCATTTACACACTCCCACACTGGTCCCACCCACCCACTCTATGATCCTCTGACCATCCACTCCGTCCTGTTGCATAACCCTTCAGCTGTCCCAAAAGCTCGAGATTTACTGTCCCGTGCTTCAAAGGGTGATGAAAATGTCCGTCAGCATGACTAGTGACCTTCAAGGAGAAAGTATTCTTCCTGTTTTTTTGTCTTTAAATAGTTTGATCAGTCTTTAATCTGTTGTTCCTTTTGGTGTTTCTTCTCTTCAGACCTTTGGGAAGTTTTGTAAATGTTTGATGTGACTTCACATATCTTGATGCATTTATTTTTGTGTGTTACACAAAGGTGAGGAGCATTACAACTGCATCTCAGCGTTACATAAGTCTATGAGAGGCTCCGATGAAAATGCAGCTCTGTACTGGCTGGGCCGCATGCTGGAGGGCGGAGAGGATCCTCTCTACGTGGCCCGGAGACTGGTCCGCTTTGCCAGCGAGGACGTGGGTAAGACCTAATGGAAATAATCCTTTTTATCATCTCTGAATTTAGTGATTTTTGATAATTTACCCCGTCCAGAAAATTAAACAAGCAGCTGCCAACTTTTCAAAATGAGACCCAAAACACTGGTTTGTTAATCAGGTTCTAGCTTTGCAGGACTGTATCTTGCACACAATTAGACATTAGATCGTAGCTACAGACTGTTCCCAAAATCCCAGCCTCTTTAGTCCTTTGCTTCTTTTAAATCTTTTTTTTTGTTTTTATTCTCTCTTTTGTTTTATCAACTACTTTAGATTGTGTCTTGTTCTTTTTTGTTTTTTATGATGCGTAATCTATTTTTTAAAGTTATATCTTTTGCTTTTATTGTACTAATTTAAACCTTTTCTGATTAACAGTAAGATCACAATATTGTTTTGAACATTCAAATGCATAACAAGTAACATTTACTTGTAAAAGCTTAGTTATTAATGTACATAACTCTTGACTCCTCACAAAAATGTACCAAACCTTTTGGTGACCTTTTGATCATAAAATAGGAGGAGTAGTGCAACAAAGACAACATTTGCTATTTTATTACAGTGAAGGAAAAAACATCTGAACTAAGTGCTTACAGAGAAATGGTCCCATATCTTCCTCAGGTATGGCAGACTCCGCCGCTCTTCCTCAGGCCGTGTCAGCCTTTCAAGCTTGTCACTTTATCGGGATGCCTGAATGTGAGGTAGGCTTTCCTGACCAATCAGTGATGGTTCTGAGACCCCATTTACACGGGAACGAAACGGGTTGTATCCGCATAGTTTCTCTTGCGTATAGCCCTTTCATTTACACGAGGCCGTAACAAAACGATAGAAACGGACCCCGCAAACGATAACGGGTCCCAAGGTGGATAGATCTGCAAACGGAACGCTCTGGGGGGTCAAACGGCTCCGTGTAATCGCCTCTATACGATCATTTCCCGATAGATGAAGCCATAGCCCCGCCTCTCCCCACCTCTGCTGCTCACTGCTGTAGCATGGTCAGTAGCTACTGCTACTGACCATGCTACAGATGTTAGTACAAAATCTACAGCTCGACCATGCTACAGATGTTAGTGCAAAACCTACAGCTCCTCTACCACAACCATCAGCAACAAGTGGACATGGAGAATTACATGAACTACAACATGTTGCTAAATCCACCGCGGGGTATAAACAGAAGGGCAACCATGGCAACCATGCTCCGGGTTCTTCTTCGCTGCTTTTGGTGTATTTTGTGGCAGCAGCAGCGCCACTTACAGGCCTGGCATATGTACTACAGCGTTTCCAGCGGGTCGAGCGGTCTCGTGTGAACAGACACGTTAAATGAATCGAATGCGTGTGAACGGAAGACTTTTTTTGAAAACGCATACGGTGCGTAAACGCAAACGTTCCCGTGTAAAGGCAGCCTGAGTCATATCAATCAGATTTTCAGTCAGTCTTTACCTCTGTTACTGCTCAACAGGTGATCATGGCTCAGTGTGTAATCTATCTGGCACGAGCACCCAAGTCTGTTGATGTCTACAAGGCCTATGCTAATGTGAAAGCTTGTCTGAGGAACCACAAAGGGCCCCTGCCTTCTGTCCCCCTGCATCTTCGCAACGCCCCAACCCGACTGATGAAACAACTGGGCTACGCTAAAGGCTACAAATACAACCCATCCTTCAGCGGCCCCGTGGAGCAGAAGTACTTACCTGACGAGCTGCAGGGAATCAACTTCTTCACCTGGACGCCTTCAGACCTGTGAGGCTCTGCTGCTACAGTGTGATGTTAAACTAAAGTCTGCTGAATGAAAACAATCCCATCAAATAATCACTTGTCGGGATATCATTTTAATGTAGTTGCTAATTCAAGATAAGGTAAGGACGCTTAAAGTATTTCATTAGTTGATTATTTGCAAAGTTAAAGAAGAATAAACCATCAATCATTCAGTTAACCATCATGTTGTATTTACATTTCTGTCAAATTTAACTTAATTCTGTTATGTTATGTTCTTTATCAAAGAAACCCTAACCATTTACTTTGAATTAATTTACTTATTGGATTAAAGTCCTTTTTAGTATGTTCAAATAAATAGAAAAAACATACACAATCTTTGTTTTCCCATAATCAAATGTATGCTTTGGTCAATATGTGTTTGTTTATCTCCATCCTGTCCATGTGGCGTTGTCAAACATTGTTTAATCTGATGTTAATGTATGTTTCTTTATGTCATGAATATATTTGTTCATAATCTGTATATATTTTGATAAAATAAAAGAGAAATATAATATTAAAATATCAAATGATAGTTTATTGCCCGTTCAGTTCTTCAGTCATTGAGCATTTCTTCAGTTTTGGGCCATGGTCTAAAGGGAGAAACACAAGATTAGGTTAGTAAATTACACAAATTGAATATTTTTATTACATGGTCGCTTAATGCCATTTATTTGGTCTTCCTCACCTCACTGATCCAGGGGATGAAAGAGGCCACACGGGTGAAAATGGTGGGCTTCTGAGGGGTATTACAGCCCCGTCCATCCACAAAACTCGTCACTCCTTGCACATACCACTTACCATCTCTGCCCTTGCAGTTCAGAGGGCCTCCAGAGTCACCCTGGGAGGTAATGGCAGATATTAGAGCAAATAAAAAGCTAACTGTGTTGCACTCAAAGCATGAATTAGTGGTTCTTCCTCACATGGCATGCTGACTTGCTCTCTCCTCCTGCACAGACCATGGTTGTCTTTGCTGAGCTGCCCCACCAGTCACTTTGACTACAGATTTCATGATCCACAACAGGAAGTAGGGCCTGCTGTAGTGTAGTAGCAGAAGGACCACCAGCTAAAGAGAAAATAACATAATAGCATTTGAATAACATTAATACATTTCACTCCTCTAAAGGACATTTTTCCACATACAAATATCTCAAATGAATGAGAAGGTGTCACTTCAGAAAGGAGATCCTGCAAACTGCTTTTGATCAGCATCACAGTATATGAATATATTACAGAGTGAGGGATCTCCTTTTATTACGTTTTATTTACACATGGTGCACTACATCCCACATGATCTTGATAAGCAGAATTGGCGACAGGTCTTACAGTAGAGACGACCCCAGCCTGTGACGTAGCAGGGTTGGTTGTGGGCGAGAGTAGCACCATGCTGTGGCAGGCAAGCCGGCTGGACCTTGTCATTGATAACAGCACTTTTCTCCAGCTTAAGCAGGGCAATGTCATTCCTACAAAACATGATTAAAAAGGCAAAATTAAACCTATCAGCAGTACATTTATTTTAACGTCTCAAAGTATATTTAAATGTGTAGAGAGCTTTTTTTCTACAGGTGAAGTTTTTTTCATTTATAAAACTTCTATTTACTCAGCTGCTGCTCAATAGGAACTCACACGGTACTGTACTGATAGGCACCTTTTTTCAAGGACATGTTTTGTGTAATAATCCACCACAGATCTGGAAAATAATATATTGGGATCATTACCTACCCACAAGACACGCAGTTCTTGTTCCATTTGGGATGGATGAACATTTTTTCCACCATAATGGACTGTTCAGGTCCTTCCTCTGTCTTCATGTCATGCTCAGCCAGAACAACCCTGTACGTGTGGAATCTGGATTGGAAAATAATAAACTTAATATATTGTGTATTAGTGTAAAAAAAGAAATGTGAATTAAATCACAGACAAAAGGGGTCACATTTTCATTCCTTGAGTTCTGTTGGAACCTTGGAACCTGTAAATGCATCATCAGAAACAATTTAAGTTGAAATGAAGTTCTCCTCACGTAATGCAATGTGCAGCAGTCAAAACCCAGTTAGGAGCAATGAGTGTTGCTCCACAAGTAGGGAAAAAAGACTCCAAGGAAACCTGCCATGGCCAGCTGTATGGACGGGCTTCTTCCCCATTCACCACACGGCTGGTGTCCGGCTGGTAGCTGGGCACACCACACCCAGATACTTTAACAAAAGGAAAGACGGAAGAAAAGGGATTACTTCACATTCACATTATATATCTATTCCAGTGAAGGATTTAGTTTAATGGGCTCACCTGTTGTTACAACCAGGAGGAGGACAAGTGCTCGTTCCATCCTTTATTTGTCCAACTGGGTTATCATGCAGAGCTATTTATGTGAACCAGCCCAGATGCTGCCCTTGCAGTTTTTCCCTGATATTTTCCAGATGTCACAACAGCTGTGAGCCAACCAAGAATCACATAGTCGCTGAAAATCCCACTGTTTAATATAAAGATTGATAAATCCAAATGATGCAATGCAATGCAATACAACTAGGTCCAAATCATAGGGGACCCACAGCTGTTCCAAAAATGTCACCTCTGGATCTCAGGGTTACATTAAGGAAAGGGGGAATTATTAATAATATATTTATAAATCATAACTATATAATGCAGGGTAAAACAGGACTCAACTGACCATGTTGACACATATTTCAAATGATTGTGTAAACTAAGTCATTTTCGAAAGGCTACCCCTAAAAAATCGACTTCAACTGGCTACTTAACAGCCTTTGATGTAGATGATATTAAGGAGTTTAGGTTTTTACCCTTGACAACTTGATTAATATGTAAATAAAATGTATGTGTAATACTCCTAGTTAGTCCAACCATTACTGTAACAGGAGTCTTTAAGTAACAATAATAATTTAACTAATGTTATAGCACACTTTACTCTACATTGCTAAACGTGTTATATGTTATAAATACTGCTGCTACTTAATAACTACCTGTGTGTGTTTTTGTAATAATTTGTATTTCAAATACTATCATTGTGCATGCCTTTTTATATAATAGTGTTATATTTTCTTCGCATGTAACAACGTAAATGTCCCCGTTGTGGGACAAATAAAGGAATTCTGATTATGTTTCTACTCGGGGAAAAAACAGTGAGAACTGTGGAGTTCAAAATAATTATAGAACATAATTATCATATTGCATTGCACCATGAATGAAACAGAAATACACACTCTTACTGATAGTTCAAGTAGCATGGAGAGAACTTTACAATAGTTTGAGAACCTCCAATAAACCAAGAAGTAGGTAACCCTCCTCGTCAGTGGGGGTCGCTGTGGATCTCGCCATCTCCGGTATTTTCTTCGCTGCTCTACCGGCTCTACCGCAGATGACAACGTTTCAAAGATGGCGGTACTCATGCGGCTTAGAGCTCTCTGTAATGTTACAAAATGTTTTCAAACAGGAGGTAAAACGCCGTCCAACTTGGGCAGAGAGCTGCGGTGGTATAGCACAACAGCCCGAGGGTTTAAGGACGACGAGTCATCCTCTGCAGAGAGTAAAGGTGAGGGAAGAGTTAGCAGTTAGCATCATTGGATAACCGGTGACTGCAGCAGCAGTGTTTAACCTCAAGGACATCCATTATGTCAACAGAAACATTAATGCTTGTGTTCGTGGTCTTTCCTTAATGTTTACCTGAGTTAAGAATGGAAAAAAGCTTTCTTTGACCTTGCTGTGTGTGTGACCTTCGTTTTTTTTTAACTCTTTAGGTGACGTGAGTCCGAGCCTCTTGAAGGAGTTTCCAGATCCTAAAACTCTCCTGAACAACACCATCAGCCGGTCACTGGGAGTCAACGACCTGACCGAGCTCATCCAGTATAGCTGCACGGAGAGTGCAGGGGTCAAGGTCAGATCACAAGTCCTAATGGGATGGAGGGGGGCTTCTGAACACATCATGTCCATTAAGGGCTAATGACTCTGAAATTAATCTTTATATTGTAACTGTGTTTCTGCAGAAAGCCACCGTTACACTGCTGTGGCCCTGCAGGATTGAAGAGGAAGGTTTTGCATCCAAGCAAGCCGATGCAGAACGATTTGCTGCAGCGGCTGCTTGTTTCAAACTCAGAGTAAGCTGCATTGACCTCAGACTGTATCAAGTAGACATCATTTTGTCTTCCAATCTGTAGTAACATTTCATCACTTACTTTATTTTGTGTGTGTGTGCAGGAAATGGGTGTCATTGGTCCAAATAACCAGCTCCCTCTGAGGAGATCGGGCAAGGGAGGTTTACAATCACAACTACATAATGAGGAGGACAAATCATGGACAAATCATGTATTTGTGCCTACAACTAAAGCGGTGGAACAACATCAATGGCCTCCCAAAGAAGAGCCTTCCGACATCTCTAAAGCTCTTTCCATCTTTCCACAACCTAAAGCTCTCCTCGTCAAAGTCATCCAGTTGGCCACGTCATCCAACAGACTCAAGGTTTGTACCATTTTATCAACTGCCATGACTGCACAATTATAACTAAGCAAAGACAACATCATCATGTGTTATTAACTGCCTGGGGTTCTCAATTTTTACAGGAGAATATGCAGTTCATAACAACAGGAGGGAAGCTTAAAAAGTGTGTCCTGACGCTGCGCTGGCCAGAGGAGATGAAGTTCTCCGCCACAGCGAACGGCCGAGTGAAAGCAGAGAGGATGGCTGCAGCGCTCGCCTGCATGAAACTGAAGGTAAAGATCATTTTGTAAAATCTACTGTACTTTTAACGTCAATGTTTAGAGCTGTGCTAAACCCTGCATCATGTCACCTGGTCCAGGAGCTGCAGCTACTGGACAAAAACAACAACACTCTGACTCACGCCAAGTACAATCAAGAGAAGGTGAAGGAGGCTGGAGAGCGGGAGAGACGCCCCCACCCCATCGAAGTCCCCCAATACCTGGAGGAGCACATGAGAGGGTACTTTGCAGAGGTCAGTCTTCACCTCATGTGATAAAAAACTTAGAGATTTTCTTATCATCATCTTTTGGTCTTTGTAGAAATGTAACGATTACATTTATCAAGTGGGATGCATTGGTGGGTATCTGTTGCTTCAGGTATCAGGTGAGAAACATTTTAAGTAACAGATCCATGAGCTAAAAGCAGGGGGGGGAATTACTTTGGTTTGAGAAGTGGGGGGGACACAATTAGTTAAATGCATCAATCTGGTGCACTTTGAGCACAAGATGAAGAGATTTATGGGTACATCTCTCAACACTCATGAAACAGAACTGTATATATTTCAATAATCCAAACATCTTTAGAATATGATCACAACCAATAACAAATCATTTAAACTTGTTTATTTTATAAACTCCTCTCTCTTATCTTATGTTACCTTGTTAGCATTCTTTCTTTTTATTTATGCATATTTTACTAATCACTCTCCTTTTAAACTGTATACAGTGTTTCCCCTACCATTGTCTTGGTAGTAATATATATATATATTTTTTTTTTTTCTTTCTTTTAATATATATATATATATATATATATATATATATATATATATAGCACCAAATTGCAACTAATCTATATCTACTGTCACTTTTCACATTGAACATGTGCTCTTTTATTAAATAAACTAAACACTTTCATTTTAAGTTGTGAGTTTAGTGCTTTTGAACCTAAGAAACACTGATGCATGCTATAATGCAGATTTGTTTGAGTTTTTTACACTTTGTTGTTCTCCTTTCCTCCGCTCTTGTCTCTGATTGTGAGTGTGTGCATTTGTATGTGTGTGTGGGGAGCGGAGCCCCGCCCTTCGGAAACAGAGCGGAGGACAGAATGTGAATGTGCAAAGCAGTGCAGTGGACACTGAAACATGCACATACATTGGATAAATAACATAAGCGTTTAGTTTATTTAATAAAAGAGCACATTTTCAATGTGAAAAGAGACCGTAGATAGATTATTTCAGTTTCGATTTGGCACGCGCCAAGTCGAAACTGAAATATATATATATATATATATATATATATATATATTCGGGGGGGGCACGGGGTTCCATTGGGGTGGCGCAGCGCCCCCCCATGACAATGGTAGGGGAAACACTGAGGTGTACTAATGGCTAATGTTTTCACAGTACCCAGTGGAAACAGATGTGCAGAAGATTTGGGAGGAGGAAGAGACAGGAGGAGAGCAGACGCTGAGCCATGAGGAAGAGGAAGGGGAGGAGTACTTGACGGACGCCATCACAGGCAAGCCGTACAGACCTCTGTCTGAAGATAAGGTCAGGCAGCTCAACTCCCGCCTGCAGAGAGACTGGAAGAAGATGAACCCTGGGCTGAGTGTGAAGCTCCCGGTCGATGCCCACCGTGAGAAGGTGATCTCAGCGGTGCAGTCATCCAGGGTCGTTGTGATTGATGGAGAAACAGGATGTGGGAAAACAACACGGATCCCCCGCTACCTGCTGGAGGAATGTGTTAGGGCTGGCGAGGGGGCAAACTGCAACATCATCGTGACCCAGCCTCGCAGAATCAGCGCTGTGTCCGTGGCCCATCGTGTTGCTCAGGAGATGGGTCCAGCTCTACAAAGCACTGTGGGATACCAGGTAGATACACGTTTATAGAGTACTGTATTTGGAACATGTTTACAATTTGTCAATGGCCATTTTGAATGCAAAATTAAAATGTAGCCTCTGTAGGCCTTCTTTTCTGTACTGGGAAAGCAGTCTGACAAATATCTAAACTATTTCATAAAATGAATGGTACATTTTCTACTATGAATTGACTTGTTGTCTTTAACTATGACCTTTTCCGCTTGAATTAATGATTGTTTTTGAAAATAGGCCAAAATATAAAAATAGCAATACTGTTTACCATTTGGTCAAAACTAGCAAGGCTGATTTTCTTTCAATTATGGGCACTTACAAATATGTAAATTGTATTTATTCCAATTCAGAACAAATTGTTTGTGACACAAAATAGATCTATACATTTATAGATGTCATCTAAGGTAATCATACTGAAAGTGTTTCAAATCTTCACGTCCAGTATTCTCTGAGTAATGGAGATGTTTTTTTTTTATTATTTGCATTGGTATTGTGATGAATAGGCAAGCACACATATACGTATTTATTTAAATTGTTCTGAAGCTAATTATTTGATCAAAATGAAATGAATACACCAAGAAGATAGTTTTTGTCACTACTTGCAGTGAATATGACTTCCGTAGACTCCTGGCTTTTAAGACGGGCAATATACATTTGATTAAGTTACTGTAGAGCTTGTTCCTTCCTTTTTGTTGTCTCATATTTGTAATGGTTATTCACTTAGTGGATAGTGTTTTCCGGTAGAAAAACTAAGTATTTACTTTCTGTGCGTAGGTGAGACTTGAGAGCCGGCCACCAGAGCAGAGCGGAGGAGCTTTACTCTTCCTCACAGTGGGCGTCCTGCTGAGGAAGCTGCAGTCCAACTCGTCTCTGAAGGGAATCAGCCACGTGGTGGTGGACGAGGTCCACGAGAGGGACATCAACACGGACCTGCTGCTGGCTCTGCTGCGCTCCACCTTAGAGGACAACCCTGACCTGCGGGTGGTGCTTATGAGCGCTACTGGGGACAAGCAGAGGCTGTCCGAGTACTTTGGGGGCTGCCCGATAGTTAAAGTCCCCGGATTCATGCACCCAGTGAAGGACAGATACCTGGAGGATGTGATAAAAGAGATGGGACTCCAACCGCCAGTCCAAATGAGAGGGGACAAAGACAAGCAGGTGAGACTGGAGTCTTATGTGTTCCTACTTCAGTATGCTCAGAGTTTATTGTCCCTTGTGTCTCATGATGTTATATTTCATCTTGTTTAAGGGAGAAAAAGACAATGTCGCACCAAATGTAGATTTCATAGCTGATGTCATCGAGCACATTGACAAACATGGAGACCCAGGTAACTATCTGACAAACTGTCAGATTTTGCTTTTTAAAATTATGCTTTTAAGGAGATGGATCTTCATTATTTTTGTGAAAAAAATCTTCCCTCATGCTTCAGGTGCAGTGTTGTGTTTCCTCCCCGGATGGCAGGACATCAAGGCCGTTCAAGAGAAACTGGAGCAGAAGCACCACTTTTCCTCCGGCTCACAGATGATCTTGCCATGTAAGTATGAGACAAGTTTACAAAGAGCGGCCTTTGTCCTCCAAGTATAAAGAAGATTTATAATTGTATTTTCCCTTTTTCTTTTAGTGCACTCTAGTTTAGCAGTATCGGACCAGCAGGTGGTGTTCCGGCGCCCCCCAGAGGGTCAGAGGAAGATCGTCCTCGCCACTAACATCGCTGAGACCTCCATCACCATCGATGACATCGTCCATGTGGTGGATACAGGAACTCACAAAGAACAGAACTACGACCCAAAGACTAAGGTTAGCATCACAGTTTCAGTTTTACTATGCACACTTTCAGATCTACAAAGACAAACCTTGTGATTTGTTGTCCTTTCTGAGTATGATTCCTTTTGGTTTTCCAGGTCTCCTGTCTGGACACAGTTTGGATTTCTCATTCTAACGTGACTCAGAGGAAGGGGAGAGCAGGGCGATGTCAACCAGGACAGGCTTACCATCTGTTCCCTCGACAACAGCTGGAAACCATGATGCCCTTCCCCGTCCCGGAGATCCTGCGCACCTCACTGGAGAATTTAGTTGTTCAAGCTAAAATCCACAGTCCTAACTGCAAGGTATTTAAAGGGAACAAAAGGCTTTGGTGTATTTTTATTTTAATCGTCATTTTCTTGTGTTTTTCTGCCGTCTAAATAATGTAATTCTGTGTATGTTTGTGTGCAGGCTGCAGATTTCTTATCCCAAGTATTGGACAGTCCAGAGCAGTCAGCTGTGAGAGGTGCTGTCCGTAATCTACAAGACATTGGTGAGTGATATTCTGGATTGTGTGGTCAGATATGAGCAACGTTTCTTGTGTGTTAAACTGGTTTGTATGAAACCTGTTTATCATATCATGAATCACATTAAATGAAATCATGCAAAAACACTTCAGTGCCTGTGCACATACTTATCTGGATGGCAACAACCCAAAAACTGTTAAATAACACTACCCTTGTTTAGAGGTCAGAAACATGGCAACCATCCATTCATATTGACAGGCTGATTAGAATTTACTGTTGCGACTGAGTATCTCTGTCCACAGCTTGAGACCTACTTTTTCACTACAGGTATATTCAAACAGACAGCCTGAGGGGGGAATAAAATGTGTTTTTTGAAGATGACAGCATATAAACCTGTTCTAGTAGAAACCTACAACACAAGTAAGAACCTTGAACTGAGCTTAATATCTCTTCTGTCAATCTTTTTTCTTTTGTAGGAGTTCTGGACAAGAATGAAACCCTGACTCCTTTAGGGGAGCGTGTGTCCTGCATGTCATGTGACCCTCGTCTGGGCAAAGTGCTGGTCCTGAGTGCCATGTTCAGATGTGTCCTGCCAATGCTGTCTGTAGCCGCCTGCCTGACCAGAGACCCTTTTTACAACAGCATGCAGAACAGAGGTTTTATTTGCCAGGTAAAACCCACATCATCCACAAGGTTTTACGATATTATATAGGAATTTGTAAAACAACACCATGTAAAGTCAGGTAGTAATTAGTTAACATTCGTGTTGTGTCCAGGCGAAAGAGAATCTGAGCAACTCCAGCTTCTGCGACTATCTGGTGTTAATCAGAGCTGTGTTGGGCTGGAGGACAGTGAAGCATAAGGGGAACAGAGAGGACCTGAAACAATATCTGCAAGGATACACTCTGTCCAGGTTCAGTCTTCAATTCATCAATGGTTCGTACAAGCACACACACATTGTTCACATTTTAATTGACCGTTTCTTTTACATCAAATCATTCTGTTGTTGTGATGTCACTCTGCAGGTCTCATGATGCAGTTCGGTGAGAACCTGCATGAAGCCCAGCTGGTGACTCGTGCACAGGACTGCCAGCACAGCACTTCGCTCTACAACCAGCACAGCCACCAGGACGAGCTGCTTAAAGCTGTGCTGCTGGCTGGACTCTATCCCAACCTCATTCAGGTACATGGCAACAAAGGAGTATATTATACTTATTATTTGCCTGCTCTTCTCCATCAAAGGTTAAAGCCAGAATTGTGAGATTAAGATCTTACTGTAGAGGAAGAGGTAATATTCTGTTCTAGTGGTGACGTTTCTAAAGTGCCAATATCATTATCTTAATGAAGTAAGATCCAGTTTTTGAGGTTGATGTCTCTCAAAAGCTCACTTATGTCGTGTTAAATTATCATATAATGATTTGAAACATATAGTCTTAAACTCTGATTGCCTTTTACTCTGTTAAATTGTATTTTTAGTCTTGTATGTGTTGAACAGAGACATATGTTAAGGATTTACATTTCCGTTAGGGCAAAAGGAAGTGTAAAAGGTGGATTTGCAAATGGTTAAGGACAAGGGGGTTTTATGGTTTAATGATGGGATGTAGGACCAGTTGGCTGTTTCCTTTCATGAATATATAGTGTGACTGTAAGCTGTGTTCGGGGTGCAGAACTTCTTTTTCCTCTGAGGATGAAGTTGCTCTGTTTCTGCATTTTAAATCGATTTCACTTGTATAATGACTTTCTTTATTACTTTATTAAATGTAACAAAAGACAAACTTTGTCCATGAATAATTTTCTCTTAAGAATGTCCTCCACAAATTACAACTCCTACCTTTTTCTCAGGTGAAGAAAGGTGTTGTGGACAAAGGAGGCCGCTTTCGCCCCAACAATATCGTCTACCGCACACAAAGTGGGCCGGTTCATCTTCACCGCTCCTCAGTGAACAGGTTTGAACAAACTCCCAAATTCAACTACACCAAGTTTTTACTCTTGTATTGCATATGTAAAAATGTTGGCTGCTTTTTTTTGTTGCAGAGGGAAACAAAAGCTCCCTAGTCGCTGGTTGACCTTCTTCAACGCTATCCAGTCAAACGGGACTGTTTTCATCAGAGACTCTTCTACAGTCCACCCCCTCGCCTTGCTGCTGCTCACAGACTGCGATATCACAGAAACAGGTAGGACGTGTACTGCCCTCCAGAAATAGGATTTTAAAAACAAAGGCACTGTGCTTTTAGGTGGTTGGGGAAATGATTTTAGGGCAAAGAACCCTGATAATCATAATGAATAGGGATTTAATGTCATCACATTATTTAATCTCATATTGTGTTAGCCGAGAAAAACAAATCCAAATGAATGCTAATGTTGCTCTGTAACTGCTAAATGTGGAAATGGCCAACTGTTTCTTATCAAGTTTGTAGCATCAACTATAAAGGTGATAATATGTCAGTGTGTGTTTACAACTTGTTGCCGCTTCTTCCAGTGGTAGACAAAACATTTGTTAGTCGAGGTTTAACTTGTAAATAGTGACGTCCTTTTTAACTGATACATTTCTTTCAAGATCTTGATAGCCCTTGTTTTCTAATATCTGTTAATATATAAATATATATATATATATGTCTTCCATTCCATAGACATATTTGCCATGTTTTTAACACATCATTTTTTTATTTTGGATTGTGCATTAAAAAGCTCTGGCTCAATACAATAACTACAAACTGTTATGTAGATATGCTCATCAGAAGCAATAACATATTATCACCTTCTTAGATTCACAGGCAGTCATTTCTCCTCTTCATAAATAACCCTGTCCTTTCCCTCCTGTCCCAGTGAACGGAGACAGAGTGGAGGTGTCATTTCCTGGACGCTCTCTGGTGCGCTGTGAGTTGCCGGTTGACACCTGGGAGCTGCTGTGGCAGCTACGCACCTCCATTCAGAGCATGATGTACCGCAACCTCAGCAACCCCAGTAACGCAATCATCAACTCTTCTCAAGACGGAAAGCTCATCTCCTTACTGGTACAGCTGCTCAACAACACAGACTCAAACCCTTCTGCTCAGACCCACCACAGTGACAGTGAGGTGGATTAATGGCATCCAGGGCTTTCATTGGAGTGTGGAGAATCTGCTGGCTGGTATAGAGGAAGCAAAGAGGATGGCGGTCTCATGGGAATGTTTTTTATTAAAAGAAAGTCAATATTTGTATATATGAGCAGAGCCCCCACAGTTATCTGCAGTGTGCTGCTGTTATTGTTTAGGTAAATGATGAACTTCCATGTGATGTGAAGAAATCCATTGGTTTGGATTTTGGACTGCATGTGTTCGGTAATTTATGGATATTTGTTTTTTCTGGAAAACAGAAGTTGAATTTGACCTAGACCAAAGGTCATTAAAACGGACTGCATGCAATAATGAATGTCATATTTATTGCAAAAAATGCTCACATGCCAACATGAGGTAAATTATCAGACCATTTTTATTGTTTCAGCTTCATTATGTAACTGATCATAGATAACAAAATAAACAATAATAATTCCTGACTTTTTTTCTGAGTGCCTTCATTTAAGAAAAGTCTTTCATAAACTGTGTGTGAAAGCTGCTCAGGCGGCTCAGTATTTCTTCCATGGTGTCCTCAGGGGTCATAATGCAGAATCTGCACAGAGAAAGAGTTGAAGGAAAAAAGTCCACTTATGCTGAATAAACATGTCTGAATTATACTTTCAATGATGGTCATGTCTGTAATGCAGAACAAGCACCTTCATAGGACCTGATAATGTGTTTATAATACCATGCCAAAGTGACATTGTATGAACAAATTCCAACACAACATATTCTAAGTACTTTAGCCATTCACATTATGAAGACCGGATCTATCATAACAGATTATAAATGATACGTTTCTGAAATGTCTTAGAAACATCACTTACATGCTATAACAGGACTTAAAGTAAAGTGACTGTTAAGGGTTATAAGCAGTTGTATGATACTAAAACATAATTACGAGGACTTTTGAGTAGTGTATGCTTGCTTCAAGTAAATTGTAATTAAAACCGCACAACATCAGACCAACAGTGTCCAATGGTACGAGAGTGGGGAAATAGAAGCCCATCTCCCTGGTCTGCTGTGATTGTGCAACAAAGAGTGAAGCAGGACATTGCTGTAGAAAGGTGAGCTGAGCTACTGGGTTAATGTTAGAATGGGTTGCAAATAGGTACCTAGCTTTCGCAACAATCATTTTTTATAACAATAAATTGCTTCATGCCCTTTAATAGATGACCAATTACATGAACGCCGTGATCCCTTTGGCATTGAAGTATAACGCGTTATAAATGTTGAAACCTTACTAAAATGTGTCCACCACCTTTAATACTCTAAAAACCTAATGAGTTGTCATGCATTATTATAAAGATGTTAATGTTACAAAGCATAAACACATTGTAATGTCTTATGGATGTGCGTTAATGTATTACAGACTGCTTCATTTTTGGTAATTTTTTACTTGAAACATACTCTTTTGCTTAGTAGGCAGTTAAATATTTTACCTGATGTGGAGGGTGCCCTCCTTTGGTCCGTTCTCCATGCCAGGTTGGACTAACACACCAGCCTCCTCCAGGAGTCTCATACAGTAGAACAAATCTGTTTCCATTTCCATTTCCTAAAATAAACAAAAACATAACCAAATTATTAATATGTGACACTTGTATCTATTCTTCGTGGTATTGCTGTGATTTTGCAGTGTGTACTTGGTTCTATGAGATATATAACCTTGGCTTTCTGAATGGCTTTAGGTGGAAGATGCAGTCTGGGGAATGCGAAGGCACCTCCTTCCACCGGCTGGCAGGAGAAACCCGGCAGGCTGTTCAATACCTCAAAGACTCTCTTTATATTATGAACCATCATAGTCTTGATGTGTTGTATCTCCTGCAGAAGTTAAAGGCAATAACATAACAATCATTGAGGTTTCCTATTTTAAAACTGCTTGAGAAAACCAGGATATTAGGCATCCTGCAAAATAGAAATCTGAATTAGTTATCTCTGAACTCACCTCACTATACAGTGGGTACGATGGATCTCCTGGTTGTGGAGGGCTCGTCATCAAATCCAGGGCAATCTGGCTCAACACAGGAGCACAGGAGTCTGTGGAGAACAGCTTGTCGATGCATTTCATAACATCAGGGTCCAGATTTACCAGCTCCACATATCCACCACGCAGACCACACCTGGGGGGAGAGAGAAAAATGAAGAGTCCCTGATCTGCATATGTTTGCCTGAGCCTGATCTTCATATGTTTGCCCAGCTGTTATAGAAACTCATTCAATTGTATTGTCTGAGCACTTTTAGAACTTATTATCTTGTCAATCTTGTAGTGACATTATCTTTCTTTCCTTCAGAAATACTTGACCCCTTTGTATTCATTCATTGTCAATGAATAATTAATTAATTATGGCAAGCCTCACTAGAGAATAAAGAATCCAAAACCAGATTAACGTTTTGCCAACTGTGAGCCTAAAATGTAGGCTACCTTAAACAACAGCACAACAAAACATCAGTTGACTCTTTGTCAGAAAACTAGCTAAAATAAATTAGCTTCACTGACTTTAATCTATGTGTAATTTATCCTGTTGTATGTCCAAGTTTGCGCTCTTAAATAATCATTTTAATTGTATTCTATTGTTCGGGAAGTAGAGCGCAGACAGTACGACTGAGAACGTACTCTCCCATGAAGCCTTTGGATGCTGAGTGGAAGGATGCTAGCTCCACCGTGTCTGAGAGAGGAGGACCCATGTCAGACAGAACTCTCTTGTAAGAGAGAAACTCACTCTTTTCCCCATGAACACATTCCTGATAGACCTGTGGAGGAGATCACAGAACATTCAAGCGTTTATTTACACATTTATGTCACTCTTGATGAATTCTCTGGTTAGATGACAATGCTTTAAGACCTCATCAGCCAGAAGGAAGAGCCTCTTCTCTGAAGCAAACCGGATCACCTCTTGCATTGTCTTTCTGCTTTGAACATAACCTACAGGAAACATGGCATGGAAACAATCATGTGATACAATATTCTATGATACAAATATATACTTAGATGATGCCAATTCTGTTGGGTTTTGACTACCTGCGGGATTTCCAGGGTTGATGACATACAGAGCGACAGGGTTGCAGACTCCCTTTGCAGAGTCCAGCGCTCGATGCAGCTCCTCCACCTGCAGCTCCCAGCCCTGCTCCTCGCTGAGGCAGTACGGGACAGTAACTCCTCCCAACCCTTCTATTGTAAAATTGGTGAGGGGGTAGCACGGCCCTGGAGTCAGCACACCTGTTCTGGGGGAAGCCTGGCTGTTCACCAAGACCTTGAGAATGTTCTAATAAACACACGAAAATATTAATTTAACTCAAAGATGATGATAATCCGCAGGAGGAACAGACACAGTACATAGTAGGACAGTATTTCAGTAATAGTGATTATTACCCTGAGAGCCCACTGAGAGCCGGGGCTGATGTAGATGTTTTTAGGGTCTGATGGAGCCCCGCCATCTCGTTTGGTTATGAATTCAGAGATTCTGTGGACTATTTCTGGTATGCCAGCTGCAGCAGTATAAGAACCTGAAGGAATAACCAGGAAAGCTTAGGAAACGCAATAATGCTATAAGTTAAAATAGTTGTATTTTCATTTGATTTATTTTAGAACATTGTTTTATGCTACATCATTATATTAATTTGTATTTGTATAATAACAATTACACAGTTTTATTAATATAGGGCTTAAAACATGCATCAAGGCTGCAGCACATGTATGTGTATACAAAAACAATATACTTCAGTATATTTTTTATCATATTGTATATCTTATTACCTACTCGTATATTATGCATTTTGAATTTTTTATTTATATTCTTACTATATATATACTTGCCACTAATGTAATTTATTATTATTTTTACATTTGTATCTTATTATGTCTCTTAAACATTTTTAACTCATGTGATGCTTGACACTGCTGCTGGAACAAAATCAAATCCCAATTTTCTATCTATATCTATATATCTGCATAGTACACACATCTCTGTCCTAGTTGCAAAATGAGGTATCCGGATTTCTGTTTGCTTTATGTAATGTATTCGTTCCATAAACTTAAAATAACTAAGCTTGAATGCAAAAGAAAAAGTAATGGTAAAAACATTATTTGAATGGGTTAAATGGTCCAGAAATCTTGAAGACAGATATCCAATAACTCCATAACATTTCATTTTAATAATACCACATGCACATATCTTACCTACACTCCCTCCGGCACATTCTCCAAGCAACCTCTGAACCCTCTGTCTGACGTCCACTGGAAGCGTGTTGCTGTTCACAAGATCAGGGTAAAGACATGCTGCAAGAACCTGCAAATGAGAAGACACACAGTAGATAATACATGCATTTGTATCCAGAAGATGTATGAACCTGCATATGAATTTTAATACAGTCTAAAGATGGACTTTGAAGGTTACAGATTACCTGTCGGACAAAGGACAGAGGCTTCACACCTGCAGTGTGCGGGTCTCCCCAGTACAGATCTATCACTTGCTTGTATGGCTTTCTCAATTTCTGCAGACAGTAAATTTAAAGCAAAACAACAGGATGGAAAAGTGGCTGACAGAAACCATTTTGCAAATATGGCTATAAGGTTCAAGGTTCAAGGTTCTTTATTGTCAAACTGACATAGCTACAGAGTAATTATGTTGTTGAAAATCTTATGTCACAGGCTTCTCCAACAATGCAACATAATATAACCCCCATAATATAACCCCTTTCTTTACTTGTCTGAGCTCTTCCTTGATCTGGTTTGCTCGTCTGGCGAGGACTGTAGAATCTAACTTCTTCATGTTCTTCAGATTCGGACTGATCTCCTGCAGGTTTTAGTGCTTGGGCAATGATATCAGAGAAGGAGCAATACAGGTCTACACAGATGTAGTCCTAAAGGCCACCCTCTATTTCTATCTAAAAACTATGTGTTGCTTGAATAGGGAAGAAATAAATAATTCCCTATTATACATGATCTCTAGTTAAATACATTGAGGATATTTGGTATTTATTCACAGTCAGTGCAGGTTAGAGACAAGCTTCTGTGTAATCATTTTCCTCTGTCTTAAATATTAACTTCCACGCACGGATTTGACACCTACAAATACTCTCAGGCTTTTTTTAAATTATGCTGAACAACTGCAATACATGCTCAAAGGTTTTTATCAGTAACTTTTGTAGTATGAATGTCAGATTTATTTGAGAAGATTACTGAGTAAGTAATGTTTAACTTCACTAGGTAAACGATTGGCACTGGTTAAAAGATGGGTATCATAGTAATAGATTAATATTAGGACATTCATTTAATATTTTAATAACAAATTAAGAATACATTCATTCAGTTTTCTACCAAATGTTTATATATTGTTTTAAATAAATATTTTTACATCTGAATAAGCTAGAGGTGGGAGAAGTACTCAGGTCTTTTACTTGAGTAAAAAGTAGAAGTATTACTTTTACTGTGTAGAAAACTTCTGTTAAAAGTAAAAATCCTGCATTCAAAATGTGACTCAAGTAAAAGTACAAATGTATAAGAATCTAAATATACTTATAGTACCACAAGTGAAAATGTGCCAATTTCAGAATGATATATTATATGTTTTGATTATAATTATTGATGCATTAATGTGTTTATCAAAGCTGGTAAAGGTGCAGCTAGTTTTAATTACTTTGTATACTGCATGGTAGATTTACTCCAGGTTTAACTAAACTCTTATTCAAGCGTTGAAAATATTTCACATTATTAATACAAATCTGCAAAGTAACTAAAGGTATTAAATAAATGTAGTGGAGTAAAAGTACACTATTTACCTCTGAGTTGTAGTGGAGTAGAAGTACAAAGTAGCAAACAATTGAAATACTCAAGAAAAGCGCAAGTATCTCAAAATTGTATTTAAGTACAGTACTTGAGTTAATGTACTTTGTTACTTTACACAACTAGAATAAGCATACAATTAATTAGTTTGTTTTATTAAATGTAGTGGAGTAAACCATTTTTACACCACTTTCTTTCGCTTTATCTGCTGTTAAAACCATTATTAAATTGATATAAATATATATAATATATATTATATTTTCTACCACTTTTAGCTTTTGTATGAATTTCATTAATTCAAGAGGTTCATTATGATCGGTTGTTCCATAGACACGTTTCTCCACGGACATAAATAAAAGACGTACCTTTCTACTTCCTGTTTTGTTTTTCTTTCTACCCCTCTGCTCGGGTCGGGTAGAAATGGAATTCGCGGGGCGAGAAGTCAACCACAGTTTCCCCGTGAAGAAACGCGCTGTCTCCAGACACCGGTGGACCTTGTAAACCGCACAGAAGCAGCGGGCCGCAGTAGCACCTGCCGCGGGGCTTCAACACCCTCACTCCGCCTTGAAGTGTCCGCGACATGGCTCTCAGCTCGGGCGGCTGGGCTCCTCCAGCCCCGGTGCCTGCCTCGTCTCAGCAGGCTGCATGCGGCGGCGGCGGGACAGCGTTTACTCCCTGCTGCAGCACTGTGTTAATGTCAGTCCGGGTGTCGGTGTGTCATTCCGGGATCCGGCCCCTGTGCCTCCCCGGTACCGGCAGCGAGGCTCTGCGGCTGCAGCTCAGCATGGACCCGAGCCGGGCCGGAGAGTTCCGACTGGCGCTGAGGGACACCAGCGGAAACCGCAGTGTGGTAAGAGATGCTCTAATACACCTGTGTGTTTGGAGGGTGTGTTCCCCTACCATGCTTTATATGTACCACCTAAGTGAATCCTTTAAAATTGTAAACCATTAAAGGCCTGTACACGCCATTTTACGCAGCACTACCATACAGCTCCACAGCTCCAGATTTTGGGATAAAACAACATATCAGATTGTATTGTAGGCTTGTGTATATAAAGCGTTTACACCACCCATGAATGCCCTCCATGTTTTGTAATGATATACTGTATAACTTAGAAACAGTACGAAGTCACCTGTTAATGACATGTTCAGTTTCACTTTCACTTTCAATTTTCCCAGAACCAAAAATTGTTTTTATTTGAATGATAACATCATCAGGGGAAAATCTTACAGTGCAGTAAGATTGTCCTTGTCAGGTGGGAATTTCCAAGCAGAATACAGCCTTTAGTTTGTCATCTGCAGAAAGACATATGATACCATCAGACTTGTCACACGGTGTGATCATAAAGTCTATATTCATCCCTTCAAATTATGGAATTGACAATTCAAGCATTGGCTGAGCAGAGGGAATTATTGGCGTCAGATACTCTCATTATTCTCCTCATCAGATAAAAAATAAAGAGACTATTAAAACTGAGTTACTAAGGTTAGACCAGGACAATTGTGGATTTTGTATACTGGCAATTAATCTGTGCATAGTTTTTGTTCAATTTAAGGATTCACAGCTCTACTCTGGCATGAAATGGCAAACTCACAGACACCATGTGCGTTTACTAGTAATGCTAAAATGTTCAGTAAATTACACAGGTAAAGGTCTGAAAATAGCAATGCTTTGCTTTGTATTTCTGATTCTCCCAACTGCTTTGTTTTGTGGTATGTACTCTCGTTGTTGCCTTGGAAAGCTACCAGTGTCTTCTTCAATCTTCAGTTGTTTGTTTTAAGTGGTGTCAACAGGAGCAGTTCCCAATAAGCCTTGGGTCCTACAATTCCTATAATACAACTAAACACAATTATCATTAGACCGTCTCTCTCTGGTCAATGCTCTCATCTCTCACACCTAAACTTTATTTAGGATGCCACCGTAAGAAAGCCACGGTGGTTGACTTTCTTTCAAAATGTTTGTCAATCCAAGTTTATACTTTACAACTTTACAAATCTCCAGAGTTACAACACAGATTATGCAACTGTTTTGAGTAGCCTACTCCTACTTGTGACAAGGTTGAATATTCTCATCTGTAAAATTGGCGGAGGACACCTCTTTAAACCAAACTTATATTTATTTCAAAAAATATATTGTCAGATTTTCTTCCCTGCCTTTTTTCTTGTGGGTTTTATATTGTTGAGCATTTCCTCTGGTTATGATATGATGGGGACAAATCTGTATTCTTCTTATCTTTGTTTACAATTAGCTTATCTTTTAACACTATATTAGATCTTTTTTTCATAGGAGGCACATTTACTCTCAGTTGTACTGCTTGAATGACAAGTCAATTACTTCATTCCAGAAAAAGTATAAGCAATTATATTATATTATTTTTCATAATCTGCTTTTGTTTTTCTAATTTTAAGGCAAACATTTGCTGGTTAAAGCTTCTCAAGTGGGATGATTTGCTTCTATTTCATCATATCTGGGCTAGATGTAGTATGTTTAAAGTTTTGGACTGTTGGTCGAATAAATCAAGCAACTTATCTTATATAGACATTTTAGAGATAAAACCATTGGTTGAGTACAGAGAACATCTCTGTAAAAGCATCCCCCTTCTCTTTACATCTAACACAGTGGATGGTTACATCAGCACCAACTGTAGTTAAGTGTTATGACCTTGACCTCGATTTGCCTGTCTCACCAAACTTTGCTCTCCATTCTGTACTTTTTACAAGTTATCTGTGAGCTGTTATCCTAAAAAAGATCTGACAGGCTCAGTTTTGGCTTTTCATCTTGGTGAATTCTCGAGCCAGACAGATTTCCCTCTGGCAATTGAGATGCTTCTTGATTTGCATACTTTTGCTTTGATGCCAGCTTCCTTTAACTTTTCAGTCTGAGCTGGCAGACTGTTCTTACAGAATCATATCAGAGCATAAATACACTCTCTGGCAGGAGGAAAATCCCTCTCTGCTTTTTTTCTTCTACCTACAATGATGCTCCAGTGAACGTTAGAGGGCAGATTGTCTCATCTCATCTCATTTGCTTTTTGCCGTAGTTCAGGCAGGCTTTTCTTATATTTATATTTTGCAAAGGGTAATGCAGTTTGCACCCACATTTTGTAAATGTATTTAAGTTCATCACAAATTGATTGGCGGATGAAAAATTAAGAAAAGTTGTCATCATCAGCAATTCATCCATGAAAAGAAAACAAGATCAATTATTCAAGTGAAGTACCAAACATTTGCTGCTATAAAAAAGTGAAGGTTTAAGAGTAAAAAGCCATTTGAGATTAACTTGTATTTACCCCCCGCCCCAGTTTATCGCAGACTTTGATCTCCGCTCGGTGCAGTACGAGGTGAAATGCGCCCGCAGCCATGAGATGCGTCTGGTCGCTCCGCCCCACGACTGCATCCGCTTCAACTTCCGCTGCGACCGCGAGGCCGAGGAGTGGGCCACGGTGGTGATGTCATCACTAAGAGAGTCACATAGAGGTTTGGAGACTTATTTTCTTTATTCCTCAAATATGTAACAACAACAACAACAACAATGTAACCATTTCTGTATTTAAGATCCTTCTTTAAGGGTATTCATAACTGTCTCTTACATTTTTTTATTCAGGAGTTGCTTGTTGCTTTCGTTTGATAATTGTTTGTGTTGACAAATGCATTAAGCACTTTTGTAACACAGTTTCAATTCTCTCCCCTGACAGTTGCGAATATTAAAACATGTGAATCCGATGGCAGACACACTGACAGCGCAGCAGCACCGGAGCCGTGGAGCTCCGCTTCGCTGCCGCTCGCTGGTGGGTTCCTCTGTTTACCTGTGTGCGTTTTCTCATTCTCTGTTCAGAACATGCTCTAAAAATGTCACTTTTGATTGCTACCTCTTCCTTTTTTTAGAGGAGCTCTGCTTGGAGCTCGCCCGGGCGATTGAAGCAGGCGATACTCAGGCCGCCTCGCAGCACGCTTCCACTCTGGCTCGGCAAAAAGCTGTGCTGAGGATTCAGATGTCTGAAAAGAACTACGCAGAGGGAGAAATAAGGTAAGAAAAGAAAAGTGTTGACCTGAGGGGAGACATTGCTTCCAGGATATGTGTTTTTTAGACTTATAGTGCTGTATCTGTATCTGTTTCAGTGTATCCGTGGTAGTGGAGGACGTGTCGTCTTCCTGTTGTGTCACAGTGAAAGTTTTTCCTTACATGACTGTGGCTACACTCAAGCAACAGGTAAGAAAATGGCCAATTACCCAATCAAATAGGTGTTGAAGGTTTTCCTTTCACTTACTGCCAACACCCTGGTTCTTCAGGTGTTTCTGGAGTACGGTTTCCACCCTCGGGTGCAGCGCTGGGTGATCGGTCAGTGCCTGTGCACCGAGCCCAGGTCTCTGGCCTCCTACGGGGTGCAGAAGGACGGGGACACGGCGTACCTCTACCTGATCTCCGCCCGGCAGGCCCGCATCACCCGCCAGCTGTTCCAGCAGGACCTGGAGAGCGCCCTCCTCGCCCCCCCTCTCCCCCCAGGAAACGGCCCCACCTCCCAAGACTGGAGGGGTTACAGTACTCTGCCCTCAAGGCTTCCCCACAACAACCAGGGTAACTTCAACATGTCATAGTTACAACAGTCATTTATTTATTTCCATTTTCTTGATATATTTGGAATTTAAATTATTATGAGCTTTAAGGGCCTGCATTTCAGGTTTAAGGGTGTTTAGGGGTTATGACATCCATATTAGGTGAACAGTGTATGACTCATAGACTAACGAATGCTGCAGGACACTGAGGATGAACATAAAGCTTCAGTCCAGTAATCATGGTCGTCAGGTTGTTGAAGTATCGTTTGAAACTTCCCTTTCTACATGGGTGATCAGATGGGGATGTAAACAGTCATTGCACTTATGGTGATTGTTTTTGAAAAAGTGTCACTTTTTAAAATGTTCTAGGCTAATTGTAAACTTTAGAAAGTACAGCTCTATGAACTCTAGTGTTTGTTTTGTTTCGTTGTTGTGGGGCACAGGTGGAGGAAGCGACAGACCTGGTGATATCACTAATCTATTGGACATAGATAACCTGCAGCTGAATGATCACACCAACAGAGCCACTAAAACACAGGTATGTAAGCAGTCTGTGAAGCACTAAACACAATAAGAGTAAATATACAAATTATTTTATTTGAGTGGGAATAGTACTTTTCGTCCTATGTACTTAGACACAATGTGGGCTTTTTATATAATATCTATATTTTAGTGCCATGCTGAATAAAAAAACTGCTAAGTGTGTCCATACACATATACATGCATTACAAAATGTTATCTATGAGATAAATGCAAAGGTTACAATTTGATAACAAGCCTAATTATTCCTTCTTGAATCTGTTGTATCTCCCCTCCTCTCAGCAGACAGAGTGGGCTTGTCCCTCATGCACTTTCATCAACAAGCCGACCCGTCCGGGCTGCGAAATCTGTGCCACAGCCAGACCTGACGCACACATCCAGCAGGTACTGCATCATAACTAATGAAACACCTCTGTGTTCTACTTCCTGTTACATATTAACTGACGGTTGCCGCTTTTATGTTTACCATTCTCTCACAAAGGAGAAGGGAAGAAGAGAGGATCGAGGAGAGCCTGGTTTAAGCAGCAGCTGACTGCCCATCGCCAGCTTGCCATGTATCACTGACTTACACACACATACACACACAGAGTGAGGATGCTCAACAACAAAATACTTCCATAAAGACTAGTGCACTGAGTCCTCTGAAGCACTGTAGCATGACAGAGCTGCACTGGTGGAGGCTCGGACTATAAACTGTGGACTGGGGCGTGAGCTTGGACCTGTTATCTTCACATAACATGACATACATCTGAATTTGGCAAGAACTCTTTGTTATTTATTATACAGGGTGAGTGTGATACAATCAACACAAACGGCCTGATATTTATTTTAGGTGAGAGAATTGGACAGAAGTTTGTTGCATTTGATCTCGGCTGAAGTTGAGGGAATGTTAAAACTTTCGCCAACTGTGAAGCGAGAGAAAAGCGTTGTGCCGTTTGTTCAAGTGTTATCTGCCAAATGATGTTGGTGGTTTTAAAGCAAAATAAGAAGCCATGGCTGATGAGAGAAGGTGTTTTGCGTTTACAGGGTTGGTTGTCAAGTGCTTTTATTTTTTTATAACATTGTAATGAGTGTATTATTTTTAACAAGATGCATTGAGTAATTGATGTACATTTTATCCGTTGATCTAATTTTACTCAATTCCCTGTGAGCTGTGACAGCAATGGAATGATCTGTTTTCAGTACATTATACTGTAAAAACGTGCATTACCTGAATAAACATAGTGCAAATTAAACTAATTCCATTTGATTTTTGATAATTCTTCTGAGATGATTGATGAAGTATGTATGAACCAGGTTAAAATGAAAAAAGAATGTTAGTTTGGATGTTTTGAGCGGTGTTTGGGGTACTTCTTCATAGTCAGTGTATTTGGATCGTACAACAACTCACGTGAATGATCGCAATTGGAAAACATAAAAGGCTTTCCGGCGTTACACAGGACATATTCATAACCGTATTATGCTTAAAACAAAGTCAGTCTTTATTTTGGCATTTATAAATAGCAGAAAAACATGTTTCACTTAAAGTTATCAAAACAAATATAAAAATACAAGATGTAGTGTATACAGACATCTTAAAGGATGCAGATGTCCAACAAATTGTTTCTTCCATTCCAACAGCTGTTTCCTGTTACTGTTTTCTTTCATGCATTACAATCCTGCCTGATAAAGAGCTTAAGAAAAGAAAATGGACTCATTATGTATCCCAAACAAAGACATCCCAAAAAGTGTTTAACAGAAAACCATGACATGTTACTTGTGAAAAGACCATCCCTTCTTCCAATCAATTATGTAAGATGTTTAGTACAAAACAGTCCGTTCTGCTTAGTTTATAAATAATTTTCTCCACTGTTTGAAGAGTGAAACACAGACAAAATGTCCAGACAAAGGCAGTCACTGTATTCTACCAAAGCCACATCCTCTTCTTTTCCAATCTCTCCAGTGGGTTAAACTGTCATTCACATTTCCACCGGTGAAGACAAACCTGAGAACACCTCAGAGGGTTTTATATCATCACAATAAAAGCTCTCAGTAGTCCTGTGTGACTTAGCATTTACTTCCAGAAGAGGATGTTCCAGAAAATCAGCCAGCAGGGATAGACCAGCAAGGCTATGAGCGGGTAAACCAGAGAGCCGTACAGGCAGTGGTCCAGGATGCCCTGAGAGATGACTGACAGGTACAGCATCCAGCCGTCCAGGAAGCTGATGGGCATTTCCTGCAGCTCCTGGAAGAAGAACACAGAGAAGAGGAGGGTGCAGGCCGGGCTGAGGACGATCATGATGAAGGCTGATAGGAACCTAAAAGGGAGAAAAGCAAGGTTTTACTTCCACCTGGCGAACATATGGCAGTACAATGAGCAACCAGTGTGTGCAGGTGTATTACTTTGGGACGTGGGGTGTGACGAAGGCGGCCACGGGCACCAGGGTGATAGCCAGGATGAAGCCCAGGGAGAAGTTGATGAGGGCGGTGCAGCCCAGCAGCACGGCCAGGTACAGCACGGCCACCAGCTTCAGCACCTTCCAGCCCTGCTCCGTGCCCCCCCCCGACAGGAGCCTACGACAGACAGCAGGACGAACAAAGGTTGTACAAGTTTCCCACAAAACTGTCTCTGTTCTTGGTCTTAGCTAACTTCTGTACATGTCAGTTTCTTTTAGCCAGATGTCAGCAGAACGTTTGGTTAAAGTAAGGGTTTGTATGTATTTGAGCTTGTGACAGGAAATATTTTAAAGCTTTTAGTTGAAAAAAGACTAGTTGGTAACTTTGTAAAACTAATTTGTATTTGAAATATAATAAATGAAATAAAATGTGCCCACAAATTATATCATAAGGTCACTCGGGCCAAATGTCATACTTGCTTAAGTAAATATCTGTTTTTAATCTGTTCTTTTTCCAGATTCTTCAAAAATGATATAACCTCAATGTTAATTGAATTGAACAAGAGACCATCTTGTGATAAAATCACACTAACCATGACACCAAATTGGACCAGGGGCTTAAATTGATATTTAATTTCGGCATGAATTTGAATCTCAACGTAATGAGCTACGTACCTGTAAAGCTACAACAGACATATAAACACCTGGCAATGTACTCAAAACAGTTTGGTTAAATAATGGCTTAAGTGCACTACACCCTGCTAGTGGATCACTTAACATGTTTTGCTGTTTTTTAGACATTCGTCATTACCGTAAGTATTACAAAAAGAAAAACAAGTCTATATCTGAATCAGAGTGTTGCAGGTGTAAGCATCTACCTGTTAGTGTTATGAGGCAGAGCCAGGCCTGCCGTGTACACAGCTATAGCCGTCAGGACCACAGCCTCGGTCTCAGACACTGGGAAGTGCTCCACAGCCATCTCCTGGAAGCGGATGGGCAGCGTGTACAGAGCCACTCCGGTCAGATGGCTGATCACCAGAGGAGTCAGCACCGATAGCACTCCTGGACTGGACATCTGGGAGGAAGCAGATCAGATTTTTTAAGAAACTGATTTAATAGACTCGAGATAAGTATTTTAGTTTCAGACCTGTATCTGTGTCTAACCTGCTCAGGGTCAACGACTCCGTCTTCTGTTCTCGGCGGTGGAGCTGTAAGTTGAACCCACAAATCTAAAGCCTGTATCATAGTCAAGGGCAAATCCGACATCAAGCACATACATTATATTACTGTTAAATGTAATACTGTACAGGGTTCCCCAGACATAGACTTTACTTGGGCGGGGCCACCCAGGTATATTAACGTCCGTCAAAGTAGGCCTATATTTCGCGACCCATTTAAGTTTAATCTTTTTTTATCCGTCCGCGAGTACGACGCCATCTGCGATCGATTAATTACCCCTTCTGTACCTGTTCGCTCTGCTATCGCGTGAAGGGTCTGCTTTATGCGCTCCGCAGTAACTCTGCTGCGAGGCTCCGGCAAACAGTTCATGAGCGTGCTCCACTAGCACCCCAACCCCATGCAATCAGGGCAAATCAATTAAAATAATTGTGAAAGGATACACGAAGCAGCAGGATGATGGCGAGGAGGCCGAAGGCCGGCATGTAGTAACCAATGGAGACGAAGTGAGAGAGGGACGGCATGAGGTAGAAGAAGTAGGACTGGTGTAGGCGCTCCAGTAAGTTATTCAGTTTACGATACATTCCTTCCATGAGCCTATAAATTAGGACGAGAAACAATAAAAACAGAAATGAGGTGTCAGTCAGCCTATAAAGGTGAGTTCTATACAAAAAAAGCACGTCAAAGCCTAAATACAAATGTTTATTCTGACCTGCCAATTGTGGTGATGTCAGTCTTGTACTGACGGAAACTGTTGATGCCCTTGATGGTGGCAGCCTCAATGTGGTACCGCAGGAAAAGACCGTGATCCCCCCAGGATCGCCCGCTGGCCTGCTTCAGCACCATGAGCATCATGGTCTGAACCGCATGGCTGTACCCCGACACACTGTCCCAGTCATTCCTCTGCAGCTATAGAAACATCCACAGGAAACAGCTAAATAAACCCTCGGTCCTAACCACTCTGCTCACCAAAAAGAGAACATTGTTGCAGGTTTAAATCTCATCACAAGCTTACCTTGCCCTGGGTGGTGCAAAGGACTCCAATCTTCTGACAGAAGGCGTAGAAGAGGTTGGCTAAATCCAGGTTGGGGAGCTGCCCATTGAGGCCTTCCAGTACCAGGTCCAAACTGGTGATGACATCACTGCTGAGCTCTAGAGACAGAGCGGCCTGGATCGAACCACCGCGGCCTTGAAGGGGAGACCAGTCCATTCCTAGAGGCACCGTTACAGAAGAAAAGTCCACTGAGGAGGCAGTCTTGTATGGGGGTGATAAAAATACTTACAAGGATATTTGTTCATTGTTAGCAGAAGAGAGACAGTTTATAAACTTTACAGTAGCAATCTTACCATATCTTGTATTTAACTTACCTTTAAGGTCCTAACCATTAAGAAACTAGAGTGCACTTTTTGTTAATCCAGCCTAATAGTCCTTTTTCTTTATTGTTTTGGTTGTGTTTTTATTTCAGTAAAAGTCGTATTCTTTGTAAGGCTGTGCTTGCCTTATTATGCTATAATATAATTTGTACATAAAATGCTCTCAAAATGACAATAATCGTTTGTGTATTTCTGAAACATCCCGAATAAAAGTAGTCATTGTGCCAGGCACAGTTTGTGTCTGGTTGCTGGTGGTTACCTGTAGTGTTGGTGTGATGGTAGCCCTCCAGCCAGGCCTGCATACCAATCAGATCATGCTCATTCACCAGGAAGATGATGTCCTTGGCCCAGAACACCTGACCTATTGAGGAACACAGCAGCCATTAAAACAAAAAAATGATTGCCAGTCAAATGGTGGAGAGGGCCGTGAGTTCTGTACTTACTCCTGAAGTACTGTGCCAGGCCAAGCAGCAGCCCCACTGCCTGGTTGTTGTTATCACCGGGGGTGCAGGGGGCACTCAGCACCAGGGCTTCAGTACGGGAAGCTCTCGGGGCCCGAAGGATCCCGTAAACATTTGTGCCTTTTACCATCTGAGAAGAGGAGTGAGGTGAAGAGGAAACAAGTATTATGCTTAGATATAAATGAGAAAAAACATTCGAGAAAAAATGTATCCTTCACACTTCAATCAAAAACGTACATATCTCTCTTTGTTTTCATCGGGAAAGGGCAGCGTGCGTGAGAACCTCTGAGTGAACACCTCCAGCCCGCGAGACTGCATGGTCTTCACCAGCCAGTCCACTGGCATCCCACTGCAGAGACACAAGTTGCAAAATTAGACTGGTGGATTAAAACAAATATTATTTCACACTTTTAAAATGCTATCAAACTGTGAAAGGACTCATCGATGTTCATATTACTAGTGTGTGAATAATGTAACGGCATAGATTAAGGCCTGATTGATTCGGAATAAATATCTAAATGGATTACAAATAATACAAGATCAACCATCAGATCTGTTAAATACATTTTGACCAGGATCTTTTCAGCACCACATAACCTAAGTCAGAATCATATTTTGAGACTTATTTCGCTTTAACACTTCCTGCAATTTGGAAATATCATTGTACATTTTGTCATTTTGATCAACTTCTAACTATAAAGCCCTAGCTCAGACATATTTCCTAGAAAATAACCCAGTAGTCTATTCTATGCAGACCTTCCATACTCTTGAAAATCAGCGTCCAAATCAGTGTTATGAAATGTTTCATGTTGTATTTACGTTATTTGTGTTTCTTACCCTGCTTTCTTCTTATGTGCTGCAAACTCTCTGCCTGTGGCCAGCGCCTTCTCCCCCGCTGGAAAGCGCTCCTCCACCATGGTAGACCCCATGGCGTTCTCTGACATGTATGTCCGCAGAGTGAATGGCTCAAATGCTAAGCCCATGAACCAGGCCACAGCCGCCATGTAGCAGACCACACTGGAGTGGATAGAAATAAAGACAGAAATCATAAGTGAGAGAGTATCATCTCATATTCAAGGAGGCCATATAGAGACACATTCAAAATGTTAAGATGCAGACTAAAAAATACTAAATGATACAGTGGTAGACAAAACTGCTTAATTGAAAATGCACACATTAAAAGCAATACATTAATTTAAATGAGAAAATAAAAATGTTCTGAATTAGTGGAAAGAGGTAATAGATCTCAGAATGAGAGAAATCATGTTTCCATCAAAGGAGCTTGTGCACAGTTGCATTTTGTAATAAAGTACACTTGCATTGTCACATTCAAACTAAAGACTCACCAGATTGGGGCATTGAGGCGGGTTAGCAGGCTGATCAAAGCCCTTCTCCTGTTGGGGTCCGACAGCAGTCCCATGTTGTTGTCCGTTGCAACGAAATTCCTTGATACACTGGAGGCTGAGGGCAACACACGCACTGTTACACTAAATATCAGCTACACATTGGCAACTGATGAGCGATCCATTTTGATCGAGGCAGAAAACAAACAACAAATGATATATTAAGTTTGATGACGACCCAAAATTCAGATGAAAGATATTTCCATTCAGCTTGAGTTCATAAATCGCTTCCTGCCACCCATTGTCATCCACTGTCAGCTGTGGTTAGCTTGCTGCTAGCTAGCTGAATGGCTTCGCCAGAGTGTAAAAATGTATTAAAATGTTTTCCTCTGCGAAAGTGATCATTATGAATAGTAACGTGGTTCATATGTAAATATCTATCATCATTATATGCATGAAGACAAACCTCTTTCCAGTTTAAAGCCGGTCACATCCACCTGCAGAGGTGGGACTTCTGAAACCGCTGCTAAATGTTTTCAATTTCCTTGTTCCTGCGGAAACATTACTGCGGCGGACCAGCTTCCGGTGTGAAAAAGGGAATAATATAAAACCAGAGCCACAAACGGCTCTGAATAAAACTATTCCCACTGAATAAATCTAAAATGTTTGTTTTTTTAAATACAAAATAAATAAATGTTCTAACAATTTTACATTAAATTGACCCAGAGATATAAATACATTTCTCGAAAAAAGTAAATTAATTAAAAAATGTCTTAAACCATTGGTGTAACTATTAAAGGCCAGATTTGTGCTTTTATAAATAATAGAAACTTAAGGACTTATTTTATTTGTTTGAGTCCAAAAAACAAATAATTCAAAATCTTTTGTATCTGAGGTTATTCTTCCATGGTTATCATTATGTTTAATTTAGGGTCGAGGATTGTACCTTTAAAATCTTACATTAAACTTGAAGAATGTTCATGCTTGTTGTCTGGACTTTGAATGAAGGACAAGACTTAAGTGCAACTGCTCACATATGATCAAACAACACACCAATAATGCAAGGTTTATATATTTATTAATAGCTTCAGCACACATAGACTGTACAAAAGTATAATTGTCATGGATACATAAAAAAAACATTCAGTCCACATTTTCTTCCCATCATGCCTCTCCATTCAGTTCAAGAACACTTTCCAGCCTGAAACCAAATCCACAGTCTAGATATTCATTCCTCTTCGCCCATCACTCTGCAGAAGGCACAGAAGCTTCTTGGAGATGTTGCCGCACCACCTGATCCAGCACCTTGCTCACACCTTTACAAGCTGTCATGGCAGCTTCGATCAGAGCCTCTAAGTGATCCTGATGTAGTCTGGCGTCCATCTGCAGCAGAGCGATCTGTCCCCCCCGGGGCAGCAGTGCTAAGGCCAGAGAGCTCACTCCTCCACCTTCCTCTGCATAGCAAAGGTCAGCGAGGGGCGTCTCATCCACGAACCCGACAGTGCAGGCACACACATAGTCCCTCATGGGGATGCCTGCGTCAATCACCGCCAGAGTTGCAGCATTCACACACACGCTGTAGTTCCCGCCGTCTGACTGCAGAATCTGTTTGGAAAGAAAGATTCTGGTTTCAGCACAAATAATAAATGTCTGTAGTTTCTTAATCCCTTATTTCTTGCTCATCATTTACCTTGACATAGATATCTATTTGGGAGCGTGGGTAGAGCTGGGTCATCACAGCGGCTTCAAACGTCTGCTTGAGGTGGAGGCTCATCTCAGTGGACTTGCGGTCCCCGTGGGGTCTCCTCTTCCGCTCCGCCGTGCTGAAGGTGGCCATGCTGTACTGACAGTTGATAACAGCTCGATCATGACGAATCCGGCTGCGTGCGCCTCGTACCTAAGGGTCGACAAATACATCAACACTTCTGGCCTTCTCCATTCAACGTTCAATGATTATACACAGCACTTTATCAGGTACACCTGTAAAATGTAATGCAATCCAATATAAAAGTTAAGCCATACATTTTTCATAAACAAAAAATAATAATTTTAAGTTAACACCATCATAGAGCTATTAAGTTAACTATATGTTTATTATTGATTTGAGGTTGACATATGCAGTGATATTAAACTAAACTACTTAATGTGATTTTATATAATACTTGCATGGGGGAAACACATTTCAAAGTTTGTACACTTCAAATAAGAAACATTTGAAAATACATCCCTTTGCAGGACGTTTTACAGATACTAGTCGTTATAAGATTCGAAGACCAATAATTTGGTAGAGTTGTTGGACTGGACTTCTTTCAATAGAATGTAACCATAGTAGCCTATGTACCTGAAAAGATGCCCAGGGATTGTATTGTTATCAAAACATCTCTTTAAGCTTATATGAGTTGTGTGATATTGATTTTAACCGTTTTGTCCAGCCTAGACAATTCAAATGTGGGTGGGGGAAACAGAATTTAGGCAGTCGTATATTTTGAACTGTGTGATAACTTATGATAGGCATCAGCGGAAGTGTATATCTTCAAAACACGATGAACTGTCCAACACAACAACAGCCTGTATTGTTTTGCATGACATTTTCTCTTGACACATGCAAATAAAAACATTTTTTTGTCTAACACATGAAACTTTATTGTACCAATAACCGTAATCAATTTTGCCAGATTAAACCCGTCCTGCATTACCGCTATTATACATGCTTGCTGTTACAGTTGGCTAACCCTCTCCATCCACAGCTACTCACTTCATGCGGCCCGTACACCACAGCCAGAGCCTTGGTGTTTCCCTGCTCTAAATACGCCGAGC
This sequence comes from Trematomus bernacchii, assembly GCF_902827165.1. Lineage (NCBI taxonomy): Eukaryota > Metazoa > Chordata > Actinopteri > Perciformes > Nototheniidae > Trematomus > Trematomus bernacchii. The sequence continues at coordinate 2,392,649 of NW_022987689.1, read as the reverse complement.
CGTCCGCCTGAGCGAACACACCCATGCGGGCCTGAAACTTCCGCAGCTCGGTGGCTTTTCTTCCATCTAAACGGTATCCCTGGTCCGACAGCAGCTCCAGACCCGCCATCTTTCTGAAAAGTTGGAAACGCAACGCCCCACGTGTCTGACGCTGTACTACATTACCCATAGACCAACGCAATGGAAGGACTACGGCAAAACAAAAGGTCCAAATTCACGAGATTCTTTTTTGCCACAACTGTCAATCATCATATTAAAAATATACAGTAGGCCTATATATACATTGCAATCATTTTTAAACAATACAAATTAATTGTTTGCATAGTGTGGTTTAATTGAGCATCAATACCGCATTAATTATATATTGTACTAATAGTTTTAGTTATATAAATAAATGACTAAATAGCCAGACGGGGTTATATCCTCGCAAAATTGTCGGCATTTATTGTTTTACAAATAGTGTAAAAAATCTATTTTTTGTAAGTGCATATACTTTAACGACTTATTTTCCCTTTTAATGAGTTGGTACCAAATTGTTAATATATGCATTTCCAGGCATGCAGGTTTGCTCTAATTAGCTGACTCTTAAATGCTTATTGTTCTGGGGTCCTACCATGTCTGGACTATGTGGATGAGTTGGGACATGGCTATACAATTTCTATGCAAGTGTTCAAATGAATCGAATGTCAGTCTGACAATGCATGGAGAGTATCACAACGTAAACACTTTTAAAAATAAAATTTATTAGCATCTCTAATGTGTATAAATAAAAACATATATGAAACAATGTATATACGTATGATGTAATGAGATTAACAATAACAGGGTTACATGTGATACAAAGGAGCAGTCTTTATTTTAGCCAGTGTATTGTGAGGAAAACTGTACCTTTAAATCAAGCCTTCAAATATGCATACCTATAAGTTGCAAATCTACATTCTTTGATAAGAATGAAACAGAAATCTGTCAGGGGTTGTAACAGGGAGAATATGGTGAATATGCAGTTTTGCGTTCCTGTTTTTTAAGATTTTAAAACATCTTTGATTTAATACATTACAAATTCTGTACTTTTAAGGTTTCACTGACAATGTCGAGGCACAGAGCCTCAACACTATTCACACCGACGTTCTCAACTTAACATTACACTCAATAAAAATCCTCAAAAGGATTCCACTTCACTCTTTTCCGTTTACTGAAGTCACATTGTTCCACAGACTCGTAACAAAGGTCTTTATACGCAGACCTGAAATCTAGGGACAATATGACTATAATGTTAGACACAGCGACAAAAGAAAAGTTAGATACCAAATGACAAACTTTACATGTGACTAACAGATCCAAAAGGATCAAACAAACAACTGGATTTGCATTTGACCAATGTAACAAGGTTTGTCATTTTCTGCGATGGCTTGCTGTGCCTGGGTCAGAATACCAAGAGGACAGTGAATGGATACTTTCGTGGGAGCCTCAGGACTTGGCTCTCTAGGCAAAAAGCAAAGAAAGGAAAGGACCTTTCTTCTTGTGTCACCCAAAGTTGTCTATTTGGTCATGCTTTTAACACTCAACGTGTTCAAATGTCTTAAAAAAACTGACAGATATGCACATAGGACGAATGCTACCTCTGAAAGCTGGCCAGAATTTTTTTTTATAATAGCTAATGTGATTTGTAACAGACCATAAAGCACACACCGCTGACAACTGGAGGGAATAGCTTACAACCCAACTGTCACCATGTCAGTTACAATGTGTGGACTATTATTGGCCATTGTCTCAGTTTTTCCTCATAAATTGAAAAATATCACATTTTAAAAGGGGAGAACAACATCTTAGACTAACTGCTTCAAAGTAAAAAAAACAAAACGGTGGATAGGTACAAAAAAAAAGAAAAGAAAAAGTGGTGTGTCTGCTTTAATACGCAGGTGTACGTGACAGTGAGAGGTTATCGGCACCCAAGGATCATGGCGACCTCATTCAGCCTTATGGAATGAAGGGACTATGTAGTAGATCTGAAAAACGATGGTCTCTGCTCCATCCCAAGTCTTTAGAAGAGTGCAAAGATCCCCTTATTTCCCTGATATATCCATGGTAACGCATCCTAAAACTCTGCAAACTCCTTCCCGCATTTTTCCGTTACAGAAACGCGGATTTCTTCCTCCTCGTAGTCGTCGAAGTTGCTGGTGTCCCCTGGGCCTCTGCACTTTGGTATGAACGGAGCTTCCACCTGCGAGAACAAGAGTAATACATATTTTAATAGCCAGAAGAAAGGAGATAATTGATTTCTCCGAGGAAGGACAGATTGTCTTCCAGAGAAATCGTCAAAAAATGTTAAGTAACCTACCTTAAAACAATGAACCTTCTAGTATAAAACTGGCATGAATGAATGATGTTAACACTGAATTAAAGTTTAAAAGGCTCCGTGTTCTTTAAACAAAGCTTTTTGAGACCTTTAGGGTATAAAACTCTCTTCCTTTACACAGACAAATTAGGGAGAACTGGTCCAATAATTTTTATGAAACTCTCCAAAGCCACCATACTAGACCCACTTTCAGCCAGTTTTATTTATTTTTGTGAATTAAAGAAGGCTTCTTCCTGGTTCACAAAGAAGTGCAACGCCATAGATTTTTTCAAAAGAGAAAGTATGAATGTGTGCGCCACCTACATTTCTAAATAATCATGTCTTCCCCTCTTGACAGCAGGATACTTTCCCACCTTCAAGTGTTGCAAGTTCAAATGTTATAAACACTTTTGCCTTTGGATATGGTCAGACCACACTTTGTACAAAGTGGTCCATCTCAAGAATACCTCAGCATTAGCATGGAATAGCTCAAATCAAAGATTTGGTTTTGCATATTTCAGTAAACCTTGCCTTGATTGAAAACTATTACGTGATGTGTTTTTTCCTATGGTTTTTTCACAATGATTAACCATCAAAAGTAGATTTTTAGATTTACCACCGTTTTCACGTTTTCTGTTTTTCAGATTTGTCTTTTAAGGCCCCTACACACCAAGCCGATTTCGGCCGTCGATAGATGTCTGGCCGTCGATGAGCGTCCTGTCGCCATACTCAGATTGGTGTGTCCCGCACATGGATGTATAATAAGAACCCACACCGTCGTGTCTTTTCGGCCGTGCCGACACCTTCCGCCCCCGATTCAACATGTCGAATCGGGGAGCTGTCTGAAAAATAAATCACTCTGATTGGCTGTTCAGCTTAGCGAATCAGTGCATGAGAAGCGAAACGGAAGTGAAGAAGGCACACAGACGGCTATTATTTTTCATTTTAATCTCACCTGGACACAAGAATTTATTTTACATCATGGCGATCTGGAATGAAGAAACCGAAGACCAACTCAGTTGCCACGTAATTTGCTGCCACACTTCCTGCATGAGGTGGACAATAGCTTCTTCAAGTATTTAACGGACAGGACCCTGGACGATGTGGCTATTATTTTTTTATTGTAGGCTTATTACTTACTATTTTCATCTTATTGTATTTTAGTCGATTGTTTACATTGTACAGTTCTACATTTGATAATAAACCACTTTTTACCGCTACTGCAAAATACAAAACTTTATTTCGTACCTTCATACTACAGCCATTAGATAAAATTAGCTATACTACAATAAAAGCCAGAAGATACAGATGTACATGATGATACATAATTTGCCTGTCAGTGTTATGATGTTGTATATGAATATAATCTTGGATTATACATACTGATGCATGGAATGTGGTAGCAGCAGTACTTTAAGGTTGCCAGCCACAATGCTTAAATTGTTTCTTTCTGCTTCAGAGAGCTGAAGTTTGTATATATCACGCAGTCTGTCTTCCGGTTGCCTCTTTTGAATGACGAATACACACTACTCTCGCCTGCTGGTAAGGAGAGTTATTGCCACTCACGCATGCGCAATTCGTACGTGCTACTTGGCCGTCGGCTGAAGTCTTTGCGGTGTGTTCCAGTGCGACTGTTGGCCAAGACGCAGAAGACGTGAGGCGACACAACAGTCGTGTTCCGTCGGGACGTGTTCTTTGGTGTCAGCTTGGTGAGTAGGGGCCTTTACACATTTCAACATGTTTCTAAATCAACACCATTTTTTTTAAATAAACCATTTCATCAGCCTTTTCTCATTACAGTTTTTGACGGAGTGAAGTTCATACTCTCTGAGACCAAGGCTTGACATGCCACAAACAGAAGTCTTCAGTGTACTGTTTCTGCAAAGCAGTCAGTCCACCTCCCTCGACTCTGTGTTTACTAAACACGTAGTGTTTGGCTGTCTGAGAATAGTCAATGAAGGTGGAAAGATACAGGAAGACATGGCTTTAGCTGGGATTCAAAACATAGATGGGTGTGTTCGTGTGCAGGCCAAGCCACCCGAGGTCCTTTTCAAAGTTCAGGCCAATGAAAGGTTTATGAAGCTCAAGTAACTCAAAATGTGTCATCACTAACCCCTTAATGTAACTTAATGGAGAGATGAATTAAAATGACAATTTATTTATAAATGTGCAGATAACTAAATAACATCAAATGAATCTGATCACTTATCGGTACAGCTGTGGCTATTTTTGCTCTTCTCATCTTTCTTTCATTTAAAAAAATACATGTATTATTGAGGAAAGATTTAGTCCATGTCTACCATAAAAGTAAATTCAATCAATTTGATAACTATATAGACTTAGTAATTATCAACAGTAACAAATAAACATTGTGAAAACTAAAAAGATTACATTGAAAATCAAAACACCTTTTGCAAAAAAATAAATGACAGTCTGAGGTTGATACAGCAATCTTAAGGATGCCAAATGTACTTCACCAAATAGTGGCCGTAAACATACATTATAGTGTCCCAGATTTTTCTGTCAGTTGAAGCAGCTATTTTTCACCACCAGTAACTGTAAAGCATGTGGTAAACACTAAATAAAGGAAGAGCATCAATAGTTTAAGCAAAAAAGTAGTATGATTGTATAAAGATTAAAGGTTAAACACAATCAGCAGATCAATGGAGTTCTAGCCTGAGCTTAATATGTACTTTGATTAATCGAAGAGCTCCATTATCATTGTCACCCTGCAAAATGCCATGTAGCTCACAGCCAGCAGAGGAGCTGAGTCACTTCTAAGTGAAAAAACAACAGCACTGGATTGATGAACTGTCCTCTGATAACTTCCCAGAAACAAAATAGTATAAAACAATACAGTCGAAGCATCGTGGCTGGGAATCTTTCAACTACCAAATAAAAAAAATCACTATCAACAAATCAATATCTAATTAACTTTTTTAAAAGAGGTAACAGTGTTTGGTGTGACCACAAAATGCTCTTGGTATCTTGCCTTTCTCTCGTAGATTGCGATCCAGTCTGTTGTGGCGAACCATTTGTGGCCTTTGATGTCGTTCACTCCGTTCTTCAGGTTGCCGTAACGTTTGGTCAGATCCACCTGCAGCAGGTTTCTCAAAAGGTCCTTCAGGTCGGAGCTGAAGTGGGACGGGAATCGTACCTAGAGAGAAGAGGACAAACCTTTCTTAGAAAAACGTTTTAACAGTTAAAAAGGGAGATGGGCTAATTTATCATCTATTGGTTGAAACTAGACGGTTGTCAGCTTATCCGCCATGACTGGTCATCATCTTTCAGTCTTGCCAGTCAAATGAACAGACAAAATGGTTAACCTTGCACAAACGGTAACGTCAAAGCCTTACTCATACAACATGACGCCCCAGTGGAATTTTTTCAGACATAAAGCTTGCAATTACTCCGCAAGTCCAAAATAAGCCAAAAAACAAGGTTTTCACAGAAGGTCCTGATATTGGTGCAGTTTATAAGAAAATGTCAATTATGTAATAGCTAATGTTTTATTATTAAACCTAGAATCAATTAAAATATAATATAAAATGTTCCATTAAAAAAGAAATTACAAAATGTTTGTGTATGCTGTCAATATATGGTTTGCAAAGTTAGAAATCCAAAACGACAGGTCTGACAATTGCACTTTACATCTCTAGATGAATATCTGGGTTTTGTACATGCACACCTATATCTGTCTTTTTCCCAAACCATAAAAAAGCACAATTAAAAGGGTTTCATGTAAACGTATCCAAAAATGAAAAAACCTTACCTTTCCAGACACGATCTTCTCATAGATCTGAATGGGCTGATCTGCAAAGAATGGAGGGTATCCAGCTGCCATTTCGTAGATGAGGACTCCGAGGGCCCACCAGTCCACGGCTTTGTTATAGCCCTAACAAGAAAAGAGACAGATATTGCTGTTACTTCATTGTTAAGACGTCCTTTACATTTGTGCTACCAAGTGCCTACACTGTTGGATCTGTGCATTTAAGATAACTGTAAAAGTGTCCATACTTTGCTGAGGATGATTTCTGGTGCCAGGTACTCCGGTGTCCCACACAACGTCCAGGTCCTGCCTTTTACCCGCTTGGCAAATCCAAAGTCTGTCACCTTTAAGGAGCATATATACAATGCATGGGTCAAGTGTCGCCTTATAAGACAGAGCAGCATTATGTTTTGATTTGTTGTCGTTGTTGTAGCTCACCTGAATGTATCCGTGGTGGTCAATGAGAAGGTTCTCAGGTTTCAGATCTCTGTATATGAGATCTAGTGAATGGAGGTACTCGAATGTCAGCACTATCTGGGCGGCGTAAAATCGAGCATGTGGTTCACTGTAGAGGAGGAGGAGGAGGAGGAGAAGGGTGGTGACTTCTCTGTAGCAATCTCACGAACAAATCAATGTATGTTATGACACACGGCAGAAAATAAAAGATTATCTCAAGATTAAATTCAATATTTGGACACTGTGTATTTGTATGGATTTAGTTGATGACAAAACTAACCTGAACCTTCCAATTCGTCTTAGGTGTGAGAACATCTCTCCTCCTGGAACGTACTCCATCACCATGTACAAGTTGGAGTTGTCCTATAAGAAAAATCAAAAATAAACTTGCTCCAAAACTGAATAATGGAATTTCAGTTACGATAATAAATGAATTAAAAAAAGCACACTGTACCTTAAACGCGTAATCGAGTCTGACGAGAAAGGGGAAGCTCACAGCCTGTAATATCCTCTTCTCGTTTAGTGTGTGTTCTATTTGCTTGAGTTTCACCACCTGACCGATAACAAGAGATAAGATGACCTTGTCGGGGAAATCTGAAAGCAGCTTTTAGTTTTCTATTTATTTATTTTACTTGTGTCCCCTACAAATCAACACAAACACATTTTAATGTTATTTTAGGCAGATAAGGGGGTTAGTGTATTAAGTGTAAAGACTTTTATCTAGTGGAAAATGTTCCATGAGGCCTAACTCTGGCTCCCACTGACCTTTTGCTTGTCCAGTATTTTCATGGCAAAGTATTGCTCTGTGCCTTTGTGTTTCACCAGCATGACTCTTCCAAATGAGCCAGTACCCAGGGTCTTTAATCTCTCAAAGTCATCTAGGCACGTTGTGCTCTGTGGAAATAAAACAGTTTGTTAGCCTCTATGGACGTAGTAGCTACGGAAAATTGTGTTTAAATCATTTGTCCTTATTCCCACCTGTGCTGGGCATTCCCATTTCCGTAAGAAATCTTCTTTGGCTTTGGCTAGAAACTCTTTTACTACAAAACGAAAGAGCACAGACAGATACAGTTAGCATACACTCGTCTAGTGAAAAAGCTGGATTATTTACATTAAAAAACACATTTGAGTTCAAGATTAAACTGGCAAAAATACCAAATGCTATCATACTAAAAAGGGGATAGTTAAAATATGTCGGAAATTACATTTAAACTGTAAATCAATGGATAAAAACATGGGCAACGTCAACTCTCATCTGGATATACATTGGATGTGACTACCAACACTTTGCTCTGAAGAGATATGACAAGACACAAAACACAAGACAACAAAATTCAAGACTAGTGATGCATGCCAAGACACTCAGGATATTCTGTTATTTAGTAGCCTTATTCTCAAAAGGAAGGGGGGAAAACAACACTTATAATTACAGGGTAAGGTTCTTTGGGCATCTTGTGCATAGATACATATTACAGTATGGGGGAAGGCTATTAAACACAGCAGAAGAAATGGTAATCAAAGACAAACCAATGTATGGAAAATCCAGATTGAGAGAATGAGGATAACAAAAACACGGACTTATTATCAAAGCACACAATAAAGGCAAGCACAACTAGCAAGTATTATGAATAAAAACGAATGTCGTTCTGCCATACTGGTCATCTTTGGGAGGAATGAGCATACCAAAAGTCTCTATTGATCACCAAGATTTTGCAGGAACAACCACCCAGATGGATGGGATGATACGGAAGAGAAGACAGAGAGAAATATAGAGTTCATGTACATAACAACAAGTATAACAGATCAACAAACATGAAGATATGTAGTGAATAAAAGAGACAGGAATGAAAACAGAGTTGACAATCACCCGAGGAATTTAAACATAGACTGACAGTCTACTGCGGTATTTGAGGAACAGGTGTAACAAAATGGCATGAAGCCGAGATTCAGTCGTGCATATTAGGTCAGATGGACAAGATAATGCTGCATGCTAGAGAACAAACTATTGCAAATCTATATTACACAACAAAGATTTAAAAGAATGTATGAAGCCTATAATGAGAGTTTTTTTCCTGCGTTTTAATCTGAGAATGTCTCTCCTGATAATAGTTTTGAAGCTATGAGGAATTCTTGGAGAAAGATAGAGTTGAATCAACAATATAGTTCATATAAAAACGATCTGCAACTATTCTGATAATTGATTGCATTTTAAATAAAAAAGGGAGACAAACATTTCATAGTTTTAGCTTCTCGATTGTCAGGATCTGCTGCGTGTGTGTCTTATGTAGGAATGAAACTATTATCCATACTATCAAAATAAAAAATAAAAAATGTATAATTTTTTATTTTATATATAGCACCAAATTGCAACTAATCTATATCTACTGTCACTTTTCACATTGAACATGTACTCTTTTATTAAATCAACTAAACGCTTTCATTTTAAGTTGTGAGTTTAGTGTTTTTGACCCTAAGAAACACTGATGCATCAATCAATAACAATAATCCACAGCTCCTCTCTCTGCTCCAGAGGATTTAAAACATATATATCCCAATGCAGCACCCCCCCCAAAGCAGTAAACCTAGGGGAAACACTGAATACTATTATACTACTGTACTATTATACAATTACAACACTACTATATCAATACACCAACCTCTACTATATATATACTATCTACAAAGGCGATGATGTCCGACCAACCGTCCTCAAACCTCAAGATATTCTTATCTTTGGCATTGGCATTCTTGCTTGAAATAGTTAATACATTAAGGTAATTTACATTTTAAAAATACTACACAGACTAATCACTTTAGCAACAAACCTTTAACATGGTAGGCAGCTCTGGTTTATACTGACTGATTAAAGAAAATAACGTGCAGATTGCTTGAAATTGAAAAAAGTTAGTTGCAAGGCAACAAAACAACATTAATTATGACTTAATATCCCCTATCCACTCACAGAAACTTTAAACAGTTAAATAATATGAGGGTATTTTTGTCCCAACAAATGTCTCTCCAACATTTGGTACCTAGGGAGACAAACAAAATGGTCCGAAGCCAGCACAGTTGGCCATCTTGAAAGCAATGCCAAAATCCGGACAAGCATAACATGGTTCAGTTATGTCGGCCTGTTCTGTTACACAACAGAGTGAAACACAATACACGGGCACAGTGAAATAAAATAGGTGTCATGATGGCAGCTGTTTAATTTCCCTGTGCAAGCGTGACTGCCTTGGTGCTACTGGCAGCTATATACAGTAAACACAGGTACTCCAGTGTATATATACAACTCCGTAGGCCCCCAGGTCGTCCTGTCAGAGCGACTACGCACCACACAAATCTGCAGCTCAGGGCACAGTGTCAGCTTAAACGGGTTTAACAGTTAGCCCCAGCGCAGGATCTAGGGATCATAGTTACACTCAAAAGATATGCGTGGCACAAAGGGAAGTATTGCTGATCTGATCATCTCTGTCTGTCTGCGTGTCTCTGGCTGGCACTGCTCACTGTGCCTGCCTGCATGTTCTTTCTCAACAGGTCAATAAATCTCAGGGAAGGTATTTCACTGCATCATAAAGTGAGGCTACTCCAAACAAACGAATCGTGTAACTGAACAGACAGTACTCTGTGTGTTTTTAAGATAATACAAATAAATGAAGGTAGTTTCAGTGACGGATTTCGTGCAATCAATTCTGTAAAACAACAACACCCACAGCTTTTATGTTTACAGCCAGGTATAGGGGAAACATTAGTGATTTATCACTCAGGAGGATGCTCAATGATGACCAGCTGCACACATCAAAGTATACCAGCACAAAGTAACACTGTCCTAGCCCCAGTTACGTCAAACCTTTCAAAGCTTGTAATACCCCTTATCCTCTGACGAAGGTCTCATGACAAGCCGCTCCAGTCAATGACGAGCTCAATGAGAGAAGTCAGCCTTGATGGACCTCTACCACGGCAAGATTAGAAAAAGGGGCTCTAAATAAACACAAGTGTCACAATACAAGTGTTTCTGTCTGAGCGGGTGTGCATATGCTGGGAAGACACTAGTAGGTCCCAGTTTTATGAATGGAAAGAGCACATTTGTCATTTCTTCACCATATTTGGTCAGGGTGCTGTGCAGTAAGAAAGCTTTGTTTATGTAGCCAAGAATAAGATGTGGCAGAGAAGACAGAGGCAGAAACAATCCCACACTGCCTTTAAGTTAAATGTATTGGTTATTTAAAACAATAAGTACAGTAAGACTCTTATACTGATTTTTATTAAGTAAAAGGGGGGATGATGAGATGATGCTAATTTGGAGACGTTTAGTCTAAGGGTTTAGATAGTAATCGACAAAACACGCCACGGCTAACTGTGTGTGTGCAGGCCTGAACAGCTACGACCATCAAGAGGCAATGAAATGACAGGGGCCTTCTGAGGGCTAATCCCCCTCCCCACAGCTAAAGTTAGCAGGCTAGCTGGTCATCAAACTGGGTCTTTCTTGTGCTCCAATTGCCATGCAAACAACCCTTTTAACGCGTGAAATCATCAATAAGGGGATTTATCGATACCTATTGATTTCACGGCGCTGTAACAGGCTTTAATGGGATGTTAACACTGTCAACGCTCCCCCTGCTCCCCACCCCCTTGCAGCCAAGAAAACCACAACATCCACGGGGTCTTTATGCTAACAGCTAACTTAGCTAGGCCATTTGTTTTACTCATGTAACGTGCAAAAATCACACCAAAAAAATTCCAAGCTTTGACAAATATCGACACGTAAAAAGGGCGAGTGTTTTGCAGCGCTCTTTGGATAACAGTGCGGGGGATGACGGACGCACGGCCCTCCCCTGCTTTCAACAATACTGTACCACAGTTTCAGTGTAATAACAGGCTAGCTACCGTTATTGAGGAGGGTTCATAAATGTAACATAAAACACAGTTAAAGCCCAAAAACTCACCGCTCTCCAGCTCGTTGCCCTTCTTGGCGGTGGCAGCGTTCCCCATGGTGTGGAAGACACGGCGGTCGCTCCGACTGAGAGGAGATGGCGGTGGCTAGCTAACACTTCTTCCTACAGCTGATATCCCCCTTTTAAAAAATAGGGGAAAAACCCAAACCGATGCAAATGTTAAGTCGGTTCAAACGTCAGGAAATACAGTCGAGTATCCCTTCCAGCGACCCCCCTCTGTCTCTCCCTCTCCTTCTTCCCTGGGACAGATTTCCGCTGTTGCAGGTTCAGGAGTGTGGTTGACATGAAGCTAGCGGTCACTTGTGTCTCAGCTGCTCCCCCCCTCACCCGCAACACTCAGCTGCATTCACGGTGCGCTGAGAGATGTCTGTGTCAAGATACCAAAACTTGTCTTGCTTCCGCAGTTTTGGAGCATCATGATTGCATTTACAGATATGAATGACATTCAGGTACACGTTTGCGTGACTTAACTAGAGGGTTATTATAACTCAGGCAGGCAGAAATGCATGTTATTTTTTGTATTTGTATTTTGTTGGCTTATCCAGCTGTTAATGGATTCAAAGGGGCCTTCAGGAGTGTTCGTAGGGATATAATAAGCTGTGACTAGTAGCCTATGCAGTGGTGGAAGAAGTCCATATTTATAGTAAAAATAGCAGTGGTGTAATGTAACTAATTTGCTACACTAAGTACATTTAGTACTTAAGTACAATGTTGAGGTATACTTTACCTGAGTAATTCCATTGTATTTTACTGTGTACTTATATTCGACTACAATAGGTAAATTGTGAACTTCTACTCCACTATATTTATGTGAAACCTTTAGTTACTTTTCAAATGTTTATTAATGATTGGAATTATATTCAACACTTAAATAAGACTTACCTGGAGACTGGAGTAACATTCACAAGCAACCCTGCAGCATACATAGATATTAAAGGTCACCTATTATATTGTTTTTCATCAATATATTACAGGTCTCAAATGCATACAAACATGTCTCTGAAGTGTTTGGCTCAAAATACCAAACAGATCATGCATTGTAGCATCCCATAAACCCCTCAGTTTCAGCCCTGTTTCAAAAGAGCTGATTCTCTGTCTGTTACTTTAGATGAAAATAAGGTGCCACTCCCAACGCCCCTCAAATGGGGGTACGCGGACCCCTAGGGGTACGTTGGAGTACTGCAGGGGGTACGCGAGATTTATTTTATGATAATGAAAAAAACAAAATAAGTATTGCATTTAAACAAACTACTAATAGTAGATTAACTACTTTATTCAAAAGTTTACAGTAATTCTGGATAATAAAATGGGAAAAATAAACGGGGTGCTCTCTTTTCCTCTCCCTCTCCTGACAGCCCGTCAGTCTCGTGCAGCTCGCTGAACCTGTAATAAGTGACCCGACAGTAAAGAATAAATATATTTATAACTAGTTTAGCTAGTTCCAGAGTAGATAAACTAACTAAGTGTGTTAGGTCTAACTCTTAGTGTATTTTGCTCCGCTAAACGGTCCGTCACAGCGGATGGAGCTGTGATCCGGAAGAGCTGCGTATTCTCCGTCAGCAGCAGCTGATCTGATCTCTGATCTCTCTCTCGCGTCCGGTTATACTTCACTCACGTTTATGTCGAAATCTATCAGATCTAGCTAGTTCTAGTGAATTATATGACTGCCTGCTTATCAAAGGACCTAAACAATAAGCGTTGCTTGGCAACGGCGTGTGGCCGCAAAGTATAAATCCCATGCTCATAAAATGCTCATATATTTTTTTTCTCTTCATTCCCCACGCCCCAACATAAATAAATAAATATACCAATTTTAGGAAAAGTAACGAAGTTTGAGCAGTGTGGGTTTTATATTAACAGTTACACATATTTCAAAACGCGAAGTGTAATAACTGCAGTTGCCTCCCTGTCAGAATGACAAAGATCCTCAGTGAAGCACAAGCCCATGTTTCTCACTAAATTGTAAGTACAACTTATTAAAAAGATAAGTTCAATGCAACTAATGTCGTCTTAGTGTTATTGCATGATGTTAAAATTGGTTTGCCATGAATTTAGTGATGGATTGTAAACATTTGAAATGTAGCATTTAAGTGTTTCTCAGTTACAATGTTGTTGTTTAAATAAATCAGACACTGATGGTGCAGCGCTGTACTGTACCTCTTTATATAGGCATTTTTTCCCTAACAAATAGTTGTTTCGCTGATCAGGGGGTACTTGGCTGAATTTTTTTTTCAAAGGGGGTACATTATTGAAAAAAGTTTAAGAACCACTGCTCTAGGAGGAGATTCAGGCCCCGGCTCCACGAGGACAAATACGGCAAAACGCATCGGAGTAACGCAAATGCAACCGCAAAAAACCTTCCGTCCCCACGCAATATACACCGGATTGTGTCAAGCTCCACGAGACGGCTCCGTTTACATCCAAACGCTGGAAAAGCTGCAGTACATATGCCGAGCCTGTACGTGGCGCTGTAACTTCCTCCACAAAAGCAGCAACTTCCTCCACAAAAGCAGCGAAGAAGAATGGTTGTCATGGCTGCACTTCTGTGTATTCTCCGCGGTGGGGGCCGACAGAACCGGGCAGAGTTTTTCGCCGGTCAGCGTGTGTTAAAGTTTAAATCTTCCGGACAAAATTATAAAAGTGCCGGTCAAAGGTCTTCATTGTTATTTATTGAGCTTTAAAACAAATGAATAACGACGATATACTGATATATAATCATCAAATACACGGAGCCTGTCTCTTTTTCCTCTCTTCTGACAGCGTCAGTGTCTGTCTCATGCAGCAGCTGATCCTGTAATGAGTGACCCGACAGTAAAAATGAACATATTTATAACTAGTTTAGTTTGAGAGGTAATTAAAATAGCTAAGGGTGATGATCTGACTTGAAGTGTGTGTTTTGCTCCCGCTGCATCACAGCGGCAGGAGCTGCGTGTCTCCGTCCTGTCAGATTAGACTTCACTCGCGTTTATGTCCATATCGAGATAAAGATAAATAATCTGAATTCAAGGAGGAGCTCCTGTAGATGTTGCACAAAGAACTGTAGCATGGTCAGTAGCGACTGGAGCACGATAGCAACCCTGCGGGGGAGAGGCGGGGCTATGAAAACGAATGACCGTATAGGCGACTCCACGGCCTCGTTGGACCCCCCAGAGCGCTCCGTTCCCAGATCTATCCACCTTTGGACCCGTTGTCGTTTGCGGGGTCTGTTTCTACGTTTCCCTTTACGGCCTCGTGGAGCTTAGAGGGCTATACGCATGAGAAATATGCGGATTCAACCCGTTTTCGTCCTCGTGGAGCCGGGGCCTCAGGTGATAAGGGGGGGGAGGGGTTACCTTGGTTGGTTATTGGCTAATGGTTACACAAGCCAAAAAAACCTTATGACATCATAAAGTGGCCAAAATCTGATCAGCTCATTTTAGGACAGGTCAATAAGAGAGCGAATCTTTTTTTCCTGAAACTTTCAGAAACTCTTAACGCAGAGGGGACACATATTTATGTATAAAAGACATAGAAAAGTAGATTTTGCATAATAGGTGACCTTTAAAACTAGCTGCACCTTTATCAGCTTTGATAACATATTAATGCATCAATAATTATATTTTAACTGCAGGACTTGTGCTTGTATTGGAGTATTTGGTATTGCCACTTTTACCTAGTCCTTTAATCATAATCTTCAAAAGTAAAAAATAAGAGTCAAAATATGCTTTAATTGAATAACCATATATTATATTATTGGATCATTATAGGTGATGTATTAATATGCTCATCAATGTAATGGTACAATTGTTAAATTTGAAGCTAAGTTTGTAATACTCTATATGCTGGTGAATGGCTGAACCTATAATACTAATCTTTTATTGGTTGATTTTGACACATATGAAACATATGCTTCGATTATTCTATTATATCATTACTGAGTTGCAATTCTATGTATGTATGTATACATGAAAAGCAAGAAGGACTTGAAATATAAAGTATTTAAAATTTTAAAGAGAACCAAAAATTAAATAAATAATAAACTCCATCAAAAATGTAAATGTTCATCCAGGAACAGTGATGGAAGAAGTCAAATCAGTTTGATTTAAATTGCCCAAAAATACAAATCACAAATCCTCAGATTACTAAAGTAAACGTAAAACAACAACAAAACTGAAACTCCATTATAAGTCAAAGTTCTGCATCAACAATAAACACTATTCATTAGATTTTTGTGGGAAAGATTCAGTCTGAAGTTTTTAGAAAAAAATGATGTTTGACTATAAACACAACTTTTTGTTGAAAAATCAAACAATTAGTTGATAAATAGCATTTAAAACAATCCAAAGGCAAAACATAGGCCAGATCTAATTGAGAATAAATTAAATCACTTGTATTATATCCTAAACTTACAACTTACAAATCTGCTTTTGAAAGAAATAAAAAAGTATTTAATTAATGAACATTTAAAAACCCCTTCAAATAAAAGTCATAAAATATGTAAATGTCCCAAAGGCAATATATTTTGCTTTCATTTTCAAGGTAAATTGCAAGAATCTTAGCCACATGGTCAAAATGTTCTGCATTGATAGGCACAGTTTCAATACTCCTCCTTTTGATAGTATTAGTTTTCTCAGAATTGGACCCTTTTAATGATAATAATACATTTTATATAGAGGTGCCTACAAAGCACTCAAGGACACCTACAAAATATTCTAATATCTTCTTCTAAATGCATTCATCCAAAATGTCCTATCTGCATACATTTGCAACATAATGTAATAACTTGGCCCTGCAGCAGACTAAATGGCAGCATTAAATAAACCACAATGAGCCTTTTAGGTAAGCTGTATAACCTTTGTGTTTTGAAGTGGTAAACAATGTAATGCAATTTTAAAGCACTCTTACTTTACTTAAATATTTAAATGTTATGCTTCTTCTTCTGCCCTTATGATACATGTAGTATCACAGCTATGCTGCAAGCTAAACCCGTTAAAGGTTGAAGCCAGCATTTGGCAGCATCTTATGAAACTATTTGATAAAACACAAGAAATGTACTGATAGGTATAACAAAATCAGAAAAGGTGATGTAAAATAAATACAATTGTTAGTCCAAAATAGCCAGTGCTGATACAGTAACAAGGTCCTTGAATACTTAAGAGTATAACTTAAAAATAACTGTTAATAATAAGTTAACTTTACATTTTGATCAAGTAACATTATACAGAATAGTAATTAAAAAGAGTCAAATAGCTACATAACATAATCATGACCAACGGGAACAGTTAGTAGAATGATGTTGCTAATTCTAACATATGGGGGAACAGATCTAAGTCCTGTGTACTCAGCTTAACACTCTCTCATCAGGATCCATTCAGAACACTTTTCAAAGTATTTTCTCTTCTCAGCACCGTCTGTTTACCTGTTTAATATGGATCAATATGTTGGAATCACCCACCTACAGCTTACATCTTATTGACGTTATACTCCCTGAAACCTACATTATCCAATTTGCAGGCAAGACAGTTGTTAAACATTGTTATTCCTACTTTGGCTTAAGTAATTTAAATGCCAATATAAGTCTAGACCAACTCAAACAGAAGAGCAACAGAACAACTTTCAGAGGACTTTGATTTAACATACATATATATTTTTGGCACATGTGTTATAACTTTAAATGACTGGAAGACATGTGTATAGTGTTTCTTATTTATCATATTAGGTAAATATATAGCTGGGGAATATTAGGAAAACAGGGATGACCGCTTTAAGGGAAGACATAGCTTGGTTATCTGTCATCTGTTCACAAAACATGTTTACATATTAAATAAAAGTAATAAACAGTAACAAATGTTTAACATTCTGAAATGGGTAATTCTGACTGAGAAGTATTTATATGATTGATGCATTTAGTACTATATGTTTATACTTGCGCACATATTTGAATGCACAACTTTTATTTAAGTATTTTAAAGACCACTGTAGTTTTTCTTACTGGTTCACTATTTCAGGCCTGTGTGGTCAGATAACCCATCAGCCCAGTGCGGTTAAGACCAACAGCAAGTTTATAAATGATAGGATAACCAGGGGGGATAGGCTTAAGTGCTCAGGAGATAATATAGGGTGCAGGTTACTATAGCTGTGGCGGTTTGGATGGAAACTCTCTCTGCTCAGCCCTATGCAGGGCTGGCGGCTGTGGCTCAGTGGTTAGTGTGCTGGACTTCGAAACAGGGGGTAGCAAGTTCGAGTCCCACTGCAGTCAGCATGTCGTTGTGTCCCTGGGCAAGACACTTCACCCCAAATTGCTCCTGTGGGGATTGTCCACAGTACTGAATGTGTGTAAATCGCTTTGGATAAAAGCGTCTAACAAATGACATGTAATATGTGTGTGTGTGTGTGTGTGTGTGTGTGTGTGTGTGTGTGTACCACCAGCTGCAGATACCATACGTCTAATTATCATCAGCATGTGGGATGGGAGGTTCCTCCTTCACTGACACACGCAGCCAGCTGTCATATTTTGATAAGGTGTCTGATGATGTGTGTTTCCTGTCTGACTGCAGGCTTGCATAGCATGATCAGTCATTACACTGTTCCTCAGGATTATTTATGGATTCTCCCTTGATATGTTACATAAAAAGTGTTAAAAACACTTTATACTTTACTAGGGCTCTAAAGAGTCAAAGTGAAAAATGCTAATCACACATTCCCAGAGTCCATGGTGACCTCTTCACTCTTGTTTTGTTCAACCAACAAGTAAACCCTTAAGATGATCAATTTACAGTTATATGAACAGCAGAAAGTGCTTTTATACCTGCTATTACTAAAAGAGGACTTCAATTAGTAAATTATTATCAAAATAGCAGCATATGAACGATTCCATTTAGCTCTATCGTTTTTTATAGGTTACATTTTTGGGCATGTTGCCCCACAAACCAAATTGATGGTGTTATATATTTCTTTAAAGGTCCCCTATTATACTGTTTTTATCAATATATTATAGGTCTCAGATATATACAAAACATGTCTCTGAAGTGTTTGCCTCGAAATACCAAACGGATCGTGCATTGTAGCATCCCATAATCCCCTCTGTTTCAGCCCTGTTTCAAAAGTGCTGATTCTCTGTCTGTTACTTTAGATGAAAATAAGGAGCCACTCCCCACGCCCCTCTGCGAGATATTTGGTTAAAAAGAACAAAATGGTGCTCTAGGAGGAGATTCATGTGATAAGGTGGGTGGGTGTTACCTTGGTTGGTGATTGGCTAATGGTTACACAAGCCAAAGAATTGTTATGACATCATAAAATCCATGTTTATTCCTGTTAAATGACATGCCAAACTTTAAACTGAATCCAAAACATTACAGAATACTAATCACAATAACATATTTTGCCAAGAAATGTATACTTTTATTCTGGAAGAATGAACGTCCCCCAACATTTAAACTTTTCATTGATCAGATAACACATTTTTTACCTCTGGAGAAAATGACATTGGAAAAATATAATCGTGGGCATATTTTTCAAGCTCTGTGGTTGCCATTGTTTTCTTATTTGGAAAACATATCTGAGATATGACCAGTGATGGAATGGTGCATTCTGTGGCTATTTGTCCTGACGGCCGGAAATACTTGTTATGGTGTTGTCATTGTCTACATTGTCACTGTATTGTATAATTATTTGTATTGTATAATTATTTGTTTGTTTTACTTGTTTGGTTTTTATTTTATTTATTATTTTTTTTTTTTTTTGGTTCTATTTTTTCCTTTTCCTTTTTATGTTTATTTTCATGGCTCTGTTGTTTAAGTTATATTGATAAGCATTTTTTGGTTTGGCCTGTGCGGGTATGTGTGGGTGGAGGGAGGGAGGGGGGAGTGTAGTGAGTGTACTGTGATATTACAATATAAATGAAATGGCATTGATTACTGTACACTATAATGAAATAAAAAGACTTGTAAAAAAATAAAAATAAAAAAATAAAATAAAAAATAAAGTGGCCAAGATCTGATCGGCTCATTTTCAGACAGGTTTTTACATAAATGGATCAGGACAAAAAGTGAGCGAATCTTTTTTCTTGAAACTTTCAGAATCTCTTCACACAGAGGGGACACATGTTTATGTATAAAAGACATGAAAAAGTGGATTTTGCATAATAGGTGACCTTTAAACAAAGTTTCTTTAACAACTATATTCCAAACACTCCAACTACTTTTCAGTTTTTCATCGGATGTCATTTATATGGTGTGTATTTCCATTGTTCACTTCTACTACACTATAGTTTTTGACTCAACTATAGCTTTAGTAGTTAGTTGAATAACCTAAATAAAATGGCATTGTTCCAGATCATACAAATTCACTTATACAACGACAAGCAAAATACTTTTACTGGAATAGCTGTAGTGGTATTTTACTTAATAGATTACAGGATCTGAGTTCTTTCACCACTGGAAATGTTGTTTTGGGTATTTTGGGTAAATGTTGTTTTCTGCTCTCTTAAATTGAGTTGAAATTATACATGTGTACACCAGAGGGCAGCAGACCTCTGCTACATAATCTGTGACGAAAGCCTGTGCCAGTTTGTGCTCGGTGATGTTTTTGCTTTGACCACAGTCACAGGGCTTGATTCAATTACTTGGTTTGAGTTAATTGTGGTCACTGTTTCATTCTGTGTTCCCTAATTATATTGCATTGGGCTGATGCAAGTCTGCTGGTTGTCTACTGTGTGAATTAGTGATTTAGATCTACAAACGGGGCTTTCCGTCGTAAGCAACTTTCAGAGAGAAACATGTGAGGGTACAGTAAACATGTGGTCTCATGGTTTTAAAAAACGTTTTTTTTATGTATCTATTGTTTCCAGAGTTTTTCAACTCATCAAAAAGTACAGTGCTTCATGTTGTTTCTCACAGGAAACGTGCTTTCCTGTAAATAGAATGCTTATTGAATGTGACGCTCATCTGTTTTCACTCTTTTATCTCCTCATTTATCCTTTCTTTCCCCTTTCTTCCCAAACAAACAGCATGTCATATTCATCCCAACTGACCAGCTGCTCTCCATATTGGCTTTCTCATGTTCTTTGCAAACATACTCGGCCGAGCTTCAAAGGGAATGATTTATGCCTTAAATGAATGAATGAAAAGCCATATATTTGCTGTTTTCAGCTTTCCTGTCTGTTTATAGCTGTGCCGTGCTGCGTTATTTCAGCCTGACATGTACATGTAGTTTTAACAACACAAACGAAAATAATTATGATTACTCTGTTTTGCTGTTACCAAAACATCTAGGTCCTCTTGTTTACAAAGATGGTTTGGGAAAACAGGTCATAACTCACTATTTTAAGCCTCTATTTGTTCATGCAATTGAAATATTGGGTACAGTGGTCTATTTCAGACACACCCTGCTACACATTCACACAGGAGCAGCCTAGTGCAACCACAGATTTCCTCTGCTGGCTACCGACCAACTCCACTCCAGTGGTTGGGGCTTGAGTGCCTTCATCCAGAGCACATCAACTGAATTTATAGGTAGTGGGGTGTGTGATATTTGTAGCTCTCCATCTTCTGGTTGTCACTGGATCCCTACATTTCCTTCCTCTTGCTGGGATTCAAACCAACAACATTGCAGTGGCATCTTACTCATATAATTTTAAGATGATCAAAACCTAAGGAGTAACATTATGTATGAAGACGTTAATTGCTAAATATGATTTATTGAAGCTGTGTCACAAAGAGAGAAAACTATGTCATAATTAGTGTTGCAATTAACGAGTATGTTCATTATCGATTAATATGCCAATTACATTTCTAGGTTTACCAATGAATCGTTTGGTCTATAACATGTTGGAAAGCAGAGAAATGTCTATTACAGTTTCTCAAAGTGCAAGGTGATGTTTTAATGATTTTAAATGTCCAAAGAATATCCAAAGATATTCAGTTTTAATAAACAGAACAAATCAGGCATTTTCATATTAAAGGCTTAATAATGAAATTAAAAACTGAATTTCCTGAAATGTTTGCATCAAAAAGTCCGTGACTATTTTCCTGATGATTGACTTATCAATGCAGCTCTAGTCTATTTCTAGTTTATGAGCTAAAGAAAGGCTACAGTTTGCCGACAGGCAGAGATGAGCTAGTTATCTCCTCCTTATCAGTCACCAGCTCCCATTAGGATGTTGCATGTGGTTCCAGGACATTACCCATTTCCTCCTCTGTATATCAAAGCCTCGAGGTCCCCCTCCCTCCCACAGCCTAATTCACTCCAGATGAGCACAATGGAACATTTGATTTAGTGTGCAAAGACACATGTATACAGCTGTGTCAGCCTGCCTCAAACAGCTGGCGTAGAGCTTCAACACAACTTTTAATCATGCATTTGTTTATGAAATTAAGCACCAAGGACTGAGGTTGTGTTGTCCTCAGCTGCAGACCGATCAGATATTTCAGTGTGATGTAGGTCCTTTCTTTGTTGTAATGCATACCGCTAGTGAATGTTCACGGTTTAATGACATGCAGGTGATACAAATCATGTGCAAACTGCAGAAGGTCTTCCAAGTGTGTGTCAACATGCATGACGGCTCTCACAGTGAATATATTTCTGTTGAATATGTACATTGGATCCCGGACAAGAAGCTCAAATGACCTGTTGCAAAGGCCTAAGTCTGATTTTGTAACTAACATGTAGTAAATGTTTTATTGGCTTTATTATGATGTTCAAAACTGGAGACAGGAAAGGGAATAAAACGGAGGAAACATGAGCTACAAGTATAAAGAACATGCCTAATTCCCACTTCCTATTTTTCTTATACAGCCGTCAAGTATTGATGCTCGTATTTGCAGCTCGGTGCCCCCTTCCTGTGGCAGCTCCAAGAAGGGTGAGCTCTGGGCATCAAAAGGTATCATATGTACAGTAAGTCTG
The DNA here is from genome assembly GCF_902827165.1 of Trematomus bernacchii. Taxonomy (NCBI): domain Eukaryota; kingdom Metazoa; phylum Chordata; class Actinopteri; order Perciformes; family Nototheniidae; genus Trematomus; species Trematomus bernacchii. The sequence goes on along the minus strand of NW_022987689.1, from coordinate 2,370,253 downwards.
TCTGGGAATGTTGATCTGAAAACCATAAGGGCTTGTCTCTATTCATTGAACACGGTTTATGTTGTGGTTTCATGCGGGCAATATCTACATTTGTATTCTTTGGCATCCTCAACGATGCACTACAACATAAATGTAAGTAAATTAACAACCACAAGATAATGTATTCTTACCAGCAGAGGATGGTCTGAAAGTGCTCAGACAGTAAAACAGGATGCTAATTTGGGGTAGATGCCCTTTGAAGTTGTGCTTTAGTGTTAGTGCTCAGAAATTCTGCTGCCTAAAAAACAGCACATAGCAGCTTCTCTTTAGTACACTGTTTTAGTTGCTGAAGGGTAGGTAATGTTGCATTTGATTAAGAGTAAGGCTGTTCCATTAACCAAGCAGGACATGCATGAGGAGTCTAAGTGCAAAGTAAGAAAGTGGTCCAGGTCACCTTAACAGAGTCATACTTGTATTTTCCATTTCAAAGAAATGTATAGTTGACTTCCTCGACAGACTGATCATGTGTTTTTTTGGACGTATTTGCAGTTCCTTTAGAAGATTTCTCTCCAGTTTTTATACAAAGATAGGGTGACTCGTGTTTTCTGAGAGGAGTGAAAATCTTGGCCAAGGCAGTGCAGAAACAGAGAAACCCAGTCAGTGTCTTTTCCACTGCAGTGTTTCAGAGAAGGCAGAGATTATGGGAGGATAACACTGCACAACATGGCCGCCCCAAACCAGATCAAAGCGAAGACAATCAAAGCCAGAGTGAAAGCTACAGCAGTAAGCTCTTTTAAATGTCTGCCTCCCCCGCCCCAACTGAGCAAGAGAGTTACCCTAAACTCAACTGTTTCCATCCCCAATCTTTCAACTTCTGGGATCGACATAAACCCATACTGCAAGGATACTGGACAGAGAGTAGGCCGGACATAAATCCTTCAAAGCAATGTAAACAGCAAAGTAAATGACCTATGATAATATTAAACCTGAACCGTCTTGCTGTAAAGCCTGTGTAATGCCAGTGCTGATAAGACATGACACTGGTCATAATCATTTATGGCGCTGGGTTGAGGCTATATAATATCGTCATGACAAACGACTTGTCATGATTAATGGTTGGTTTTACATGAAAGGGTGTAACCACAGGCAAAGCATAGTCAACGTTTTACCCACTTTCTCACATAGATTATAATGCAGGCTCTGGAAATCGAATGACACCTCCCAATACATCTCAGGAGTCAAGCCTCCTTGACTTTTCAGCCTTTGACCTTTGACCCCCTTGACTAGTGCCCACATGTTTTTAGATTGATGAATGAATGTTTTCTACCTCCCAGACAGCTTCTGGTTTCAGTTCACTTTGTATGGTATGAAAATCAACATCAGAGACTTGCTAGAAAAAGGTAATCCATCATAATGGACATGTTGTCATCTTCATACTTAGTCAAGGTTATGTTAATGGCTGCATTGGTAATGCACTTGGCTTGGATTGCTTTCAAAATGTTTTCAGGTGCTGAGAAAGCCAAGACTTGTTTGAGCGTCAGCTGTTTAACAGCAACTGTTTTAATGCACAAACCTACCAAATTCATATTTTCATAAAGGGAAATTAATTAAGCTTAATTTAAACTTTCTTACATTTTGAGCAATTTTGAGTACAATCCAACTCTAAAGCTTGTAGACATTTTTGGTGCATTGTTTTGGATTGTCAGTATTAATTGTTGAGTCTCACTGCATTTATGTACACCTCTGTACTCAATAGCAGCTGAGCTAAAACCTACCACAAAAACACTTAACAGTGGCTTCAGAATCAAAAAGCAGGGACATGATGAACTGGAAAAGCAATTTGAGAACCTATTAATTAACAAATCAAAAATATTTACTGTGAAAAAAGCAGAGCTTAAAGGCCATTAAAAAACTGAACTCACATGTGTATGGTCTCCTCAAACTGTGGTTGGAAGCCATCATTGCTCTGTGGTGACATGATTTATAAGTAGAGAATTGTTTGCATAACAACATTACGAACAAAAAGGTATAATCTCAATACTGAACACTGCACCCATCTGTCCCCTGGTCATACTTTAACCAAGGTTTTTGATACTTTCAGGATAAATCAATCTCCATATGTGCATGTCTACAGTTTTGATACATTGCAAAAATGCTGTTTGTACAGTTAAAAAAGTTTTGATAGTGTAAAACCACTACAAAGCTAATTAAGTTGTACTTTATTGATCCCCTCAGGGCGGTTTGTCTTTTGTATTTTAGTTATTTTAACTCTTTAGTAGAAGTGGGTAGCCACGGCTCCAAGGAACAAACTCACTTACTTAGGACTGAGTGTGTTTATGTTGGCAACTTTTTTGTCTTTCATGTTTGAATCCGAAAGTCCCCCCAGCACTTGAATGCACCACCCAAAGTAAGCTTCAGCGCAATCAATCATTTTAATTGTATCACCCAGCAATGTTACCTTTAACTAAATAATTCATGATAAATGTGTAAAAAATATGTGCTGTAATGAATGAACTATCTGAGGCAAGTCTCAAATCTCTGCAAATGAATTTAAAATTGAAGGAAGCATACAAAAAAGCATTGTTCAATCTAAAAGGCGGAGGTGTGCTTTGAGAAATGTTTGGCAATATAAACAATTTATACGAAGTAGGCAAAGGTAGAAAAACACAGGTGAGTTTCCGCAGGAATATCTCTGCTTCTAACTGCCTGTGTGATCCAGCTTCAAAGATGGAGGTGACAGAGAGACTGAAGCACCTCCCAGGGACAGGTTTACATCAGGGAGCATGGATCAAATGGATCAAATGTTTCAACGGGACCTGCGGCGTTCGGGGACAAACCTATATCAATTAAAAGCATCGTAATGATTACGACCGAGATCAAACCACCAACCTGTCACTGCTTGTCAATTCCAACGACAGCTGCTTGTGGAGTGCCTATAAAGTCTATGAGAGCCGGGATGAGGACGCTGAGGGGGGATTCACAATTTCATGATGTTTTATCAATCTGGGTGACTTTCTTTTAGGTCCCTCCCTGTGGTATAAAAACAGCTTTCAGTCTTCGTGACTCATCGTAATATTTTTCCTATGCTGGGATATCTTTCACCAAATTGGATCAAAGATAGCTGACAGCACTTCATGTTGATGGTGTTACTAGAAATTCTATGGTATCTAAAATGTACAATTCTATTAAACCGAACCACAGGTTAAGTGGTTTGTTGGCTGGTTTGTGTTAAAGTTTACAGAGATATGTTAAATTGAAGATGACTGTATGGAAGATAGAAGTCTTATCAGGTTCATCTTGGGAATGTTTTTGACTCAATCATAACTCTGTGTTCTCAGCAGTTTCAGCTGCTGCTTGTTCTTAACTTCAGCATGACTTTTGTATTATTTCAACTTAAAGTTGAATCAATAACGTTTCTGCGTTTGTGACAGTTTAGTCTATAACTTATGTATTGTATTGTTTCCCATGTCTTTTTGGCATCAGCACAACACACTGCAGTTGTGTGTTTCAAGAAAATAAAACGACTGCTGCCTCTGCTCTCAATATTTAAGCTTTGCAAAACTGCAGTTCATGCACTGTGTCTACTTTAATACGATGTGACTGTGTCTGGATTTAAACTTCATTCACATTATTACAGTTTTTAAATACCTCATTTTGCCTTGGACATGAGTGGCAGTTTTGGCCCTAGGTAGCAGTGTTCAGCAGGGAATGAGGTTGTTGAATAGCTTAAAATCAGAGCTAAGGAGTCCGCTCAGGATTCTCACATATGCTGCTCAAGACATTGCCGATTCCAGGAGTACTTTCTGATCTTTCCGTATTCACTTTGACTCCAACTTTCCCTTTTATACAGCTAGAGCAGAGGAGGGGCATTTTCAGCTCATCTTGCTTTTTTGGAACTCTCCTAATAGCCCTGCTTCCTACGTTCAACATGTTTTTGTAGCCCAGGTCTGTCTGCTACCGTTGTAATTAAGACCAAGAATTAGCCGACCGGAATCGGATGAAAGGCTCATAAAGCACAGCTGAATTCACTATTCGATATGCCAGAGGCCAGCTCAGTTACAGACCTAATTCATATTCCCTTTGTTCCTCTCCAATCTCACAGAGGGCTCGAGGCAGCTGAAGGACTAGTGACAATATAACAGGTATTAAATAGACAATTTCCAGTGTCACCATGTGGTAACTGAAGGCTTCAAAGAGCCAACAATTTGCTATGAAATTAAACCAGGCATCAGTCTGGACCACATGATAAAAGTATATCTTCAGCACTGCAATGTGAAATGTTACGATTGAGACGTTTGAAGTGGCCACAACAGAGACCCTTAACAACATTATTTCCCCGCAGATATTAGTCCACTGTGGCAATCATGAAGAGTTATGTTTATTTAGACTGCATATAAATCAAGATGTGATTTTCTGTGGCATGGAGCGGAGTGTGCTATATCATCAATTTCTCCCCTTTTTGGCTCAAACCCTCTAATAGGCTGTTTCAAGTCTATTCCTGTAAACATGGCAGAAATTATGCTACCTAACCTTGCAAGTGAAACGATTCTGTTTGTATAGCCTGTTTGGTATTCCAGTCATTCCCAGCTGAACCATCTGGTGGCGGTCTTTGCTCTCTCCCAGTGGAACATTACTCTTAGTGATCTTGTTGTCCTATCAACTTGCTAACTCATTAAAATGAGTGATGACAATAAATCCCAACGGCCACGTGCAATGAAATCATATTGATCTTCAAACACACACGCAGATGCAAACCCCACCATCATATTCACATATATCAATCCAAGAAAAACCCCCTGCATAAGCAGTATGAACTCTACTCTCCGCTCTGCTATTAAAATATTTCATTTCAAATCCCTTTTCACAGCCCCGCACCTGTATAGCTGCTCAGTACATCCACACTATAGACACATTCTGAAGGTTTTCAGAATACAGACCAGAGAGGAATGTTTAATCAGCCAAGGTCAGTGAATGTTGCCATGCACTGTTGTTGCGGGAGGCTGTGGGAGAATAGAGGGACCATCTCTCATCTGTATTCTGTTCAGATGGCTTGCGTTAGTAGGATCATGCAGATATGGGATTTCTCTCTGATAATTAAAACCCAGATGTCATGCTAACAGACACACACATCCTCACCACAGTAAAATATTATTTATGGCTCTGCAGTCAGCATAACTAATGCCCCACACTCAGCAATCACTCACTGTGGACAAAGCAAAAATTCTCCTCAATTTGAGCTTGTTGGCAATGATCCATTTCGACCAGAATGTATCCGCCCCCTCTAGGTCTACACACACAGAGAAATTATTTCATAGAAAGCTAAAATATGTTTTTTCTTGATTTTAATCTCACTGTGGACTCTGCTATTTCTGGATGTAAGAGTGAATGTTAAAACAAACCCAGAGTAAAGGGACTTCAACAGCACACTGCATAAATACAATAGCTCGAAAAATCCTACACTCTAAAGATCCTATTACCTTGAATGTTGGATGCACAGAACAGACTGCTATCACATTTGAATGTTTTATGTAATGTTGGACGTGAAAGGTCTCCAGATAATTAATAATTTCTTACCAAGGTGAAAAATGAACATCCTGTATTCACATCATATATGCAATATGAAATTGCATTTTCACTTTAGGTAAACACAAAAACACACACACACACATACACACACACACACACACCCACAGATAAGATGACAGGTCACATATCAAAAGCTTTTCTCACAAAGACATTTTTTAATGCATTTCTCTTCATTTAATGTAGTTATGATAAACTCACGTGTGCAGAGCATCAATGTATCTGCAGATGAATTTGACAATATGACATGTTCATACATTTTGTTGTGTTGCATAAATTCCTGATCCATCCTGAAGTGGCAATTGACTGAGCTACAGATACGGGCTGCCGAGAGCCTTTTGCATGAAAACAGAGGCTTTGATGTCCCCCAATGAATTGTGCTGCAATAACTGTGTCTCTACCGAAGAGATAACATTAACACATTGCAGGTAGGATACAAGCAATGTCACAATATGACAACTACAGTATAGTCATGCAATATTTGATTATGCTAATGCAACAAACAAATAAGACCAAGGCATGACTATAGACACCAAAGAGCTGTTTAATAAGTCTGTCCTTTTGCTTCTAAGAAAAGATTCATTATTTTTATGATTTCTACCTTACAAAAGAGAACAAATATCCTGACTTTTTACCTTGTGAAACCCCAACTTCTTATGAAACCCCTGATGGGATGGAACAAGCTGTACCCTGAGCTATTCTGCCCAAAGGCAGCCTGCATGAGCAGTGAGGTTGAGAAAAAAGGATTTCATGTGCTCATGCTTCGGAACAAACTAAACACATTTAGCCTAGAAAGGTTGTTAAGCCTTCCTTTTATATCTTACAAAGCTTTATTTAAAATTGATGCAATATAACCACCATCATTTTAAAAATTCAGATCTGCAATTGTATTCAAACAAATCTATTTCCTTGTCTTTCTTGTCCATTTTGATAGCTTGTTGTTTTGTTCTAAGTTTTGCAGCTTTATTCACTGGAATCACTTTGTATATAATGATTTATTTAAATATCGTAAAGCAGAACCAAAGTGATTCAAAAGTCTGATTCAGTTCAACTGAATTTGTACCAAATATGTGGATATTGCATTTTCCCTTAGACAGAAGGTACCAGTATGTTGATTAAAATACTAATGAAAAATATACAAGGGTCTTCATCCATTAATGTTTGACTTACATTTTTTTTGGCAAAACACACAGTTCTTTGGGGAACCTGGGAGTGAAACCTTTTTGAGCCTGTGCCCATGTTGCATTTTTTGTCCTCTGTCATTATAATTCCACACAACGGAAAAGCAGTCTGAGCTCGTGCCAGCCAACTATACTTAAAGCGGAAGACATTAAATGGAGACATACCTGAAGTGACACAAACTTGGCAGGGCCAAAATAGTTTCCAGATAGTTAATTAACTTCAGTGACTGGTACAGCGTTCATGTGTGGCTGGTCAGTCACAGAGTGTGCAAGGATAAATACAAACCAGTCATGTTGACATGTCACAGTACATACATGTCATGTGTGTACTGCCAGCTTTAACACTTTGTTTATAGCCGAGTTCACGGAATATTTTCATCAAGCAGGGGAAAACGGTGCATAGCCGTAACGTTGTGCAAACATACCAGAAGTCTCTCTGCCCACAATTACCTCAGGTAGTTTGTGAAATTATATTTATGTAGACTGTAGGTGATACTATGTTTTCTGCTCATTTTTAATAAAATCATACCAAATGTATATCATCTATGCCTCAAGGGTCGGCTCACAATATGACAAAAACATTTTAGAGATGTTTCCACTATATCAATATATGAGATGAGTGTTGCTAACAGCATTCATTTCATTTTAAATATTAAACAGTAACTATCTCTTTCCAGAAACAGTGTCCTAATACTTAAGACAGACTTCAAGTTTGAATTGTTAACCACCAAAACACATATGCATTCACACAAGCTTCATATCACTAAAAGCAGGGCTGTGTAGCTGACCGTTTGTTTATTTTGTGATAAAGGCAACAAATGTGTATATTTAGCTCAATATATTAAGAAATATATTGATATTAGGCCATTACAAATCATTATTCTGATGACAAGCGGCAGCAATTTTCCAAAAGGACTGCATACATTTATAGTTTGGTCACAACCAAGATTCTGTTTCAATGTTTTCAGCACCCAAAACTATCAATAACATACAAGTGAGAGTAAAACATATTTTCTATTATAGTTTAAGACAATAAAGCAATGATAATTAAACCCCCTGCCAATAAGCGGCTGTCTTAAGAGGCAACGGTTTGACCAGACGTTGATGGCAATTCAGAACATTTTCAAAAATGAACAATTATTATTTGTAAACACATTCAACAACCCAAATTACATCACATCAGTTTAGAGGGATAAGTCAGTCTACGGAGTTGAACTTCAACTATCAATCATTTAATTAATTCTTGAGAAATACGTTTTCTGGATAAATATTTAATGTTTTTTTTTACAGTAAACTGAATATCTTTTATTTTTGGACTGTTAGTCGGGCAACACATTACATTTAAATCTTTCAACTGTGGTTTAGTGAAACATTTTTTCTTAATTTTCTGACATTTTACCAAATAATTATCCTTTAATTTAAAAACAGCTTTCAAAATGCTAATGAAAACAAAATGTAGATGCAGCCTTTTTTAGATCACTTAAGGATGGCAAGTGAGTGAACAGATTATTGCATTGCTCTGTTGGAGAGCAGTTAAGTGCCGATAGGTAGTGAAAACCACCCTGACATTTGAAGTATTACAGTGGTTTTGCTGCATGAAGTCCAGATGTCACTCTGCTGTGATTTTATGGAGAAAAAATGTCAAGCTAGAAGGTGGCAGCCTAAAGTAACTATTAAGTCCACGGCGCGACACAGACATTTATGTGAATCACTCTCCTGGTTTGGAACGTTTCCATGTTTCTCACAACCATCAAATACAGCTACATTTCGACAAGATAAAAGCAGGTCTCCAACCGTTTCTATAAATTGACTAAGAGTTAAACATCTGGCGGGTAACACACCTCAAACATTCTGGGGAAAGAAAAAAAGCCATCAGATTTGTTGAAAGATATTGCATGTGTCGGAAAAATTGATATGAAGTTGTTCTAATGAACCCTGAAATGAGATGATGGAATGATGATAGTTGCATGGCTGTGATTACACAAATGAATAGAAAACAGGTGGAATCGGCATGCACCCACGAGAGACACTCAATTTTGCAAGTGCTAATTTTTTGCAGGCAGTTTCTCAGCCAATCCTTTTTTGGGGGGGAATTCAACAAAGAATTCACATATGTTTCAGCTGCAGAGCCTCTATGTATCTTTCAAACTGTGTGCATGGCAGTTTCTCATACCAGGTTCATCCTCTTAGTTCAAACGATGGGGATTGAGACCTACACCTGGAACAAGGTCAACTACATCAGGGGAAAGTTCAGCATATGACTTTATTTAATCCCAAAAATAGATTCCTAAAGACTTTGGTCCAGACAAACAAAATGTAAGCATTAGTTTTGCAGCAATTTGTTAAGCAAACCTAGTCAGTTTGAAAATATATATTAGCATGATATTGATGTCAAAAACAATCATGGCTGAAATGTTAGAGATCCCAACTACTTTCCTATGAAAGCTCTACCGACGTCATACCCCCACATCCATTGCCTGGCGTACCCCTGTCAAATTGCACCCTGATACTTTGTTTGAGCAGGGCTGAGGTGATTTAAGAAACGCTAACAGAAGAAGACATGCGGTTTGTATTCTCATGGCTGTCTCAGCTTAAACGGCTCCAGATTCTTTATGGAAGGGATTGTACGGGGTGATTTGCTGACGTTATTTACATGGAGAAGGTTTTTGCAACCTCCCTGTTGGCTAGAACATCAGGATTTTGGAATTTTTTGGCAGTGACCTACATCTGGATTTCTGCACTAGAGGGTGCCCCACCCCCTGTCAGCCTCACATAGAGCCACAAGCGTGATTTCTCCCTCTTTCTTGGAGTTTCACTGCAAGCCACAGCATTGTGAATGTTACCCTTCAATGTTACCTGTCACACCTATCAGAGCGGCAGCCGGGTAAGACCTAAAACATCGTCCTCAATGGATCTCTGTTACAAGATGTGAAGCTGAAGTGAAAAAGAGACAGAAAGATTCCTTCTGACCTTTTTTTCATGCTCTATGTGGAACAGTATGTGGAGCACCAAATCTGGTTTTCATCCTCGTTGCCCCACCCTGGCTGAAATACGATGGATTGGGAGCAGGCCTGTGACTTTTAACTCACTCTGCAGATTCCACGCTCTGCCGCCAGTCTGGCCAATCTGCAGCCCAGAGAATTCCCTTGATGTGTTGGCCAAAGCAGCTTTGAATCTAATCATAAGGCCATAGGTTTCCTTGTATAGTACATCCATGTTCTTTGAGTCAGACACAGGGGAATTGCATCTATGGTCAGCAATGTGGAAAAAGACTGATAGATTTTAGCCATGAATCTTAGCTTCCAAATGTATTGAAAGTCACAGATAGTTTAGAAAACCATCTTTCTCTAGTTAATCAGCAAACTCCCCAGTGTTCTTTGGCTTAAAAAACTGTTAAAATCTCATTTTTCTTGAGTTGTTGAAATGTTACCATCATTTGAATATAAGATCATAAATAGCCTACTGATTGACATACTGTCAAGGGTGTAATCAAATCTATATTTGTCTTTGTTACTCCAGTCTGTTATTGCAGCACATGTTCCACAATAGGAACAAGAATGGACACTTTAATTAAAGAAAGCTGGGTTGAATGAGTGACTATGTCAGTCTTTGAAAGCCCAGTTGTTCATCCGTCAAACTTTGAACTGCAGTTCTACAGACATTCGTGTCTCCGCAGTGGGTTTTGAATGATTTTCTTGTTGTAGCCACCGTACAAACAAAGGCACCCCTGTAGATTTATGTCTCATCCCTCTCTCTCATATTGGACTCTGAGGGCTTTAAGGCTGTAATTAAATTCCAATCCCCACTCTCACTTCTCCACTGACTGTCCCCGTCTCTGTGGGAGGTTGAGAAGCTGGGTTTACCGCCTGTTGTGGTTTGTTTGAAAGATCCAGACTTCTCTGGAAACCCCAGCCATTACGATAGAATTCACACATGTGGTGCAGAGAGAGAGAAAAAGAATAAGGCCTGAGCTCATGCACAGACCAAAGACTGGTGTGACATCCGGTCTGCTCAAGCAGTTGAGACATGTGTGCGTGTTTTACCCGCATCGCCATTTTTCCCCTTGAACTTCAAAATGTGAGCATTCTCACGTCAAAGTCAGGGATCGTCATTCCAGCACGCTGCTATTCCATGCATATGATAGTGCTTTTGAGGTGTTGAGATGCCCATATCAATAACTCCATCATTGTACCTATCAAAGCTTTTGCTTTACCAGGCGGCCACCCACTGCCAAAGCACAGATTGCTGGCATCGGCCCGTAGCAGGGCCAACAAACCGGAATCAGCTGCAGCAGCAGGCTGTCAGTCGGGAATCTTGACAGCGATATGAGGGGCGAGACTGAGCAAGTCCAGTCCGGCGGGGACCAGCGGGAGAGGAAGGATGAGTTCTGCACCACTGATCCAAAGTGACAGTGATGGACAGGTTCAGAGCGGAGAGCTGATGGCCAAGGTTTTTCTCCTGTCTGGACAGTGTTTGAAAAGATGGACATGACGGTCGCAAGGCTTGGAAGTCCAATAGGGCATGTGTGCCAAAAGTGTGTGTGTGTGTGTGTGTGTGTGTGTGTGTGTGTGTGTGTGTGTGTGAGAGTGTGCTTGAGTGCCTGTTCTAGAGTGTTGGTGTCTGTCAAACCGTCAAGCAGAGCAATAAATGTGAAAAGTGACACTGAAATATGAGATCAAAAACTTGTTTATTTCCAATTTTAGGTTTAGTTTAGTTTTAGACAGCCATGTGTTGAATGAACATGTGATATAAAAATACACTACTTATACTGTATAATACATTTGTATTATCTATCTACTACTGATTGTTTGCAAATTAACTAATTAATACTTATTTGGGCCTATAAAATGTAAGAAAATAGTGAAAAATGTGAGTAGGAATGTAATTAGTAAATTACTGCAAAAGTGAAATCTTCCTTAATCACACGTCTTGTTTCGTCTTATTATTTATTAAACAAATAATCTCAGCTATAAAAAACAAACTGAAATGTGTTTGGTTGTTGCCATGACAACAATACGATCTCTTTGTTGTGGCCTAGCCTTTCCTGAAACTGCAATTACTGTTTAAGCACACGTAACAGAGGGACATATTTGCTCTTTATAGTGTTGGGAGTCAGATCTGTCTTGTAAAAACCTGAATTATTTGTCACTAACCATGCTCCTCTGCATCTCTTGCTTCATCGAGAGTCAGGGTTCCCGTTATTGTGTCAAGAACAAATGTTCCCAAAGGCAGCCATTAATGCTGAACTCATAACACGCAATGATGCCCAAGGGCCTGGATCTAATATGAACGTTGGCACCCCTTGTTGTGCGGTTTACCCCATTGTCTTCTTTCAAGACTCACATACTTACACAGTTTTTCTTACTAAGTTGTGTGCGTGTGAGTGTGCTTGTTTTTTACATTTCTACGAACTAATGTCCTAGAGATATATTCAATGTGCTCTCCTACTCAAGGACAAGTAGTAGAACTCGTTTTTTTCAGACACATTATCGAATTGTACAACTCCAGGACACAGCCTGGCAATATATCCTCTTTATGGTGAAATGAATCTCTTTTGACTACTACATCTCCTTCAAGATTTGCTGCTCCTTCAGGATATATATGTCCAGCACATCCAGGAAGGAGCCCTTTCCCCCCTTCTGGAAATAAGCTACACAAGCCCCGTCCTCCCTATTTCTTCTTGATGCCTTCAAGGTCTCCACGAGGCCATATCTCACATACCGCAGTCCAAATTTGAACGATTTTATTACAATTCATCCGTGGTCAGGAGATGCTTTCAAAATCAATACTTGACAGGCTCTGTAAGAGAAATGAAAGTGAAATGACCATCGCATCTGCCCTACGTGGAAGATTGACATGCAGCATTTGGAGGCTGCGGTTTGAGGGACTGCTTCCCCTTCTGCGTGAGGTGGTCACAGACAGCTCTGGGTTTGGGCTTTAGAGGCTTAGCGAGGTTGTTAAAAAATGTTCCTGTTCACTTTTCCAGCTGCAGCCTTTTAACGGTGCATTAAACTACAGTTACCCCCGGAAAAGTCACCAGGGAAAACAAGAAATGCCGTTTGAAAATCAAGGGAAGGTCAAGAACAATCCTTTAGGTCTATTCAATCTTTTCTTCTGGAGTAGTTGGGAGAAAAACCAGATTGACTTTTTAGGCCAACTTAGTTAGGAAAGATTTACCTGAACACTTTGAGCTAAGGACATTTTTCTGTTAACTTGTTCACAGTATTTGCCACTAAATAAAATATATCCTATGATGACATGGTTCATATTAATAAAACTGTATATATTACCAACATGAAATCACAATTATATCTACATTATGTACTACATAATAGAGATAAGAGATGTAATGTATTAACTACTTATTTATGCTTGATTATCAAACTAAGTGTTATACATTTTAATATAACACACCAGTTTTTGTATATCATACTTACAAAACGTTCATAATCTAATGTTCATGCTGAAAATGTACACCCTTTAAATAATAGAGTAAATAAACAAGATTGTGTTTCGTGATTCCATTTGCTACCGCCACCATTCTTCATTGTTCGCAATTGTGGCAATACTGATTCCCTGGACTGGAAAAGATGTCTGAAAACCAGTTCCTAATTACATAATAAATAAAACATTTGCTTAAAAAAACAAAACACACACATGTGCCTTCACAAAACGTTGTAAAAAGAATAATAATGATAGAATGGCTCTTTCATAAATAACAAATGGCTCTTGTATAATAAATAAAGCCTCAATAATAAATAAAGCTTTTTCGATAATAGGGAAATGTGTTTTTAAGTGGGTTTTCGATAGAAACAAACTCTTAAAAACTCAAGCCTGCAAGCGTTCTTTTAATAGATGAAGTAACTGACAGAAACACATTTTCACTTTAATCAACAACTCACTTTTCTATGTAAACCAGGAGTTGTTTTGGGACGAAAGGAACACACGAGTTGGTCAAAAAGTACACCAAGGTATAAATGTGAAATGTTTGCATTTTTTAGTTTGTATTATTGTGAATATTTTATTGCACAGGTATGTTCCTTATCTGAATAATTTAAATGTTGAATTTCATCAAACACCAAGAACAGTTTAGCTGTTAGAGAAATGTTATCAATATCATTGATTCAGACAGTTGTATTGATAATACAAAATTGAGTTTGGCTCTATTACACTGGGGAGAGAGAAAAAGTGGACACCGGCAGAAGAGGGCAGCTGTGATAAGGACTCAGCCTCAACACCCCGTCACCACCTACCGAGCTACCTGGGTGCCCCAATATCAGTATTTCATTCATTGTCAAAGTTGTGACAGATGCTGTGCTCTTCGCCCTCTGTAAACGCCTCATGGGTCCTTTGCAGACAAAAGAGACACTGGACCCCAGGCGAAAAAACTGTTAGTGAAATAAGACATACACATGCTTTAATAAATGCCGCAACACATACAGTGTGAACGCATTAGAGGCTAGGGGGGAATAAATGCTGTTGTAAGTGAGAGGGACGTAAGAAACATCTGTTACTTTCGTTCTGACTCCTGAGACATAAACCTGATTTGCTGCTTTACTGAAAAACGTTTGCCATGCCAAGCAGACATTGCAAACTTCAGGATGTGTTAAAGAACTAAATAATCAGTCAAATCATCATGACCATAACTCATAAACAGATAAACACAACTTGAGTGAATTTACTTTGATCTAAAACAGCTTTTCCATCACATCACAACAGTACGGCATCTTTACAGGATTTGTGGTATAAGATCAGAGAATACCGCCATGTTACTCTTTTGCGGGGGCTGCCCTATGGAATTCTTCCGTGAGAGGAAAGGCAAAGAAAAGAAAATCCAGCTAGGTTTAAGATTGCTTGAAATCACCCGCAATCAATAAGGTTAAGAGAGAAACATATCAACAGGGCCTAAAGTCCAGAGTTTATGGCTGTACATTTCTGCTGAAAAAAGGTCTTAACCTAATCAAGGAAGGATCACAATGGCCTTGGTGTGCAATTCCCTACCTCTCTTAGGCCTTAAACAAAGGACGTTGTCTATATTTAATTGGGGCATCCCAAATAGTACTAAAGAAGGAGTTCTGCCAATGTTAAGCTAATATATTGTTTTCCATGTTCCTCTATCTTGCTTTAGAGTGTTGGCATGCTAACATGATCTAATATACGATAACACAAAGTAGGCCAACAGCTTACTTTGACTGATGGTGGTGCTATAGAAAAACCCAGGGGATAGCCAAAGTGAGTAGGCTAAAATATCAGTGCAATTCATCCAACGGTAAGATTGATTTGTAAAATAATATATGTTAGTTAGTAGTGGACCAAGATGCTATCATCAAAGACTCGGCTTACTCAATTCAATACTATATTGGTTGTTGTATTGGCCAAAAAGCTACCTTTTGATTTGGCATTGTAACAAGAGGTGATTTTTTTCTGACAATTTTAGAAGCTCACACTTACGACCAAATACTATTTATCTTATTTTTGTATTTTAAAGTGGACCTATCATGCTATATTTAAATGATATATTGTAGGGCCATACCTATATAAGGTATATTTATACGTTTCTGTTTTCAAAATACCAAGATCATGCATTTTAGCCATGCCTCATTTCGCTCTATGTGCTGTTTGCTGTCTACGGGTCTGATTCTGCTGACCACGCCCCCCTGCAGGAGAGGTGAGCCGTGCTCTGATCAGCTGCTGGGCTGTCAGAAGAGGGGGAGAAAAATAGATCTCCGTCCTCCGTGTTTTATTATATAGAGTCGTTATTCATTTGTTTTAAAGCTCAATACATAACAAAGAAGACCTTTGACCGGCACTTTTCTAATTTTGTCCGGAAGATTTAAACTTTAACGGACATCTTGACCGGCGAAAGTAACTGAAACTGAAACTCTGCCGCACGGTCCCCTCGTTCCTTGGAAGAGGTGGAGAGGTGGGTGTTTGTCATCTGCTGGTGGACTAACCGGAGAGAATTACAGTGCTTGCCTCGACGGGGAGGGATTGCATTGCAGCGGGAGCAAATGCTTGCCTCGGGGAGGGAGAAAAAAAGCCACAGCGGAGAATAAACAGAAGGGTAACCATGGTAACTATGGGCGGGAAGTCTTCTTCGCTGCTTTTGTGGCAGACTACAGCGCCACTTACAGGCCTGGCATATGTACTACAGCGTCTCCAGCGCTTTCGAGCGGCAATGGCCGGCCGTGGCCCAACCCCACATTCCCCTGATAGGTGGAGAGTTGGCCCAATAGCCGTAGCGCCACCGTCCTGACGTCAGAACAGTGTTCAAATCTGGATCAGTTTTTATCAGATCCGTTGCAGCCCCTTTTTTAGAGATTTGGGTATGGAGGAAAATAGAGAGGGTTGTGTTTTCTGACACTTGGTGAGTTCCCTGGAACACCGGGGACACATATTCATGTATAAAAGACGTACAAAAGTGCATTTTGCATGATAGGTCCCCTTTAAGTATAAACCCAAAAGAGAAAAAGCCTTCTCTATTGTATTTGTTGTATTTCTTTCACCATGTTTTATATAAAAAACACAATACAGATGACTCACATTCTCAGCAATTCCAGACTCAAAATTGTGACAAAGAAGGAAACCGAGGGCACACCAAAAGGCCCTGAGTGCAGTGGGGGATTTTAATTTCTGCATTTACTGAAAAATGTTTCCTCTTTGCTCTGCCAAAGCAAACAAGGGCGAAATGTGTGTGGGGGACAGGGGGTTATGTCAACCCTCCCAATATGGGAAAAATGTAAATTTGCCCCCTCATTATTCTAAAAAATGAAATGGAAAAAAATCTGAACAATTTCAAAGCTTTTTTTTCCTCCTTAATATTTTGTGTTTAATCAACTCTAACATTCTGGAAGGTTACTGAAAACTTCCTTAACTTAGTGTTAGTGTTCATGAACAACAGTGAACACAACAGGCGTTCAGATGATCACCTACAGGTCTGCTGCAAAGTCTGTTTAAACAACAGATCTCTTATGCAAATGTTAAGTGTGATACGTTTGTTATTTGTAAAGCACATGTCATTGGGTGTCAGTGTGACAGGCTGATCTCAATTCATGTCACTACCTTGTTTTTTGGAAAACTAGGTCTGTAGTTTTCTAAAGATGTTAGTCACCTCTAATGTCTGAAGTGTTGCACTGTGCACTCCAGAAACAAAAATCCGTTCGACGTCTGTAGGTTTGGGGCGAAAACTTAATAAATGTTTCGTAATGCCTCAAGCTTTAATTATTTGATCTCTCGAAGAACCGGGAACACAGAGCTGCAGCGTCGAGTACATTTCCACAAAATCTCTTCTGTCGACTGCTGAATAATTTTTCTTACATTGCACCAAAGAAAAAAGAAAAGCTCTCTCTGAACAGAACAGAAGCAGAATTTGCACTTATTATTTATTTCGCTTCATTACAATTCTTATATTTTATTATCTATCTAGGAAATCTAGCAAGTCTGTGTGAGCATGCTGGCATTTTATGAGCTCGCTGATTTATATTCATACAGTCATTCACAACAAAGAAAATCTATCGAGCAGTTTGAAGAAAGATCAAGAGGGTCCAACTGTGAACGCTGCGTCTCTGGACCCCAGGTCTGTGAGCAAATAACAAGAGAGTAGGGTCCCCACAAAATAGGATGCCTCATATTCATTAGCAGTCTTTTTTTCAAATGTTTTCGTGTGTTTGTTGAAGCGGGGTAATACCATGGTAAATTACCAAACAACAAAAACGTGGTAACTCAAGATGGAAGGGATTTTGGCTTGTTGTAAAAGATAACATTTAAATAAGCCCAATAAAACCATATGAAATCGATTGTAGTAAAATATAACCTCTAGAATAAAACTGAAAACATGACCCTCTTGTGTTGGTATTGAAAGTGATTAAAGTATAATGGCATGTGAATAATCTCATACTGCCTTCTAAACATAAACATGAATTTTTAAAGCACTTGTTTTTGCTAATATTAAAATGCTAATGTTAGTTACATACAACCTTATTTTGAGAAAAAGGATTTAAAATCAACTTAGCAACATATTTGCTTTTATACTTTGAGCCAAAAAAGGGAAATTACACATCTCATTTCTACGGACCCTACTGTCTTCCCTTAGCTCACAGACTTGCGATCCACAGACGTTAGTTCAGGCCTTTCTTGGAAAGATGCCTTCAGGGAACGCTGATATTGGAAGTTAAAAACGGCTGAGGAGCTTCTTTCTAAAATGTGATCTCCAACTGTATAAAAGTGTCAGTACTTTTTCCACAGCGTCAGAGTAAAGCATATTCACTGAGGTTATGAGTACGAGTTTCTTTATGATATTGTTTAGATAGCAAAACCTTTCCAAAACAAATGTCACAATGAAACATTTGAGTTTGTTCTAGTTTATCTTCAGTTTTTGTATATTTGTGGGTGGTTTGGAGCATGTGTCAGCCTTAACTCCTAAATCAAATATTTTGATGAAATATGAACCTTTGTTGATGTATTCCACAGTAAAGGTCATTTAGCAACTACAAGAAAGCAATATTAAACATGTCACAATGTGTAGTGGCTCTGTTCATCACAGTTTCAAGGCTGAAGCTGAACCTCTATTCAACTTTTTTTCTTTTTTTTGTACCCGTCACTTTGATTTTCTAACCAATGGTCCAACACAAAACATTGCTCTGGGCATCTTTTGAATGCAACTCCAACCATGACATTGATTATCTTAGCTTCATAATTATCTCCACATGCTACTGTAACTGTACCGCTGTGTTCAACAGTCAGACAAGGCTCAGTACATCCTGGGTGAGTGATTATATCAACCGTAAGTAAATTAGCTCTTAATAAAAGCCTTTTAAATAAGGCAAAGAAGCCCTGCAGTTTAATGCTATACATTTTCTCAGTGATCCAGCTGTGAAGTCAGTGGAAGCAAAGAAAAGTACTTACTTCTGCTGCGACAAAGCTATTCAACTTTCCATTATTAAAGTGGTATTTTACAAAAAGAGAAATCAAATCAGCAGTGAGAGCCTCATTTCGATGTTTTGTCCTGTTTCCTTTCCTTATTTGGTGATGAATTAGAAATACTAAACACATACAGATGTGTTTGTATAGTAGAGGTTTTTCGTGTAGATAATGGCTATACAGTTTCAGAGATATATGAAAAACATCTGTGAGAATGGTCTGTAATTATCACTCTGAAACCCCAATGAATAAAACATTTATATGATGTACTATACAAGTTTCAGCCCGGAAAAGAAAAATATCTTTCTCATTCATCAAAGATGTTTCTGTTCCAGTTGTTTTTGACAACACTGTCTCCCTGAATTGGCATATCAAAAGGAACTTTGAAGTGGGACACGCAGTAAAAATGACCATATTTTATGTTCAAATGTGTTTTTGAAGTCATGTTGGATATGCTTGACTGGAATTTATTTTTTTCTCATCCTTAAAATTACAATCATTACGTTTTGTCTCAAATAGCCAACAATTGGTGGTACCAATTTATTAAATAAGGGATAATTCCTCTAGAGCTTTTGACTAATAGCACTCATATGTTATGTTTGTGTGTCAGGGTAATGCTTCTCTATTATTTTAACAGAGACAACCCAACACTAACACGGGCCTCTGTTGAGTGTTTACTGTATAATGGGTGTGACAGGCTACCTTAGCCCAATTCTGAGGTCACTGCTGGTGTTTCCTACGAGGTATGGCAGTTTTACAGCGGCAGGGGCTCAGACTTGGATAGTTTCTGACATCTCAGACTGCTGCTGCTCTGGGTCTGTCTCGCAATTTCACCCTTCTCTTTCTCCCGCTTTCTGCATTCCTGCCTCTCCAACTCTCAATCTGAAACACTCGCCTTTTCTTTCCTTCCTTTATTTTCTCACACACACAGGCAATAAATGATATCAAGTCTTTCTCAATTGAACTCAAAGAGGACTCTTGAGCATATTTTAAGCCTGAAAGTCTTAATCTCCCATAATGGGCTTCTTTGTGGTTGTCAAGGAGAAAGCCCATATTTCTTTTTAAATAGCTCTCTGTTGGTGTTTGAGGGGGCTAGATGTGGTTATTGCTAACAAGCACTCAAACAACAAACTACAAAAAGGCTAAAATTATTTTTTTTGCGAAATGCTTCATTTGCAATAATTGCACCAGGAGATTATGCAAGAGAAAAACAAAAGCTCACCAGGATTTTCACATTATGTGGTTACTATATTAGTATGTGCAGCTTTTCCTAAACACACATGCTCTCACATTTACATCCAGCCTATAACACAGGCTATAAGTGCTATTTTCTTTATGAACCACAGCAGTAAAAAATGTGAGGGAGACTGATTACGGCTTGTTTAGCTGTTTTTGCAGACAGGCATTCTCTGTCTTTGCACAAGCTTTAAATGTGCAGAGAAGCCGAGTCAGCCAAGACGCAGCAGTGTGTTCGGCGGGACAGTGGCAGGAGCGAATCAGATGTTCTTTATCTTCCTGCTGCAGAGTGAAATGTAGAGGAATGTAAGCTGAACATTTACAGAGGCCCTGAGGAAATACAATACTCTTTCTGCATTGCAGCTGTGCTAATGCAATTACGCATTGTTCCCGCAATAGCCAAAGATTGCAATCCAAGAATATAAAGATTGTCTGAAAGAACACCTTTTCATTTGAATAATATTATCATTATTTTTTATTTTTTTAAGGCCGATACGTAGGTGAAGCGGGTCAAAAAGCTGATCCTGTGAACATTATATGTATTCCAGTATTTAGCAGAGTTAAGTATAGCTATATGAAGTCTGCAAACACACACATACACACATACACACTGGCCCAGGCCCTGTGATCTGATTTTGAATGCAGCATCTTGTTTGATGTCTTTTTGATGATGGACATGAAATAATGTCCAAATCACCAGAGGCTGGAACATCAAAGAGATTCAAATGAAAACACGGTAATGTCTTTTCGGACTGAGCGTTATTGCTCCTTCATTTGCCACTGCCCCATGGAAGCTGGGCTTTGACTGCGCACAGATAAAAGATTAGTTGATAAATGAGGCACTTTCATCTCCAGCAAACTTTGACAAGTTTTTTCATTTACAGTGCAAACACTGCATGGCTAATATGCATCAGATAATCACAGATGGTAATGTCTGAAAGTCAAAAGGTGCAGGGAGCATCTGAAGAGGATGAATGGCTGGTTAGCATCACAGCAGGATAACGAGAGCCCAGGATATGCTGATCATTGTACCAAAGACCCTTCCAGTGTTATTGGGGAAAGGATGTGATCATTTATATATTGTTCAATTTCAGAATCCAATGTACTTTAAGATAATAGGGTGAGAGAGCTAATACAGAGCACAGGTGACTTAGTGATAATGAACCAATATATATGCATCATGCAAAACCGATCCTTATGCATCACAATTTTGTCTATTATGAAAACACAGGTGAGAAACCCCCCCCCCCCCCCCCCCCGAAGAGATAGTCTCATGTGAAGCGGACAGTGAGACGCTATGTCGATTCTACAGTGTTTATAATAAAGAAACTTTCACAGACAATGCCTGGCCCAGTCTCCGTGAAGCGTGAGGGGGTCATCGACTTTGCATTATTTCTGATTTATATCTGAGCAGAAGCCAAGTTTCCGAATAATTCACAGAGCAGTTGGGTGTCTCTCTGGACTTTCTGGACGTCTCTGTGTAAACCGAGAGGCTGATGTTCAAACAAAGAGGCAGAGAGCCATAGTGGACTCAGAGCTTTGCCTTGGCCTCAGCGTCAAGTCTCTTGACAGCAAACTGGCACCAAGCTCGAACTAATAAAGTGCACCACCCATATCCTACAGCGGCTGCATGTACTGTTTGTCTACTGAGTGTGTGTGTGTGGTCAGTTGGAGCGGGACACTTGGAAAGAAGCAAGTCACGGACGAAAGACATATCGAGCGCTAAATCGGCTAAATCTGCTAAATCTATGATGAGTCCCATCCACTCTGTCTCCTCTTCAGATGATGTGCTAACTGTTCAGCGCATGGAATGATTTAGACGGATATCACAAATGATTATCGGAGATCTTGTTAAGCTTGCATAATTACTGTCATTGTGTATTCTTAAAGTGGCAGTTATACGATGAGTCTATTCTGTATTTTAGAAAAACATTTTAAAACATAATTTTTGTATAGGTTTATATAATTCAGAATTGACTTGAAGTAGGCCTAATTGAGAACATATTCATTATCACAGGTTTCATTTTTCTAAATAATTTGACTGTTAAATCTTAAATACATATACACAAACATATACAAGTGAAATGTCTGGTAAACCTTGATTAAAACTTGATATTTGACTTTATTATTTGGTTATAATCTCAATGAGAAATTACATAAAGAAACACAATAGTAATGTCTACTGTCATACTGACAAATTCAGTACATTTTGTAAAATGTAACCTTAGTTTGCCTATTAAAAGCAAAATAATAAAACATTTACATGGATATGAAAAAATAATAAACTGGGCCCTTTAAAGATTAAATCAAAGAAAAGTGTCTCTGAAAGAAGCTTGTTCTCTGATCACCTTATAGCAGTAGGCTATGTGTGATATCTTGAAGATTCAAATAACTACCAAGTAGGTGTATGATGATTAATATGAGAAAAGTTGTCCAGTTTGGATTAAATGGAGGTCTGAGCTGTTAGGTCCGAGTTCACTCTGTCAGTAATGTGTACATTATGTTTTAGAGGCAGATTACACCACAAAGCAAAGAGCTCACCTGCCTGTTTCATTAGAGGTGTGGATCAGGGTTTTGGGCTGGTTCCTTGAGATCAACCTGGGAGCTTTGTCTTTATGAATCCATGGCTGGGAGGCTCACCATCTCCTGGAATCGGTGGATCGCTTAATAAAATACCTTTTAGAATCTGAAGTGAAACTAAATAAGATATGCGTATGTGGCTTCTGCTAGCTGGGAAACCTTCTCCCTATTATCTGAGAAATGCTAATCTTTAATAACTTTTTAAAACGTTGATACTCTTTCTCAAATTAAGTTTCTCTCAACCATGGATGTATCTCAACCATGATCTCAACGCGTATGCAACCGCTCCAACATGGCAGTTCTGAAAAATCGCGATATCACGTACGCTACTTCGCTACTTCGCTACTTGCACTGCAGAACTTCCGGTTGGTTTTTAGCGAAAAAGGGCATGTCTGAAACAAAACGTTTGACAACGTTAGCACAACTGTAGCTTCTAATAACATAAATAAAACCATCAATTTAAAACTTAAATCCATAGTTTAATAATGTATAACTTTATTAATTTCTATTTCAACTCGTTTTTCTCAGCAGTAGGCTACTGAATATATACATTAGGTTATTTATTTTTGACACACAAGTGTTAAAGGTTATTCAGATATAATGTTGTTCTGCTGCTGTAAATCCTCACTAAGCAACCAGAGGTGTATTAATCTACGGCTTAAAATAGTCCCCCAAAAAATGTAGCCTATTCCTGTTTCAACTTTTTTTAAAGACAAAAAGAGGAGAGTAGCATATTGGTACATAGTTTTTTAAGGGTAGGCTAATATCTTCATCAGGAACAGATGGGTTGAGTGCTGGTTCTCTAAGATATTGTTAGTTGTGTTGTTTTCATGGGATCTATTGTAAAAAATATTATGCAAACCATTAAAAAAGAGCCAGACATTTGCGAACAAGAAAAAATTCACATTTATTTGATATCAAACAGGAGTTGAATTAAATATCAGCTGATGATGGGCTCTTACAAAAGAAATAAAATGAACCTAACCAGTGCTGCAACAACTTTTCACACTTTCCAACCATGTTCTTTTTTTCCATTTTTTCTGAATAGTTCAGTTAATAAATTAATTAGTGTCAAAGGATGAAATATGTCCGCAAAAACTGCAATATCGCATTGATGTGAACATAAGTCTTTAAGCTGACGATTTCTTTCAAGTAAAATAAATTACACAAGTTTCCAATTCACTCCAAATCTGTGCATGGCCCGGTGTTAACAAATGTACTACTGGCAAAAACTCATCATTCATGAAAGCAAAAGCACTTCACAAGCAGATACGTGAGCATGATTTCATATGGACTGATATCTCGCAAAACTTTTTTTTTTTAATATTCAAACATAATACAATGAGTCAAGTGTGAGAGGAAAAAGTACATTTCCACGACTTTGAGTAATCTTGTCTGAATAATCTTATTGACATTGAAAGGGCATAACTACTGAATGGTTGCCTTTTTTTCTTTTGTTTTTCTTTCTTCTTTCTTTTTTTGACTTTTTACACTAGTGGTACAGCAAAATATATTTTCTTTAGCTGTTACTTTGACAACAGTTAAATGTGCAATAGAGAAAATATAAGGCCTGAGTCTGAATTAGTGGTTTCTTAACTTTAGAGTCTTGACTGTGTAGTGGAGCCACACTAGCTCTAGTTCTATACTTCATGACTAAAAAGACCCTGGTTCTGCAAAGTCCCCAAAGGATATGTCAGGAGTTTCATAGTTCTTTGCTTGGAGTATTTTTTTAATCCCTTATTCTTCGACAGTACAGTACAACAGAAAGGCCAGACTTTTCTCTGACAGCGTGTTATTCTCTGCACCTCTTTAGTCCAACAGCAGAGCTCTCACAGTCCACATTTGCCTGGTCTCGGATGAATGTGTTTTGTGTGTTAATGGTATCTGTGTGCAAAAGTCATTTCTTCATTTGTTTTCCCACCCAACAACATTTCACTTCCTGTCCTAAGAGAAAGGGCATGTGGAGTGCGGAGCCAGACTTGCCAGCTCTCTTGACATCAATGGAAAAGCAGCCATCTGTTCAAACCTGTGCAAACAAAGAGTGCCGAATCAGAGGCTGGTAATGAGCTGCATTTGTCCGTCGCTGGGTGCCTCTCCTTCCTGCGCACAGTCTTCATTGTTGGGCGGGAGGATGCATCCGTCGCTGGTACCTCGGTTTATGTGGTAGTAGGACATGGGCTGCGGCGCATCACCGAGTTCAGGCATGCTTTTGTGATACGCGTCCTCGCTCTCGCTTCGAGGTGAGGGGGAGAGCTCCTCTTCCTCCTCAGGGGGGTACGGCGAAGCTGAGGGCGAGGGTGAGTCTCTCAAGTTTGGCATGCTGGTGTAAAGGGAGTCTCTGTTATTGTTGGGTGAGTGGGAGCCCATGTCCTCCAATGCAGTAACAGTCTCAGAGCCATTGCCGCCCGGCCCCTCCAGGCGCCTGGGGGCCTTCTGGGCGCTGTAGAGCAGAGAGTGAGTCCTCTGGGGCAGAAGAGGGGCCTCCAACACCTCCTTGTGGTGGGGGTGCAGGAGCAGCTCCAGGGTGGCGTGGCCTCCTCGTCCACTTCCTATCTGGGGGGGTGATGCCTCAGCGTGATCCGCCACGATGGCGTCATCCTCGCTGCCGCTGCCACCCCCACCTCGGTCCACTGTCACCCTGGTCTGCGGGGGCAAGGCTCTGTCCTGCTCCCTCGGGGCGTCGCGGCCTTTTGGGGCCCCACGGGGCCTTAGGTTGTTGTGGACAATCTCAGATATAATCATCTTCTCGATGGCTGCATCATCAAGGTGGAGGCCCCCCAGGTCACCTGTGGCTCTGACGCTCACGGTCTGATAGTCATCGTCGCGCAGGGAGTAGCTGTTGTTGAAATTGCCATTGAGGGGGAGGGTGTCCATGGCACTGATGTCCCTGCTGTTGCTCAGAGAGTGCTGTCCTGCAAATAAAGGCAAAACGAATGTGTGAGATGAGATTTTTCCCTTTTTTGTGTAACTAAACAGTGTCTACTACACCATCCACATACAACTTGATACTGCTCAGGACACTTCACTCTTTTGCTCTTTGATCTCTGGGTTAATTTCATTTTTATGCAAATATTAAAAGCTTTGAAAATTCAAAGGAGAACCCAATCAGCTCTCTACAATGTCCATCCTCATTATGGCTGAATATCATTAAAGCCAATCTAAGAGATTATCCTGAACAATATTGGAGAAATGAGAACAAAGGGTGAATTAAAACTTTAAAAATACAGTACAGCAAAAAGTAGCACATGACCAGGTTGACAACACAGCACCATACGAAAAAAAGCAAAAAGGATAGAATGAGAGTAAAATAAATAAATGAATACAAGCTGATGGGGCAGTGTTGTGACATTAACAATTAATAAAACATTCCACCTGTTTAAAAAAAGGCAAGACAAAAGAGTAATGTCCAACACAGATGGCGAGCCACCTCTCCGCACCGGGGGCCCCACAAGCACAGCAACAACCCCCAACACACCACGACAGACAGGCACGGTGCAATGACTCACTTTGCCAACACTCACATCAAGTGTGTCTGCTCAGGCTATCTGGCCTAAGAACAGCTGATGTGCAAAAAAAGTAAAACAGATGCTTTTTTTCAATTGCAGCAGAAACAACAAAATCAGTGAAATAAGACCAAAGTGGGAAGCTTGTAACATCCAGCCTGGATTCAGTCAATCCAAAACCTTGTGTCCTTGCTATTAACTATAATTTAGCTCACATGATGCATTGCTCAAATTGTTGTAGGTGGATGGAGAATGACAGCAAAATGATGTGTTTATCAGTTTGAAAGAGCTAAAGGACAAATCAAGGACAACTGAATCCTGGACTCAGCAGGTGAAAGGGTTCAGCAGCAAGCACAGTCTTTTCTTTAAACGTCTACAGTGAAAGAAAGGAACATTTCCTGAAAGTAGTTGAATGCCACTTTGTTTGTTGTTGTGAAACACACACACACACACACACACACACACACACACACACACACACACACACACACACACACACACACACACACACACACACACACACACACACACACACACACACACACACACACACACACACACACACACACACACACACACACTCTTTTGTGCAGCCCGATGACTAAGCTCAAGTCGCAGGATGACAGTGAGGTAGGGTCGTTTGATTTGAGGATTTTTTTGCTATTTACTGGGTACACTTAAGGACTGTCAGTAAAAGGTTGATATTTTACAGGGTGAGGGTGATGTCGTCACAGGGAGAAAAAAACATGGGTAAACTGTATAAGCATGATAGCAACTGAGGGAAAACTGCTTTAAAAAAGACACCAAATACATTTCTAAAAAGAGTGAAATGAGCACAGAGAGCAAAAGTGCAAAAAAGCGGAAATTGGAAGGTCATTAGACACCTCTCCAAAAAGACCCGCCTTCAAATTTGCATTTTTTTATGTGCAGGCAGTGATTTTATTGCAGACAGGTACTGTCTACCGGGAGAGGGGGAAATGATGTGAACAGAATTCAACTGGACGCGGCGACAGCTGCACTCTGGGAACTGTTCCAGCAGCGATTCATCCAAGATGTTCTCCTTACTGATTTTACTGCATCGGATGAACATCTGCAGAGCATTACTTAGCATTAATACACTTATAATAGAAGACACGCTCATCCTTTCCAGGAGCTAAATGTAATGACTATAGCAGGCAACATTTTGAGAAAGCTTATGTTAAACTTGACAGTCTCTCACCGCTTATTTCATACTTGGTTGGTGATCTTCACACCAGGTTTTGACATTTGCGTGTCATGCTGCTGCCTGCTCTCCTCAAACTAGTTTCCATATGTTATATTGTTTTATCCTGTTTGTCACTGCTTCCTGACGCTCCTGTGTAAAACACAGCTAAGTGCAGCGGTTTGCCTCAGGGGGAGAAGTGGTTCTACAGGCAGAGACGATGTTTATTTATACTGACGTTCAAAATAACGTGCTAATTAAATATCAACACTTTTTATCTGTCTCTGGTGCTCCAATGTTAAAATGTAATTACTACAATGATTAAGCAGGTAAACATTTTAGGGCAATAAAGCACAAGCTGTCTGAACACACAGACTGGAGCATCGGAGCGGCTCGCCTGCTGCTTAGCTCACAGACAGAGAAAAAATGGTCTTTGATTTTCTTTGCAAACATTGTTTGGTCCCAACCCTGCTTCAGTATCTCCGAGTGTGAAGTGCTCTCGTTGTGCTGTAAGCCAGCTCGTAGCACAAAGCAGGACGGCAAAGGCTGCAGCAGGTTCAAGCTATAGATTATTGCAACTCCTATACTTACACACTCTGCCATTCTGCTGTTTTTGTATATTCTCTTTTATCATCAAATGCTTGGAATATCTGAGGGCTACGACTCTGCCCGCATTGCGTCATAAGCTTCTGTTTTTTCTTCTTCTTCTTTGATTGTTTTTTTTTGTGCTCTGCCAGTGAAGAACTAGGTCACCATAAACACTTGACATGATTTATTAAATCTATTAAAATTGTAGAAAACTGAAGACCATCTAAACATATATAAATATAATGTATACATATTATTCATGTGAAAAGGACAAAGGCATAAACGATTCGGAGCAACGGGTGAAGCTCATATTCAACTGAGAGGAATTCCCATCTGACTGCTCAGATATAGAGAAAAGATTGCATTGACGGGAGTTTATCTACTTCTGTGTTTACAAAGGGGAAACGTGCTTAGATAAGAACTTCTGAAAATGCAGAGGTGTGAATGGAGAACAACAAACAGTGAATCTAGAGTAATTATTCAAAACATTTTTAGTGCAAGCTGTGTCAGAGCCCAAACCTCAAGATTTTTCATGTTTTTTTTATAATCTAATCTAAATCACTTGAAGAAGAAAGTTCAAAGAGAAGATTAATACCACTGAAGCTACAGCTAACTGTTAGCTTAGCACAACAATGGAACCAGAGGGGAAACCTAGCCTTGCCTATCAGACTTCTTTTGTTTAATCAGTACAGAATATTAAGTGGAAAAACAATAATTTAGGAGATTTACAGGGATTATGTAGTGGACTGTGTTATTTACCAGGACGAGTAATGCCTTTGAGTCTCCCCTGGTTTCCTAGCAACTGGTCAGAGAATAGTCCAGCCCATAACTCCCTTCGTAAACTGGAGGGTTCCATTTTTATATTTGATGCATTAAACCAGTGGTACCCCCACAGACCTATCAGATGTTGTTCTGTTTTATCAACACCAGCCATCAGGTTCAAAATGTGTTAATTTGAATATTTCATTAACTGTCTCTTATAAAACGCTATTCACTATATTTGTTTTTTACGTTGTTAAAAAATATTCTCATACAATTAAATTGAGAATATTTAGGATGGTTTGGATTTTAAGTGTACATTTAACCATTTACATACTACTTTTAGTTAGCCAATCAATTGTAGCTTACTGTTTAGTCTTCTTTGCTCATTTGCTAAATATTCTGTAACGCTTTCAATTGAAACACACTGTGTTCAAGTTGGAACTGTATATTATATTGTGATTTTCTAATTAAATGATATATTTTATTTTATTTCTTTCTATAGCAGAGGTATAGTTAATAATCACTGAACTAAACAAACAAGATATAACCTGTTGTTTTTTTTAGCTTTACAGGTGCTGCTTAACAGATGCAAATTATATTTTTGTCCCCTAAAAAGTGAATTTGAACAGTCAACATTTTACCTTAAAACAAACACACACATGCATCCACACAAATCAATGTCAGAATAAAAGTGGAGGGAGGATGTGCACCTGGGGAGTGAAAGGCCGGTGGAGAGGGGGTGTTGCACACCACCGTTTCTGCCAGCAGGTTGTTATAAGGGTTAGTGTCGTGGGTTCGGAGGAGAGGGTTAGTTAGGAGGTAGTTGCCAGTCATCCCTGAAATAACAGGAGAGAGAGAAGGAAAAAAACAGTTGAGGAAAAAGAGCTGGAGGTACTGTACTTCATGGTCTGTGGTGGTGCGCTGGGTAGCTGTCGACATAAACAAACACTGACATTCGCTGTCCAAAATCTGACATCACATAAGATTTATAACCTACAATATGTCTGCCTTCTATTATGAACACAAAGCAGCCATAGAAACGTGGCTCATAGCAAGACATTATATAAACAGTCAGCTGATTTAACTGACAAACAATATTATCGCGACAAGTGTTGACCAAAGCATGGCAACACAATCATCTCCAGAGTTTATGTGAAACAAATCTATCTAAACAAACTCATCCAGTCAAGAAACTAGACAAAACATGTCTAAGGGGCCCGCCATAAATAATACAGTGTTCCTATCATCCTGATCATGCCTGTGGAAATCCTCAGAAATGGTATAACTAGTCTCAGTTATTTGGATGGATTGCTGAGAAACTTTGTACTGGCATGTGTTTAAAAAAATAATAATAATGAATTAATTAATAACTACAGCCAAATCTGCAAGGGCACAGTCTGCAGCCTGAGATGCTGGGATCTCTCCCAAAACCTTCTCTGACCTCAGTCTGACATTGATCATCTCCCCTACCTCTACCTCCATCCCGACAATCACTCTCAAGTGAAGATGAGTCAGGGAGGATGCTGCTAAGCAAGATTCGCTGAGATTTGAACTCAAGTTCTCATCAGTGCCTCGCAAATATCACGCCATTTCTGTCTCAGGTCCTCGCCTTTTACATGATCCAACCGAGCAGGAAAGCGTTGGAAAAGTGCTGTGAACTTTAGTACACAGGTAGCATTAAATGCTGTTTTTTTTTCAGTTGCTAAACACTAAGAGAAATGCAACATTAAAGCAGGGTTTCATCTGCCACTTTTCCCAGCTGCTGCAGAGCGGTGTAAGCTCCATTGAAGTGTTTATTGTGAACTCGGATCACAAAGTGAACGGCGTATATGTCTTTTGGTGGCAGTGGAAGAAACGCTTGCTTACCCTGGTTGAGCGTGGAGGTGCTGTTTATGTCTCCTGAGATAAAGGATGACTCCGACTGCTTTCTCACCGTGTCGTTCCACATCCGCCTGATGCGGCTCTGTGAACAGAGAAAAAGCAGCCATTGATCAGGGATTCAACATTGTGCCGCTGTTATTCAAGGCTTCTGGGGGAGGATGGAGCAGCTACGTGGGTTTTGAGCCCCTACACTTGTATATAGGATTCAAATAACCCCCTGCCTTATGATATGGTGACAATAAAAAAGACGGGAGACCAGTGTGTCAAATTCAAATTTAAGACAAAATCCTTTAGGTTTCTTTCTGTTCATGGTTAAAAGTATAAAATAATTTTTTTTAAAGGAAATGATTATAATAATTAAAGAAAATGCAATACAATAAACACAGCAGCATAATAATAAAACTATACACTAACAGTGCCGTAAAAAGAGCAATTAAATATATACAGGAAACATAGACAGTCACATAATTAATGTCTGCTAGCTACAATTTACTGGCCAATATACAGTATAACCTGTAAATTAAAAAACTGAATAATATTACTGCACTTGGAAAGGTAAAAAAAGGAAAGACAGTCCATAAAATAAATTAAATTCCACTGACATATAATTAACTGGAATGATTCTACATTAAAACATTTTCACGCATGGTGTTTCTAAAGCCTAATCTCCAATTTATCTAATTCCCAGGGTTGTCCACGCACCTGTGTTGCAGATGAGTAGCGGGCCGTGGATCGAGACGTGGCGGTCTTGGCTGCGCTGTGGGGGCCTTCTGATGGCAGCGCGCCGCAGCACTGGGACTGACGGAAACATTTGCTGTACTCTTTGCGGACCTGCAGAGAAGCAAAAGACCGGCACAGACTGAGCACACAGACAGCGAAACAACAATCCCCCTATGGGAGATGCAAATCCCAAATCTTCAAATCAAATGCCAACCAGCTGACAGCAGTTTAAATGCCATATCTGTAAGGACAGGGATAGCAAACACTGTGACGACGTGGGACACGTTGTAGAGAGGAAGCACTGTGATGTAAGAGTTGGTAAGGATGTATAAATATCATGAAAAGTCAAATCTCAAAATGTTGCAAAGTAAATGTTTACAGATCCACACCTGCAGAGCAAAGATGAGAGAGATATGGAGAGTCATTTGCAATTCTTGGCAGTTCCATGTTTACATTTTATTTCAGAGAGGCTTCCACTAGATATCCTTTGTATTGTTAATTATTTATTGGTAATTAATAAAACGTTTAGTTTTTGAAATGTCAGAAAAGTACCCTGGGCCGAAGATATTCGGAAAATCATCAAATAAGATAAGATAAGATAAGATGGACCTTTATTAATCCCCGTGGGGAAATTCAGTTGTACAAAGCAGCAACAGGATAAGCGTGAAAAAACAGGACAGCAAAGATTCACACAGATTAATAAAATAAAAAATAAAATCAAGAAAAAAATTAAAATAATAATGATAATAATTATAAATGAGTCGAATTGTTACTTTAAAAGTAGCTTTAATGATGAATTGATTATGAAAATAGAGGATTAAATCATTTTCTGTATATTGACTAATTGATTAGTCGGCTCCATGATTATGTAGAATAGTCCGTCTTTGAATTCGTACCTTTTTCTGGAGGAGGCAGTGGAAGATGAAGATAAACATCCCTTGCAGAGTGTTGAAGATAGTGAAGAGGTAAGCCATCACAATGGACGATTCATTGAGGAAGAGCAAGCCAAAGGACCAGGTGAGGCCCAACAGACAAAGTAGGGCAAACGCTCCCAACACCCACGACCTACAAAAGAAAGAGAGATATTAACGAGTGAAACTGTAGAGAGTTGCAGTAGTTTTCATGTTGGTTTGACGTTCCTCTGACCCTGGACAGCAGCTTGTTAAAAAAGGAAAGCAGAAGCTATTTTGCTTTTGGGCAAGTTGCTGCAGTGGCGGCATGGTGTGTAAATGCTGATACTAAGTTTTGGAATGAATGTGCATTTCTTATTTGACATTGAGTCAAAAAGTATTTCCTTGGTCCTTTCTTGGAATTGTTGGCTAAAGAGCATGCAAGCACAGCAGGTTCTTCCTCGGAGGCTTCCAGGAAAGCCTAGAGGAAATCAGATAACTTCAGCTTCAATAAAGATGCCTATTCGTTATTGATACACCAGAGAGAAGTGAGCCACGCTGAGAGAGATACGGCAGAGAGACGAAAGAAATGGAACAACAACATGTCACTGAGAGAGGATCCACACAAATAATGAGAGTGATGGCTCATTAGATCTGCTGTCCAGAATTTGGTGCTTTTTAAACAAGAATGAAATAAAATATTCTGAGTTATCAAACCAAGTGCAACCAATTATTTCCTCCCTATTTTTGCCAGTTACTATATGTGACACAATAATGAAATAAATAGCGGATTTGAGGTAGGCCCTAATTAATGATAGGTAATGAGTTTTGACTTCTTAAGATAACGTGTGATATCCAGCATTCCTAGATGTGGGCTTTCGGTGTGCCAAAAACAAACCTTAAAGCCAATCCAATGCCTCTTTTTCTGTGTTTTGGACCAAAATCAGAGCGGCTGCTAAAGAAAATAAGCGCCCACATAACATATGTTGGCCTGCCCTCAAACACATTGTTGAACAATAATCCAGGCAAAGAAATGGACAGGGATCTGTATTTTTATCGAGCAAATGCAGCACACTTAAAGTGGAAATATGGAGGAGGGAGACTTCTTCTTTTCCGTTTTCACCATTGCTAAATCTATACTTGGTGTCTCTGAATCTGTCTTTCAAGGAATTTGTTAAGTATGCCAGTAGAGGAGCAAAAAGATACCGAAAGGCCAGAAATACAGTTATGAAGAAAGAAAAAAAGGCAATATAACCCTGCATAGTGCAAATAGTGAAATGATAAAATGAAGGCAGCCCCTTAACGGAGGCAAATAAAATCTGAAAGGGAAAAATGTTGGTCCGGTCGGGTTTAAGAGAAGAAGAAATCCAATAAATGTGTTGGTCAAATGCGGCTTTTGAGATTCCAGGCGGGAGGCAAAAGCAGTAATGGTTCATATTACCCCCACTCAACACACACAGTTACACACACACACACACACATTTAGAGCAAGCAAACCACAGTGTGGCCACCTAATCTCCCAGTGGTCAGCGCTCACCTGATCCCCCCCAACCTGGTCGAGTCGGGTTTCATGGAGGTGGAGTGCTTCACCATCTTGAACATCGTCACCATCAGGAAGATGACATTGACCTGTCAAAACAGACGCATATCAGGGTTAACAGACAGCACTTAGAAAGGCATCAGTTTTCTGAAGCTGACAGCGGGGGTAGGAGGTACTCAGGTCTCTGACTTAAGTCAAAGCACTAATATCACACTGATTACATTCTCCACTACAGGTTAAAGTCCTGCCGTTAGGTGCTTTATTAGTAAAAGGATGTAAGTATAATCAGTCAATGAAAATCAAGTATTTAAAGAAATCAAATGAAAATACTCAATAAAAAATTATAATAATCATAAGTAGGAAAATACAATTTAATACACAAACCAATTGTATATTGAGTTTGGTTGTTCAATCAATAACAAAGGATCGTATTCTATAAGCTCTTATATATCGTCAAGTATTATTGGACTAAAGAGTATGATATTCCCTTTTCTGTAATGGAGTGGAAGTATAAACTGGTATGGAAACAATACTTAAGAACCTCAAATATGTACATGGTTGCTACCACTCAAATTGTAATTTTCTATCTACTTTAGATATGGATTCATCTACAATAGTTGGTTTTGCTCTATTATAACTGAACATCAGATTCCTTTACCAGGAGGATTGAAAAAATGTTTTGCTTCATCGCAGACTATAAAGCATACCGACTTCAAAAGAGATTAAAAAAAAAATGGTGGGAGTTTGACTTCTTTGGTCTACTTCACACAGCTCTGCCCTTCAAAATACTCTACGTCAAAAAACATTCTTGACTTGTTTGACAATATTTTCAATCTAAAAGTGCAGATCCTTGTTGAATACAAGAATGTATCTCTAAAGGAGTCCAAAGCAGACCTGATGTAGCACGGACATACCTTCGTAAAAAAACACAGAAAGGAAAGAATGGAGCTCAGTGCCATACTTTCGAAACAATTTTTACTGAAGCCAGGAAAAATATTTAAGTGATTCAAGCCATACGTTCAGAGAGGTTTCCATGCTTTCAGTATGACTCTCTAATTAAGGGAGAGCCCGAAAAGGAGGAGATGTGCTCCAATTTGGCCCGATACCTTTGAAATACAGTTCTTTAAAAGTTCTAAGAAAAACAAGTATTTGCACGGATTTCTAAGTTATTAAAACTGTTTATCCCTTATTTTCTCTGAGTGTGCATTTCAAAAAAGTGTGACCGCACATGAAGGAAAAATAAACAACACAAAAGTAGAGTTGGAAAGAAAACAAAGTGTAATGATCTCCAGGTAGTCTCGGTTTATACTTCATTTTCAGTTCTTCATTCACAAATAAGCAAGAAAGGATCCTGATTGTTTTCCCATATGGATGCATTCTGAGAACTACAAGGCAACGAAAGAAAGGGTCTTAAAATGGAACAAAGAGTGAGTGGAAAGCAGATGGAATCCAACAACAGCAGGGGAGAAGATGGAAGAAAAAAGGAGTGGCTTAGAAGAGGCTTTTAGATCACAGCTTAGAGTAATGCTGAGTTTTGTCTCCTAGTCACTGGGGCCGATTCTCGTCCGCATGAGTCGAGTGGCTGTAGATGCAGTTAACACAGCCGCGAGTGATGACACAGATCCGATGAGACAGACAGACACACGGACAGTCGGGGAAGCACTCTGCAGAAAGCTGAGGCAAACTACATATGGACTCCGCCCCCCTCCAGTCCCTGTCTCCAAGGGGCTGTCCGCTACAATATTCAGGTCTCTCACTCCTCTGCCAAATACAGCGCAAAAAAACAGCGCTGCCGACACAGCACTTCTCCCAGTTTCTGCATATATTTACAGCCTACGGACAGATTAACATGTGTGTTACCGTATGCGCCTATATGGAAACGCAATGTTTGTTCAGGGCTTTGTGCAGACATTCCTGCATGCATGTGTTATGTGTGTGTATTGAGAACACCCTGTGCAACACATCAAATATTAAAAGGTGAAGATGGAGATGTCCGTGTGCTGGGATTGGATGGGGACGTGTCATGATCCTCAGCAGGGCTATGAGCTGTGATAATGGTTGTCTGGCCCACCCACTCTTTACTTCCATGTTCACCCCCCCCCACCACCATCATCCTTGTTTTGCCACTGAGCAAATGACCTTCATGCCTGAGACGATTTCTCCTCCTGATTGCGCGAGGGGAGTATTCTCTAGATGTACAGCAAGGACCAAACAGCTTTGAGTTGTTGCTGCGCACCAATTCTGATTTCAGAGGATTTCATAGCTGAGTGGACACTGATGTCCTCGTGTCAGCTATAATGGGACCACTTTCCTTTCATGCAAATTGATCTGAGAAAGTAGAGCTAAGAGGCTGTCAGTACAGAGAGAGGGAGAAAATCTATAAACTGTTTTCAAAGATTTTCTTTGGAAGAAGAACAAAAAGAGGTTATCACAAAACATTTCAACTCACCACAATGATTAAGGTCACAGGTCCAATGAAGCTCCAGATGAAATGGTTATCAACCCTCAGCCAGCATCTAAAGGGTGCAAAAGAGGATATTCAGTTCACGAAATTATCTCATTGCCAAAACACAGTTGTGTCTCATCGATCAGGTCCCAGCAGAGCCGGCTGCATGATACACCACAGCAACAGCATAGAGACTCCTCTGACCACAGAGAAGAAAACCCGACCTTGAGGGAGCGCTGGCCCCGTGCCATGAGAAGCTGCAGTCTAAAAGCCAGCGGTTATTGGACTCATGACTTCACGGTCTATAAATGTGGGATGTCTGACTGTGTGTATACCTTAGAGTCTGAACAGTAAACAATGTATTGTAGACAGTTCAAGAATGAATTGCACTTGCGTCTGTGTTTATCACCAGGAAACAGAAACGAAGTGAAGACTACAGCCATAAAATAGAGTTTGAAAAAACGTTAGCCTAAATTCCATAAATTAGAGGATTGCAGACTTACAAATCATAAAACGTGCTGCTTGGATGAAGACCAGCAGAGGAAGTGCATACACTTTTAACTGACAAGGGTGGCAATTATCCACATGCAAAGAATAAAAAAAACCAGCAGGCTGGTGCAGCTAGCCAGCGCGTTCATTAAGGTTGCAGCTTTGCTCACAGCCTCACAGAAATGTACACCCCGTCACAGCTGCGACAGGGTGTACATTTACTAAGGGGCAGAGGTTCACCACTCTTTGGGATATTAATATCATTAGCACACACATGCATGCTGATGGGGAGAAGGGAAGACTAATGTTCCTCATTTTATTCAACAAAATAGGAATCCCTACAAAGATGTCACACTTACGCCCGCTGGGTGCCATAGCCTCTGTAGTCGATGGCGGCTGAGATTCCCACAACCACAGCCGGAATGAGGTACCCAGAGATGTAATAGTACTTCCTGCGCGAGAACTCGCTCTCAAACACCTCGACCAGCATGAGGTACAGCTGCACACCCTCCAGACACATCCAGGCGAACGCAGCCAGGAAGCAGAAGTGGAGAACACCGGCAATGATGGAGCACACCAGCTGACAGGAACAAACATGCAGACATTACACTCAAATGTAAGAGGTTGTTCAAAGGGATAGAGGAATCTGACTTTTCCTTTTATTTTAAAAGCTCAATAAATGGTGATAGTAGCCCAGATTAGTAAGATCTGTACAGGATCAATTAGTGGGTCTATTTAAAGCTGACCCAATCAATATTTTTGATTGGATCTAATGACTACATGTAATGTGAAAGGGGTTGCTTAAGGTTTTTTGTATTTTTCAGCTCAATGTTTTGCTGAAGCAGCAGCAGGCAGCTGTTGACAGCAAAGAACCTTTGATAACCAACTATGCACTACCTGCCTGGAACACAGACAAACAGCTTTAGCTGCCAAAGAGCTAAATATTTCCCTCAGGAGTTTGTAGAGACAAAATCAGAGCTAAAGGAGAGTGAATATTGGCCTTAGATTCATCAGGTGGGCAGAAACACTGCAGTGCTCCACATGAATGTTAATGTTACTGGGTTTCTGCTGGATGTGTAGAAAGGCTTACACCTTTATAAGGTGATGGAGTGGCAATGTTTAAATGTATTTATATCACCACTTGTTCTCAGAAATGACATTACAGTATATATGTAAAATATATATTTGGTAAAAATGTTAGTGTTAGACATTATTGAGCAAATACTCAATTAAAATGGGTATCTTACATTTCACTAAATTAGCTTAGCTAAGCTGTGACGGAGCAGATCACAGAGTGACTGACTCCGCCACTGACAGCCGCAGCGGCGACACACACACACACAGCGAACGGAGTTTCGCCGCCGTCTCCCCAGCAAAGGGAATGTGGAAAAGACGGAGGCGCATCACTTCCGTGATTTAAATAGGATATCATGAACCATGCAATTTATTATTTCTTTTGCGTTTATTAATTATGGGGAATGATTGTGTTAAGAGATAGTTAACCTGTTTATGTTTGGGTCGGATAGTTTTCTCATGTTTGAGGGATTACATTTATGTTGACAATGTGGTTTTGAGTTAATTGTGTAACCTGTTGACGGTAAGCCTGTGGGGAGGGGCTATGGGTTCAAAAGGGACGGTGTTGGCCCTGGAAGAGTCATTCGGGAGATTGTTGCAGTGAAGGCAACAGCTAGAATGTGTTTACTCCATGAGTGATAGACAACCTAATTTGGTAACTTTAATTTTGTTTATTTAAGTTATACTGTTTCACTTTTATCAAACAGTATTTTTTTGTTGCTGTTATAAATAAAGTTTTGAAGCTTAAATCAACCGACTAAGCCTATGTTTTCAAACGGACAAATAGAACCCCGTCACATAAGCTAATAATAATAGTAAAAAAAACTGTATACATATATATAAAATCATCAATACAATGGTCCTTAGAATCCACACTGTGAAACAAAGCTTTGTTCAAAGCCACATCTTTTTATTTTAAGTTTGACTAAAGATGCAAAAGTTTTCAAAGACCTAAATAATGCAGGAGAACTGTATATTAGCTAATGTATGGAATATTTGTATATGGTAAAATAGTGAAGCTTTAGAAACCCTTCCCCCCAAATACATCCCGAGTTTGAACATTTTACTCAGAGTCAGCATCATAGATTCATTGAAGTGTTGGAACTATAAAGATAGAGTATTTATATGTGGAATTTAAATATAATGTGGATTGTATGCTAACCTAACAGCCACCTACCTTTGGCTCTGTCATGTTGATGCCCACGAGGTAGACGAGCTCGCCGATGAACAGGTTGAGGCAGAGGTTTTTGTGGATGGTGTTGCGGTCGCTTTGTAGACCTCTGAAGAAGCAGAATGTGAAGAGGCTGATGGCAAGGCAGACGAGAGACACAGCGATACCCATCCGGGTGATAACGGTGAGCAGAAGATCATGGACGCTTCCTTCCCCCTAAAGAGAATGAGACACATTGTCTGAGAACAGAAGCAGGTTTTGCATGCTGTGTTCCTCCTGTTCAAAAAACCCATTAAAATCTCCCTTTCTAAGATTTGGTGCAAAATCCAGTTCCTGTGAGTTAGACAAAAGATGTACATTTCTTTCAAAGTTACAGTTTTTCTGTGTGGTAACTATGTTTCACTGTTGCAATGGAGATAGTATTACAAAAACAGTTAATTCTGTACAAAAAATACATAACTTTAGAAGATATGCACTCAATTTGAGCAACTCAGACACCGTTGGTGCCTTATATTAGATCCAGCGACCCTAATCCTTTACCCTGATCCTACCTGATGACATTTGGCACTAAAAGAATGAACATGCTTTGATCGCATGATGGCCATGTGGCAGAAAGCATCAGTTTTAAAAACGACCACAAAAACCACGTGATTGAACGTCCACATGTTGGTTCTCCTTTTTGAGGTGAAATCATGCAGTGTTTCAATACATTTTAAACTGAGCCTCTTTCAAGATGGGCAGCAGGCAAATGTGAAAATAGCAGACCTGACCATACAATTGCCACTCAAGGACATGGTGGCCCGAAAGTGAGGCAATTCCTGCTGTGATATCCGTAATTTTATTGAGGGCAGGAGTTGCAGTTGAGGTGATGTGCAGGGAATTGGTGTGAGGCTAAGCCTTTCCTCGGGGCTCTGGTTTCGAGCTGTGGTTAAGGTTGAGGTTAAGACAGATGACAGGGACAGAGTTCATGAAATGGGACGTATTATTAAAAGAACCACAAACTTATCCTTCACATTTATTACTGGCTAGGTCCCCGCCACACATGCTATTTATCATGTAATTGGATTGTAATTGCATTTCTCTACCAAATGGATCCTACACCACTTCAAGCGGGGTGGAAACACAAGTTAAATCTGAGGTTATACTGCGCCTTATGATTCTCAGGAACATATGCATGGAGGAATAATAGACACGGACCATAGGTAAAATATAATTACCTCTGATAATGGTATGGCTCTTCCTATCCTGATCCACAATCTCGCTCTTTTAAAGTGACAGCACGCTTCCTATTCCCAACCTCCTCCCCCACCCGTACCTTCTCCTCCAGCAATAATCTAATTATCTCCACTGAAATGCCATTCTTGTTCTTTGCCGTGTGCAAAAATCTGTCAGCGAGACGGAAGAACAACCAACTGAAACAGAAAAATAGACCCTGCAAACCACAAGGAGTGGGCCACTTACCACATTTCCCCGATGAGCCATGAGGATGGCGAAGTTGGTCAAGTGACTGCAGGAGCAAGTGGTGTGGCTCTTGTTGGTGTCCAGCAGTTTACAGCCCTGAGTAGACCAGTATCCCATCATGCTACGCTCTGAGTAATTCCAGAAGGAACAGTTGGGGTTGTGGTAGTGTATCTTCTACAAAACGCAAACACAGAGAGAGAGAGAGAGACGATTAAACATATACGAACATGCGCTGCACTATGCATGATTGTACACATATATCTCTGGCTGAAAGAAACAGGAAGTCAGTGTACCTGATGGGTACACTGTGTTCATGTGTGCTTTACCCATAAGCATGTGCTAACACAATTATTTAAATACAATCTATGGTTGGAAGAAAAATATCCAAATAAAGAAAGGTTTTGCCAGCTTCCAAGCACAGAAGAAGCATGACTTGCATCTCTACTTCTAGCACTATCACCACCCGTACTGTAACACCGGCATAATATAGATGACTTCTCTTTACTCCAACAGTTTTTCTACAACAATGATCCATCAAAAGGCTTCATTCGCCCTTCACTTCAACAGTTTTTTGCAGCTGTTTCAGCTCTACAGTGTGGTCTGGGTGAGTCCCAGGAGAAGGCTTACATCCAGGTGCTCCAGTGTGAAGATCACGGGGTCTGCCACAAACACTCGGCTGGACTCCTTGGTGATAGAAGCCGACAGGATGTGGGAGTTGACGGTGAGGGAGATGTTGCGTTTGCTCAGGTCCCCCATTCCCCTCAGTGTGGCGTTCTCGGTGCTGAGGAACTGACCCAGGTGTTTGTAGAGAACGAATACCAGCTTCGCCACACCTGCAACCGGCAATAAAACAATCATCAGACATACATACAGCAGCATGAATCACAAACAAAGGATGTGTTCATTCATTGATTTTGTAGTCATGGGCAAAATATTAAATAAATACTTTCAGATTTTGGGAACAACTTGTCATAACAATGATTACATTTTTTATTTCTCACCATTTTTACTGTTGATCTTGACCGTGTTGGAGGAAAGCCGTAGAGACGCTCCACCCTTGCTTGTCTGAGGAAACCTGAAGTCTTGCACCTGACCGTCGGTGCTTAACACATACACATCCAACACTGAGAGATGGTAGAACGTGAGGGGAATGAGAAAGAGGGATGTATTACTCATTGGGAATAATCTCAAAAGCGATACGTGGAAATACGTGGTGTTTAACAGAGCTCCCGTAATTCTGAGCGGGGTGTGTGTAAAGACTCAAGGTTCATTGTATCAGTAACAGAATCTTATGTTATTGTCCAGACCCCGTAGAGTGTCATTTACTTAAAAAACCATGTCGCTAAGCTGTTAGTTGGCATTGTGAAAGCCTCCGAGGCAGGAACTAACAGATAAAATAACAACAAGGGCAGTGATAGAGGATGAGCAAATGCAAGCATGCAGCCTACTGCAGCATGAATGTCAAATATTCATAGGATCAAAAATATCATTGAGCTTTTACTTTTACTTTTTTCTCCCCTGTGGGTTCAGATAACTCTGGGCTCGACAAGCAAATCTCTGAAAATCCTCCAAATTCCAGCAGCCCCTCTCTCCGGCATGCCAGCTGCCGGGTGGTGTTCCCTTTGATGTGTGAAATTACTGAGGGGTCAGGAGGACACACGTATCAG
Organism: Trematomus bernacchii; assembly: GCF_902827165.1. Classification (NCBI taxonomy): domain Eukaryota; kingdom Metazoa; phylum Chordata; class Actinopteri; order Perciformes; family Nototheniidae; genus Trematomus; species Trematomus bernacchii. The sequence goes on along the minus strand of NW_022987689.1, from coordinate 2,328,382 downwards.
CACACTCCCTCCCATCAGAAATGGCCTCACTTCCTCAGATAGATGGCTTCTGACAGTCGGAGATGAGGAATTGTCTCTGGTTGCACCTCTCCTCAGTGTCGTTTCTACTTCTCTTCCCCTCCCCTCTTCTTGCCCTTGTTGCATGCCTCGAGGTGCCGTTTTTTTTTTCTTTTTTCGACAAACTGCTAATTAGGAGCAACAATAATTTTCACATTTTTTTCCAAGTCATCAAGGAAGGTTAGGTAAGCTGCTCTCGGAGATTGTGTGTTTCTTCATATGGCTGTTTTCATGTTTCTCTGCTGGAATATTATCTCTAATATGCAGATAAGCAAGAGCTTGAGAAGCTCATAAAAACGGCCTGATGCGGTGATTAAGTGTCCAATATACAGCATATTACACAATGTATTAATCAGTGCTTTTGGAAGAGACACAGCAACTAGTCCTTATCAGCTTAGCTAACTGCCACTTAATGGGAAAGGCTTGGAGAGAACTGATAGAGTGCCGTGTGAATGGAACAATGCTATTCAAATGGTTTCTTTGTTTTCCCCCAGAGGTCTGGACAGTTCTTCTTTCAGCACATATTCAATGAGGTGACTTTACTATGCAAAGCAAAAATATAAAAAATCAATGAGGTATAAGACAAAAGGGTGAGTAGGAGACCATAACCATAGCAACGAAGAGCTATGAGTATAAGTATGACAGTCTACACAAAACAGCCTTAAATGAATGAGACCATGTTGCTAATAAACTGCCTGCCAGGGCATATTTTCTTGTTGTTTTGGATAAATCTAGTGATTGTATGTCAGTGAAATATGGCCCTATTAAAAATAATATTCTCCTTTGGGAATAGCAACAAAAAACAAACCCTGAAGACAATTTTACCACACAGTTTGAAACACTTTTAAAGAGATTGATCACGGCCCAAAAATAATAAATAAGGATTAGCATCACAATTGTGACTGACAGAAATGTTCCTGTTATTTTTTTGTTTTATAGATGTTGGAGAAGGACTTACTGATATTCTCTGCGGGTACTTTAACTATCGCTGGCTCAATCAGGTTTTCAGCAAGGACAAATGCCCCTTCCTCCAGGGTATCCAGTAGCATGGTGGCGGCGTGCGATTGTTCCGTGGAATTCATGTCTTTCCAGGATTCCAGAGCTTCCGGCCTCAGGAGGTTGTCAACAGTGTCCACGATTGCCTGTATCCATGGAGACAAGTGAAATGTCAGCTCGCTGTTTCCTCCGATCATAACTTCAGTTTAATAACAAAGAGCAGGATCGGGCAGCAAATAACAGAAAGGGCATGCATGGCTAACAGTGACAGCAGCAACAAGGACTGACACTGAAATATCAACATCACTCTGACTGAGGGTTCAAGGAAGACAAGGGTAACTAAAATAATAATGATGATAAAAAATGCAGTATGTTTTATTTAATATTCTGTTTATGAAAAAAAGGCTTAATCAAAGGAAACCTCTTTTGGACGACTTTCTTTATTGAATAATGTAAAAATGCTTGAGGGGATGTAAAATACAAACCAAATGTTTTGCTTTTCTCTTTATTGAATGAAGCTGCCTACAAAGCTTCTTTCTCAGTTCTTTATTTTTAAGAAGCTATTTTCCAAACAATTACCACCATAAATCACAGTGCTATTTCCCTAAGCGGATCTGCCCATAATGGCCTTGAACACTTTTCTCCTGGAGGAAAGTGGGCATTATCATGTAATCCATGTCCAGAGTGGCAGTTTGAGTCAAGATGGGGGAACATTTCTGCTTGTTTTCAATGGCAATCCTTTCATTTCCTGCTTTATGATAAGCAGTAAGTAAGCAAAACATTCCACCAAACCCACACAAGTATCATATGTTGATAAAACAGGAGTTTCCTTTGACCCTGGAAGAGTTCATGACTCCTGCCTGACACAACAGCCTCAATTTCCCAAATCCCACCAAACACAGACAGTTTTACAAAGATTCAGAATCTAGCTCAACCCCTGGAATAAATCAGAGTGACAATTTAACCATAGGTGCCATTAACCACAGCAAGGCCCACCACAATAACGGTAATTAACCACAACAAGCCCTGCTCACTGTACCAATTAGTCACAGCTGTGATTATCCAAAACACTAATTGACCACAGACAGGATTATCCGTTTGCCTGAAATAACAAGAAAGGAAATCAACCAAAGTCTGCACCACTATATGATTAACCGCAACAATTACCCACTGAGCTCATATTAAGCACAGCCATGATGACTGTTTCCAGACGCAGGGCTCTCGGCGTGTCTTAATATCTCGTCCAGAGCACAGAAATCAATCTCTATGGCCTTGACCTTGCAGGCCACTGGAAGCCTGTGAGCTGTGACTATGATGGGAGTAAGTGTCCATGTGTCCGTGTGGGTATGCGCAGGAGAGAGAACAGTGGCTATTATAGGGTAGGAGCCATTACAAGAGACAGACAATAAATGCCCCCCTCCCCCGGTGAGCCATCCTCAAAGGAGCCATGAAATCGAAAGGGGGAATAAAATCTTGTCTCTAATTTGTGAAGCACCGGAAGAATCGGTATATGGACTGACTCCTATTTAATTCTCGCCTTGGCGGAGGTCACTTTGCAAATCACAGGGGTGCTACCAGTGGAGCTACCATAACTCGCTATAGATAGTGAAATGAAATGAGCTCAGCTAACAAGCCATCACTGTCTAAGGGCTACAACCTATTATGAACATAACAGTTACACAAGAACTAGCAGTAAAGCTAGCAGATCTGTGAGGCTGTACTTGAAGGCTTTTCTTTTAGCTAAATGCTAACATTAGCCTTAAAACTATTACTATTACGATGCAACGTTTGCCAGGTGTAAAGTTCAGCACTTAGTGGGATAGCAGGTTAACATTGATAATTAGAACTGCACACAAGGTTCAAATGAGGCAGATGGTACATTTAGCAATTTGGACAAATTCAAATTTAGACCAAATGATAGGGTTTAGGGCATCACCGAAGTTATGGGAATTCATCCTTAGGGGGAACGTGAATGTCTAAATGTTATGCAAATCCATCAGATAGCTGTTGAGAATTTTTTCTTAAAGGGTAACCTACACATGAAAGTCTGTTTACAGGTCTTGAGATGATGTTTGTGGTTCAGCTGCCTTGATTTTGATATATTCTTCAAACTGTCTAACATAAGTCTCACAATGTTACAGGAGTCCAACGCTAAACCCCTGTCTTTTTAAACCACAAATTCCAACCTCATGGGGCCTCAACATGAAAAGCGAGGGGATCAACAAAGTCATTAGGATTCCTTCTCTGGGCATCATGAATGTCTGTAGAAATGTTTCCTGGCAATCCATTCTACGGTTATAGAGATATTTCATTCTGGATCAAAGTGGTCTAGGCCTAGAGATAGACTGGCCGACAAGACCTTCCATAGAGCTATGCTGCTAGCACTGCTAAACATATATTTGTAGGGAAATGTAATGCCTTTTTCTCTCAGTAAAATAAGACCCTCAAACTTGTAGGGGCCCCCATGAGCCACTGACAGAAACAAAATCTGTTCATTTGTATAATGCCATGCAAGGCATCTTCTCCCCAGTGTTTACACCATGCCCTTGTCTTTCAGCAGAACCTAACCGAGGAAATATTTCTCAGCACAGCAGAGGAAAAAGACAAAAAATTCGAATTGAACACAAACATATTAACAGGCTCAGAAATTAATCTCACAGATAGCACACGGCTGCACCGGGTGGAGGAGATTTTTTTTGTGTTATGGGGACAAGGGAAACTAGAAATTGTACATTATAAGCAAGTGAAAATTGAGCACACTGCCACTTTGATCACACTTCTGGCTGACAGGGAGGTGCAATTACGACCGTGGGAAGGCAATTATTCACACAATGTATGAAGAGTCGACAAGAGAGAGAAAAAGAGTGGGGGATGAGGAAAAGGAGGAGAAATAAAAAAAAGAAGGAAAGATTTACAAGTGATAGCACGCAGAGGAGGGGAAACAGGACAAAGACGGAGTGATATTGACAGTAGCGTCCTCAGTTGGACAGAATGAAGGGGGAACAGACAGCCGAGTCAGAGGAGGAAGCAGCTACATCTTGTACAAGCAGGTCACCAGGCACAAACTGTAACAAGACAATCAAGGACATGGAGACAGACACTGCTGCATGCTGTTGGTAAGGCATTAGGGATCGGGGTACAAAAGCAACACGGAAAGCCTGCAGTAGTAGTTATACCTTCATGTACGCCCTGCATGTCTTCTCTCTTTTTTGAAGCTTTTCCACAAAACAAGAGGATCAAGCACAAAAGACAGATTGTAGAAAGAGGTGGTAAGAACACAGGAAGCATTAAGTCATGCCACTTACCATAACATACAGAAGTAATGAAAAGAAGAAAAGGCACAGGTCTATAAACTACAACCTTGAAATGCCTCGACGGCTATAAATGTTTTCAAGGGAATTCTAAATATGTATATTAGTGAGGGGAAGAGATGAGAAATGCACAGCTATGTAGGGAAAATGCTGAGACTAGATTCTGATGCTCCCAATTAGTGATGCTTTAAAATAAATTGAAAAATAAAATATGTGTGATGAGGCCATTTGTATTTCATGGCATGGAGATGGATTACTTTATATTAAAACCCTTTGTTTGTATCTTGGGATAAAATAAATCTCTATCTCCTACCTAATTGAGTCCAACCGAAGAAAATCACATACAGTGGCTTTCACACAGAATTGGAAAACAAAGAGATGAAATTTTATTATATATTACAACTTTTACATAATAAACACCTCCTGGAAACACTAACACAGGAAAATATTTCTTCAACCGAAACAAGGTTGCTGCCATGTGCACCACCATTTACCACTTGTTGCTTTGTGGGAAAGGGCTGCATGCCACTTAAAGGACCATATCATTGTTTAAGCTACTTCAGTACAAATCATGAACGTGTGATTTGTCGTTAACACAACAAAACTAGCTAATGTCCTTTAACTGTTGTCAATGTTGCTTGTCATCAGTCAATCACAAGCCTTTTTATTTTTATTTTGATGTACACCTCAGTTGGAAACCTGTTCTGATCTTCAAAAACAATGTAGGTGTCTTGAACATAAAAGGCACAAAACAGGGGCATCATTCTGGTGCAAATAACCTTGTTTACAGAGCAACTGATGTCTAGAAAGTCTGAATAACAATGTAATTTTTCAATCTGTCACTCATCTCTCCATGGGACTGCCTGCAGCTGAGAGCTGTAAGTACGTCTTGGGCCTACTCCTTTCCTGACGAGCGAGGAAGCAGTTCCACACTTGTCAGCAATGAAGAGTTATTCTTTGTGTTGTAAGGGGGCTCATGGCCATTAGCTTCTTTAAGGTAAAACTGCCAGGTGAGCCTGGGTTTCCAAAGCCGGTAATTACTAGGGAGCTGTAGAGGAATGAGATCCCCTCAGGGCTAGACCTGCCTTCCTAGCCCCCTCACCCGAGACTCTGCGTGTCCATGAATGTGTGTGAGTGCATGCATGTGTTTTGTGTGTATTAGTAGGTGTCCTGCTAATGACGTCCTGAATCATGCTGACAGAGTTGGGGGGAAAAGGGAGACAGAGCCAATGCTAGACATGAATTTCACAGTACCTTGTTGAAGCTGCGCCCAGCTGAGTCTTTCTCGCTGGGTCTGAGCTCCTGCAGCTGAGCATCCAGGATATCCACGAGCTGCTCCATCAGACGCACCGAGGAGCTGACGTCTCCGGCAAACACCGGGCCCTGTGTGTGCCGTGCCAGCTCATTGGCTAAATTAGCAGCATTTTCGCCACTCCGAATCTAAAAACAGCAACAAGGGAAAACAGGCGGGTGTCAGAGAAGCAGGCCTGAGATGCTTCTGCAAGCTGAAGCTGAAATAATGTATCCCGCATACACCCGGAGAGTCACAACCCATTGCTTGTTCAGGAGGAAAGAAAGTAACTGTGTGCAGGCTGAATATAAACACAAGGACGCATGTTTATCGCGGAACGTAATGGCATGACTGTAACACACAAGCTGAAGAAAAGAAAAGAAAAATCTGAATCAATAAGCTGTCAGTGTTTACTCATCGGTGATCAGTGTGTTCATAGCTGTTATTTTACAGCCCTCCTGCATGCCTTGACTTAGCTTTGACCCAATTCCATACTAAATCCATAGAGTATATACCGTATACTTATTTCCATGCTATAAAGCTTTTGCACTTTGTATACAAGAAATCAATTTACTCTTCCATTTTGTACTGAGAGGGAAATGAAGCAATACATGCAAGCATCAATCAAAATGTGACTTTGGACTTGCACTGCCAATTAAACTTCACAAGGAGAAAGCTAATGCAGCGTTCATGTCATTTCATACAGACAACGGCTACGAGTGACTGAGTGGGAGCAACATGCATGCCAAATATCAGTATATCTCCCACTTAGAGAAAATAACATAACAGTTTGTATAATGGCTGCAAAACCACCATTATGGGGAATTGATATATAATAATAATTCAATGCCATTTCTAATAGAATCAATTCATTCAATCATACACATTATGTATCTGCTTTCACTTGAGTATGAGAAAATATGTTTAGAAAAAATATCTAACCAAGGCTAATATTTATCTCGTGTCACTAGGTAGGTTTTACCCTTATTCTCAATGTGGCAACATGGCATGTTTGCAGTTAATGGGTTTTCAGACATATCATATTGAAGCTTTAACACAATTTATTTGAGTGTTTTGCATTTGCGAGAAGCTTCTATGTACACAAATTGTGTCGTAAAACACACTCTTTGTTAAGCTGATTTCCTGTGGCTACTGCTTGTTTCTTTAATATGCTATACTTCAAAAACCTATAATTAGTCATTGTGGCAATGCCAGCTACCAAAAGCCCTCTCTGAACCTCCTGCAGGTGCAAAGTGTTTTTCAGGTCGAGAGAAATCTCCTCAGAATGCAATATGTTGTGTGTTTGTGTTGCATTACGGTCTGTTCAGGCTACTGAAATCGTTATCTGTGTGCGTCTTCATTAGATTTCTACCTGCATGACTGTGGAACTTCAAAGCAGATGAGTCAGAAAAGAAAGAAGCTCTGGCTCTTTGATTCTCAGATACTGACGGCAGAACATAGCATTTACTCTTGATAGCTAATTTATTTTTGCCATCACAATAAGCTACACTTTAAAAAAAGGCTTTTCATCTTATTTACTCCAGACCGCTCTCTGCTAGTATTCGGAAAAATAAAGAAAGCAAGCAAAAGGGTCAAAAATTGCCACTAGATGTTTTATGTTTTGGCGTGTAACATGTTTTTTGCTGCTATATTTTGTAACTGACACATTGCTGTTTTACCTGTTGTGCCACTTGATTCACCCAGTGGGAGGTGCAGTTGCTGAGGTCTGGTCCTTTGGAGCACCAGGCCCCTGCCACAGTGCAGAGGAAGGAGGCGATGCCTGCAGTAACACAGAATAAACACAACAGTTGGAGGGAAGCCAAAACCTTTGCTCAGATGCAGTTCCTCCCGCTGATCCCTCATTCATACAGACTCTCTGGTGCAGGAAACTAACTGTTTAGCAGAAGCAACCACTTCCAAACAATTTGAAAGGGCTGCAGGCTTTGTACAGTCTACAAAAACAGAAAAAGACGTAGGAGGCATACTAAAACATTATCAGGTTCCTACATTGCTTGGACAAACCTGGCAAACAAAGGTCTGTTATTGAATGTAAACATTTCAGTACTGTAAACATTGTATATGCCATGCATGTCAAAATATTCCTAATGAACGCCACTTCACTGACAACAGTGACAACATACATTATACAAACTAAGACTCGTTCCCTTTTCACCCCCACAATCAAAACATTGTCTCTTTTTCACTTTCATCCCACAATAGCCCTGCTTTTTCTGTTGACAGTCATGTCAGTCTCTGAGATGAGGTGTTAAGGTAACTTGTGAGGGATTCCTGTGTGAGCATCATTGTCAACTGAACTGGTACAACAGCACAATGATCCACTTAATGCTGGCTTCCTATACTCGCAGAATAAATTATAATGTGAGAAATAACTAGGAACACACTGTCTGAATGTAATTAAGACACAATGTAGACATTGGATTTTGGCGGGGCTTTCTAATTCATAACTTCCCAAATTATATCCATTAACTTCATTGGTTTCTGTGCTCTGTTAGGAGGGAAATGAGGCAGAGACAGAACAGATAGATCCGCGAACCAAATAGCCCCTGTTTGAGGGATTTTGTTACGCTGTAATAGGGAAATGGGCATTTTTCTCTCCCTGTGCTCTTATAGGGTTTCAAAATTACACACAAATAGGAGCAGCTTTACCATTTGTTCAGGGAAGTGACAAGGCTCTAATCATGCTACATTATAGTTTAACATCTGACATGCCCACTGGGTAAAATGTCATATACTTAATAGATTGATGCAATGCAAATAACCATATTCCTTGCAGCTTTCTTCCTGATCATTTGTAGGCTGAGAGTGTGATTCTGACACTGTTTGAAATGCTTGATTGTTAATGAAAAAAGAGGGGGGGAAAACGCTTACAGTTGACCTACTACAGAGTGGTAGTAGCAAATAATCAAGATTATTCAAAATAGCTAGACTTGATGTAGATGAAAATATAGCAAAAACATGTGAACCTGATTGTACAATCAAATGCTTTTGACCTTTTGCATTTCCTTATTCTTAGAAAACCATAAAATCATGTAACTACATTTTTATGTTTTTGTTCACAATACTGTTTCTGAAAATGACACAACTAGCATCCTGCAGAGAGAACATCTGGGGGGGAAAAGGTTTAGAAAATCAAAACAAATATTTTCCCTATTTACAGTTGGGTTTCTTTGGAAGTTTGTCCTTGTCAGATGTGAGGGTCCAAGGACAGAGGGTGTCATATTCTGTACAAACTGTAAAGTCCACTGAGACAAATGTAAAATGTATCGGGCTACATAAATAAACTTTGATTGATTGATATTAGAATTCACTGTAAATGTAATGGGGGGCCTACCTCTGGTCCCTTTAGGACAGGGCCTCTCCACAGTGCTCCCAGTGTGGGTCTGGGGCCAGTCGATGGCTCTCCTCCGGGTGTCCTCACAGAAGCGTCTGGGTGTCGGTGGCAGCTCAGGGACGGTGGGTTCTGCTGTACTGGATCCACTATTTTCCTCAAACGGGTCCCTCCCATCTCTTGGGTCTGCTCCTGCTACAGTGGTGTCGCCCTGCCCCTTCATGGTGGACGCGGCCGTGGTGCTGATGACGGTGGTCTTGCTTATGGATGGCGAGATGGAGAAATGTTCACTGGTTGGCACTAGAGAGAGAAAGGGTGTAGATGTTAGAGCTTGAGTCATCAATGTCCTTTTACTTGAGCTGCCATCGTTTCTAGCAATGGGGAACTGCGGCTGTTTGGAGTCCCGTGGCTCGTTGGTACTGAGTTACTGCTGCCCATGATTTCTTGAAATAAAAAGCTTCATGCAGCTTTCACCCGTAACTCCACCTCTTTTCTGTTCCTTCACTAAACAAAACAAGGCAAACCTGCCAACACCAAACATCTATCTCTTGCTATTTTTAGTTTTCACAAGGCCATAAATAAGACAAGCGGTGTTGGTGGGGCATCCTTTGACAAAAGCAGTGATTTCCTTCCAACAGAGTCAGTACCTTGGGCTGATTAAATGTCAACAATGAAGATAAAGCCTGTCTACATTTTACTTTTTTCTGCCTAGTTTATCTCTGTCACTTTAATAAAGCTGCTCTGCTGAAGGAGAACTGCAGTGCTCCAGGCGAAAACATACATCAGCAATAATGTGATTCCACTATATTCAATCCACGCCCACCCTGCGAAGCAAATCTATATGTGTTTGCTCCATTGCTCAGGTGTGTTTCTGCTTAAGACCACTGCGTCCGCAACAGCTGTATAGCCACTGCAAAGAGCCTGGAGATAACTAGGAAATGAGAGCAGGAATAGGAAATCTATCAATTTTATACAGTATGAATAGCCAATATAAATCAAAAAGAAAACATGGTGAATGTTTATATGTATCTGGGTATGTGTGTCTATATGGATATGGTAGTCTCCTATATTAATAATTATACATTTTTTCAGCCACAACCACCTGATTGTATTTCGAGATAAAAGCAGCTCCTCACAATGAGGTCTGCCTTTGTGAAAGGCCCTATAGTGTTGTCTTCACGTTCCCTTGGTGCTCCTAGGAAAATGCAATATCATGCTATCTGACACTCCATCATCAGACAAATATCTCCATTTCCTGAGAGAGAGCGGTGACAAAGCCCACATTTCACGTTTCACACTAATCAGCCAGTCAGGGGAATCTTTGCTTTTTCATTTCAGTGAAATATCTGAGTTTATTACAAAGCTGATATCTGGCGATGTAGTCAGGAGGCCACGGCAGGGAGGTAGCAGTATTTCTGTGATGCTCACTGTAGGAAAATAAACTGCAAACCTCCCTGCAGTGCCGGCTGAGTTGTGACATTTCACTCAATGACCTTTACTCCTGTCAGGAGCTCTGGCTAATTACCTTACACTCAGTCATTGTGTGTCTGTTATCCACCGTTCACAGCGCAGCACGGCAGCAAAAGTAACAGCTGACATGTGCGGTTAACTTGGGCAGACTGTCATGAAGTGTTCGGTTAGCCCCCGCAAGTTTGAAGGTATCACAATTTCTCCCAGGAAACAAGGGAAATTAAGAAACCGGACCGCTGACAATTAGAAATGTCTTGTTATATCTCTTAGTGGACAGGATCACCATTGCCTTTTATTTAGTAATATCAGATAAAAGATGTAATACTTTATTTATATTTTAACATAAATTAGTTGAAAGGAATTTGCCATATAGAAGTACGCTAAAACACTTTTTTCCCTAAACATAACTTGCTATTTAAAAAAGAAAATGTTTCCCATATATTATGTATACCCTTTGAAGCTTTTTTATTGACTCAGGAAAAGAGAGATGATTCATGGGCTGACTCTTTTGATTCAATATTCAGGTATAATGCAATACAAGGGCAAGTGTAATTAGGTTTGAGAATATTAAACCTCTCCATACCTGAGCAAACTTCTGCTTTCCACAGGCTGATATGAGCCCTAATATGCATCTGCCTGAAACAACTTTCTTGCGGCAACTGATTAACCTGCTCCTGAATCCATATTGCTCCAACTCATGAGTCCAAAGCCCTCTGCCACCCACACACACTTGATCACAAATTATCATACAGCACAGAGACATATTTTGTTCAGTGTTTCTTTGTCATTTCTGAAAAAGCTTTTTAATAGCCGTAATTATCATAAGCGATTCAAACAATTCAGAGAAGCTGCAAAAAGCTTGGATTATTACGTGCAATGTAAAGAACAATATGTGTCCACATCTACATGTTAGTGCTGCAACAAATTACTATTATCATTTTCAATTAATCTGACCATTATTTTCCTTATAGACTGTGTATAGTACAAAGAAAACTTGGATTTTTTATTTCACTATTTTCTGATATATAAGAGACCAAATAATGAATGTATTATATGAGATATTTGGCAGAGTAATCTAACATTTATATAATTTTGCAGTCCTAATTCACTTTATCTAAAGAAGATTGTATTTAAAAAAAGAAAAAATCATATTTAAACTATATTTTAGTCATTTCATTCTACTAAACATTAAGTTGTTTTCTAATTTTTCACTCTGTCAGTCAGATTCATGAATTCATATCGCTTTAATAATAAGGTTTTTTTTTTTTTTTTTAAATCAAAGACAAGATACAATCTTTGTTGATATTTACAGTCTAGGGTTATCAGAGAGTAATTATGAAGGACATCGAGAACATCACATAAAAAAAACATACTCATTTAATATTACATCAAGCAATGTGCTTGTCAGATGTTGAATCATTTGCGGGTTTATTTGGATGTCTCTCCAGCGTACGTGCTACAATTTTCTTTTGATTGTGGAGAGCACATTCCCCTCCAGTAAGAGCGCTGTGTCCTCTGATAGCACTCAACCAAGAGAGGGCTGCACCAATTAGCTGCCATTTCTCTCAAGAGGCAGTGAAGTCACTCTTTATGGGCAATCTGACACCAGAGGCATACTGTCGCCATATGCTGAATAATACCTCTTGTAAATAATAGAAGAGTTGGAGATTGAAGATTTGACAAATGGCTGTCACCGAAGTCTAAACCAGAGTGTGTAAATTAAAACAGAGCTTAAAAAAATTAAAACCATTATGCAAGATCATCAATCAAGATATCAGAGATGAAGTAGAATTAGATTCATTACTTTATAGGCCCCCAGAGTAATATAAGTATCTGCGAGTGAGATGAAAAAACAATATTAAACCAGAATCAGATGATCAGAGATATATATTTTTTTCCTTGCTTTTGCGGCTTACTCTGCAACACTAAAAGAGGCTTTCCCTATTTAAAATTACACATACAGTAAAAAGCAGTTAGAATTACAAACGGCAGGATAAATGCATCATAAGCTGCTTAATACCGGCTATTACGGAAGAGCAATGACAAGTCCCAACCAAATCAAGCGGTTTTTAATTGGTTTAAAAATGTTAAGATGAATCACATACAAGGCTAATCCACCAAGTACAATGACAAATAGACACTTATAGTTGTAAGGAAAAATCAAATAGGCAGTGCTCAGTTAAAAGAATATCTCTACAGCAGGGTTTGTTTGCACTGAAGAAAAGGCTGAAGGCAATAAATGTGTGCCGCAGTCCTCTTTTCTTGCCCTTGAAAGTTAGCTTTCGTCAAAGTGAGAAGCACCTGATTCAGCTGCATACTTTCTAACCCATATGAAAAGGTGACCAAAATGAAAACAAAAAACACAATCAAGATTAGTGACAGGTTCTTTTTCCCTTTTCAATGCACCGTAAACTTGAAATTCAAGAACAAGAATAAGAAAAGGTAGGCATACAGCACGACAAATGTAAGGGTGTAGCCAGCTGCTAGTTAGCTTAGCTTCGCACATGGACTGGACAACGGAGAGGCAAGATAGCCTGGCTCTGTCCAAAGACAATACAAGTCATCAAGCTAATTTAAGCACCTCTAAAGCTCACACACTTAAATTGTAAGAGTAAAAATGTGATGTTTCCATTTAAAGGGTTATCATACACCAAATAACCATGACGTTGTGCTAACAAAAACAATCTCTTCCAGGTAGCCAGGTATTTCTGTTGTAGTTTGAAACGTAACTTTAACATTTAAAGATATTAAGTTAAACATTGTGGCCCGATCTTTCTGACGTTCCTGCCATTGTTATTGTATGTGCAATGCAGACTTGCTAGCCTATGGAAAGAACATATATGACAAAATGGCCTAGACTTTTGCTTTACCCAAACCAATAGGGTGTTGCCACGCTGTCAGTCCTAATATACCACAATGAGTAAGACACATGTGCCTCCATGTGTGTGGGGCTTCATATATATCTGTATTCATTGTGCATTAAAGCTTGACTCAGTAACAAGACCGTCTCAGAGGAGAGGATCCGTGTGCGAGCTACAGTTGGTCTTTTTTGTCTCTTTACCTAAAGCCAGTGCTGGTAATTAATGACAGAGAAACAGGTCCCTGAAGACATGAATTTTACATTAGGCTGTTAAATGCGCTCATGCTGTTCTGCTTCATCCAACGCTACGTGACAGGAGCATACGGCTTGGCATGGAAGGTAAAAGGCCACAACGCAATTCAGCCGTAGTTTCCTACCCAATGCTGTGGGATATGTCTTTATTTCTGCTTAATGGAAAAACTCAAGGCATCGATAAATTGTTTCAGGGCCTCACTGCTTTTTTGACACTTGTTCTTTAAAGAGCACTAGACGGAAAAAGCTCTGCCGGACATATCCTGTGTCTGTGCAGGGTAATTTATGATGCCTGAAACTGAGTACTGGGGAGCAGCCGAAACAGAGCAGTCACAACTAGATGGTCTGAGTCAGAGGAAGGCTCACAATACAGACCCATGCATGCAGACAGGAAGATATATGTGCAGACAGAAATACACTCGGAGCAAAAACATTTCAAACATCACTGTCGTCTACACATATAATGTCGACTTAAACAATTTTCTGCCATAATCTTGTCAGGGGTTGATACAGACTGAGAATAACAAGTAGAGCTATTGCAAATCTCCTGACTCCCTTACCTTAGCCTTTATTCCTGTAACCGAACATCATGCTTCAGAGGTGGAACACAAGCTTAGTGCATGAGACATCTATAAATGTCCTCTGTCTTGACGGCCCACTCGGAGGCGTCGCACAGGGATATAAAAGCATACCAAAGTGCATCAAGATGCTCAGCTGGGTTTAGTCACAAAATGGCTGAGCAAAAAAAAAAAAAAAAACACACCAGCTTTGTAATGATAGATATCTATCATGTGGCATGCAGGATATGAAATAGTACTTTTGCTTGACATTTCAATTCAGCTCTGAGCCCACTTGTGCTCACTGCTTCCAGATTAAGCTGAGTGGCTAAGCCTTTCGGACAAAGCCATTCATTTTATGCCTCTCGTCTTTAAGGCTTCAGATCAATGCTACCTCAAATACAAATTAATTTTCTCCTCTCTCTCCTTGTTAGTTTGAAATGCTCTCGGCAATTGCCAACTCCTTTGATTGGTTTTTCTGAATTCATTGGACTGAAATCAGTTAATGCTTTTGCACATCACAGAGAATACATTAACGGTGTCCCTTTCAGTTTTGTAACGGCGGCGCTTTGGTGTGCTTTCTATTGGCATGCACCTCATTCAGAAAGACCTCTGAGAAGGTGGACTCTCTAAGTATTGATCATTGCTGTTTTGTGTTCACAATGAATTAACAGAGGGTAGACATTTTCTTTAAATGCGTGTGAATTGTCTGCAGCAATAAGCTGAAAGATCAATACGGGTAAAGATCCTAGCTAATCACTTCAACCAGGGCCAGAATTAAGAAACCCAAAGTGTTATAAACACTCTACACAAGGTAAAGAAAAATGCCGCCAAGTTGCTAAGGTCAACTATTTTCTGCTTTGATCATTTTGCTCAAACTCTCTTAATATAAACCCCTAATCCTGCTGGCACTTCATCCCTCTAGGATGAGCAATACAGTGAAGGTTGATGCTTCTGACAGAAAAGGACGCTCGTTGTGTTACATGAGTTCTACAAAGGAGAGAAATTCAGCGGGTTTGGTGTTCGAGGTAACTTCTCTCTGTGGTCGATGAATCTTAATGGGCACAATTAATTTTCTTTACGCCTCGAGGGCCCCTCAGTTTCAGAGAGAGAGACATTATTTCAGCACCATTAGATTACTCTGCAGAATAGGTTGTTTAATTCAACACCATATCATGGACAGCAATAAATCTTAATAGCTACACAGTAAAGAAGTTAAAGGTGTAGATCCAGACAAAAATAAAAAGCTAATAAACAAGAACCAATTATTTTCAAGTGTGGCGTGCTGCCGTTGGCCTTGGCACCATGAGATGCCCCCTCTCCTTCTTGAGCTCACAACATTTAAAATGGTTCCCATGTAACACACTTAACGATGCAGAGTGACAAGTTGTGCTGCAAGGATGCATTTCTGATTGGATCCCAATAACAAAACAGCGAAAGGATACGGGTATTTAGAATAATGAGTGAAATCAACTATGTTCTGTTGGGTTCCTTCATTAAACGCGCTGTTCATGAAGCAAGTGGCAACTCTGCGCCTATGTGGCATTTATGTTTACCGAGGCATTACAGTAGCTGAGAGAGCACATTAAACCCTTCATTGAAAATACTCTGTGATGGCCACTTTCCTCCTCTCCCTCAGCCTCTTTTGAGACAAGGAGGGTAATTATGATAATTCACTTGTTAATTACATTTACATACATCAGGACGTGAACAGTTGAGCAGGCAGTTTGCATGCATGGAGAACTCATTAAACTTTGAGTATTTTCATATCTCCTCCAACATACTCTAAATGGAGGCTAGGGTTGTTCAGCAGAACAGGCGTAAAGTTGTACCCCCTCCACCCCCACCTCGTGGGTGTCGAGTTATCATGCTGGGGAGATTCCAGGGAACGGCAGGAATACAAACAGACTTGTTGACAAGAGGCCAGAGTTCAGGAGCACACAGCAGCCATTGAGACATCAACGCTAACCCCCCCTTCAGCAGCTCAGGTCAGGACTCAAATTTCCCCCCTGGCAACCCCTCCCGAATATCCAGAAGTTAAAATCATAATTTAATCCAGACCAGTGCTCAGGGGCAACATGAGCTTCTAGCGTAACGAGACTTCGGGTCAAGATCCTGATTTCCCCATTTCACACAGGAGACATGGCCCGGCTCTATGGGATAAGGCGGCTGCTGTCAGGTAATTAGGCCCATTACCATCTTAATGCAAGGTCTCTGTCTGATGACACATATGTCACCTCTCAGCACTTCACAGATTAATTTAAGCTCTCTAACCGCCTGACAAGATTCTTCACTGTAATTGATCTCTCTTTTTACAGCTACTCTTGTGCGCTGATTCACCATGTGGTACACAACTCACACACACTTCGGCCTGGTACTTTAAAATATTATGCTACAATAGGATGGCTATTATCTCCTGATCTATTGTAAAAAGCCTGTGAAGTTGATGAAGTAGCCATGGCAACACAATTTAAAATCCCAAGGCAATGGGAAGAGGATGACCTTGGTCAGACTGTGAACAATACTTCACAAATGTATTCCCGGTATTTCATATTTATATTCACAATGGTTTCGGGTAAAGCCTGAGATTAAAGAATTTGATAAGGTCCAAGCTTCAGCTGGTGAGAGTGCCTCAGCTTGCCTCATGGTAATAAAGAAACGGGTTTCTGAAGAGGCGCAACCCTTCTGGGAGCTATCCCTCATTCCAAGGTGAATTTGTAATTTCTGTCTGCAAATGAGCCCTTTCCCCAAGACTAACACAACCCTTTTTTCTTTATCACACCTGAATTGCATCCAAAATTAAAAGGCAGCCATCTGTGATATGACTAGCTGTAACCAAACAATAGACAAAAGAGAATAATTAAACAAAAACATGGAGCAGCTCTCACTTTCAGCAGGATCCGGAGGCCCGAAGTCCAGGTCGTAGCGCACGATGTAAAAGTTATTCCACACGTATAGCTGGTTGTCCCTGGGGTTGTAATCCACAGCGGTGATGTACTGGTACTGGTTGGGGAAGAGGATGTCGATGTATTCGCCCTGGCTTATCTTGGTGTTGTAGATGTAATCAATTTGGCTCTTGCTGGCCTCGCTCTCGTTCTCTTCGTAGGTCGAGCGGACCACGTGCAGCACACCGCACACCATGAAGGCGTTGGAGGCCGAGCGCTTGTCGTACGCCGTGTCCCATGTGGCCTCGAAGCGGAGAGTGTACGGGTTCAGCTGGCTCACCACAATGCGCCCATTGTTCTGTTCCGTGGCGTAGATTACCCACAAGCCCCTCTCGTCTACTGCCAGGTCAATGTCCGTCTTGCCACCCCAGCGGTAAGGCGAGGTGTCGTGATAGTTGGCATTGTTAACGATAGCCTCGCCGCTTTTGATGCGCGTACGCAGGTCAAACTTGACAATGTTGCGAGTGCGTTCTTTGTTAAAGAAGATGGCGCCATCGTAGGCCACGAAGCCTGTCCCATCAACACGGTGCGGCAGTTTATAGGTGGTTGTCTGGCGACCGTTTTTGAAGTCTTCCAGAGAGACGTACTCGATGAGCGTGTCAGTGCGGTATGGCGTCCAGGGCATGAAGAAGACTTTATCACCGGCCTGCAGAGGGTCTCTGCACCACGAGCCCGCTTGCTGCTCTGCCTCAAACAGGAAGGTGGCGTCTCCTATGCCCTTCAGAGTCCCGGGACAAATGAAAACTAGTGACAGAGAAGAGAGTAAAACAAAATACAGTAAGGAAAAAGTATTTCAGATACATGAAACACATTTGACACGCATCATTGTTGCTGCTGTACAACTCAAGTGCAGGATAAGAAAGATCAGGGGTTGTGAATTTGGAGGAATGTTTTAACAAGTGCTTTTGTGCTACTGCTAATGAATAGGGAAAAAAAGAAAATAAATGAATGTGTGCGTTAACGTGAACTTGCATCTCAAGCGTCTGCTGCTACATCCTAACAGGGACAAAACAACATAAAATGTGAACAAAAAGGGTAAAAATCCTGCAAATGAAAGACATGGGAAAGGGGAGGAGTAGAGTTCACACTTCCCTTTTTTTAAATACCAGTCTGTCTCTGACGTCAAATGCACATGAACAGCTGGGTATATGGACACACTACACATGCATACTAACATGACTGGGGTCATAAACCAAAATGAAAAGGGAACAGACTTCACATCTTGGGATAAGAGTGAACAAAAGGTTGTCAATGGTGGTGGCGGCAGCAAAGCAGAGGTAAAATGAAAGTGGAGGTTTGGGAAATAGATCGAACAACAGTGGTAAAGGATTATCACTACTTCTGTGGCAAAAGACAGGAGTAATCACTGATGGGTGAGGGAGGCCATGGCAAGGATCCAGTTTAGACCATTTTCAATTAATTGGTTCTGGATAAACGGAATGAATTCTTGTTTTCCTTTCACATTTAGTTTTTATTCTGTGCCAATCTCACTCAGCCATCATTGCTATTTCACATCACGTGCTATGGGTGCAGCAGAAGTTGGGCCAAGCAGGACTATGCCAAATAAGAATATATAACACAACTACTCATTCTTCAAGGGTTCACACAGTGCTAGGCAAGAGTCCCTGGAACAAATCAACACCCAACAGTTGGTGTTTTCTTTCACATTGCGCGAAAAGAATGTACTTTCCATGACCGTGGATGTCATATGAAATTCTGTTTGGAAATGCATTTGTACTCCAAGGGTGCAACAAATCCTCCTATGGGTTTAGCATTTGACAGTAGAGGCAATCAGGAGGGGGAGGAGACGTGAGGGGAGCTGTACTCAACACCACAGAACAAGGAGCCAGAGGGGGAAGGGGGGGACCAGACCACTCATTTACCTTTTTGCTCCACTTCTATTTCAGGCATTGGAAAAGAAAGCAAAAAAGAGTGCAAAAGGGAGAGAAAGGTTATCACGAGTCAACTACCAGGTACAAAGAGAAGAATTAGCTGGAGGATATGACCATGAGATGAACTGCAGGGCTGTTTTGGGAAAAAGAGCTAGCGGGGAAAAAGTGTTTGTTAGTGAAACAGCCTCTCATCCTAGGATATAAAAACAGACAAGTTATGGCTGGAGACAAGCTATGGGCAAAGAAATCCAGCGCATTCAACTTTTCATTCCTACTGTCTTCAACTGCCAACAAAATACTGCATTGGCCGATGTTAAAGCAGAACAAATTCCTCTAAAAATGCTTCTCCTAAGAGGTAATATTTAGATGGATAACAGTCTTAGTCAAACATCACAGGAGTTATCATTGGCATGGATTGACTGAGGGTGGAATTTGTTCAAACTTTATAAACATAAATTAAAACTTGATTCCATATTTGCTCGCCCACACGCGTAAAACATGACACGGTGCTAATGCTACAGACCAAACTCTTAAATGAGCCAAGGAGAGCGACAGCACATGAGATGACTGATGAGCAGTCGGCCTAATATGGAGTTTCTTTACTGGACTGTTGAAGCTGCTGGTAGAGGAGGAAAAGGCTGGAGACAATATAGTGTGAAAGATTAGAAGTAGAAAAAAAAAGAGAGCACAGAGGTTAGTCGGGGGGGGGGGGGGGGGGGTGGGGGGGGGGGAACGAGACAGGAGGTGAAAGGGAGGTCTGTTTGAAAGAAGAGAAAAAGAGGTGAATATTTCGTGAAATGTTTACAATTCATCAACTTAAGTACTTTCACAGGCAGGAGTGACGCCTAAAGCTGCTTTTATAAACTACTCTAAAACACCCTTTTAAAAGGTAGATTAACTCAAATCAGATACCATAGACAGAGTTTATAATAGTGTCGGATTTAAATAACTCTGCAGTACATTTAATTATACCATGTGCACAGCGAAACACTTAAGCTGATCAATGACCGAGAACAGGAATTTGGTTACATTTGTAGGATTATTGTCACTTATGCTGTTTCACTTTAGTGGTTTCTGGAGTATGTTTCCACAAGACATTAAGGAACACAATGTACTAATGTAAGACCTTTAATGTAGCCATTTCTTTGAATAAGACCTTTAATGTAGCCATTTCTTTGAATAGCCTCCTTTTTCTATTTCAGCTAAAGACACAAAAAAGGCAGTGTTATTAAAGCCATTTCAAATGTGAATTCACCAGATTTCTTCAGTTCCCCCTTATGGTAACTCATCAAGCAGATAGTTCTGGTTGTATTTGCCCAGGTTTGGAAATACCTGCCACATTTTTCATCATCATCCAAATACAAGAGTTGGATGTAATTTAGTTTGAGGAGCTCACAGCACTACTGGGACTATTTCTACTCAGGATTTAAGTAGAAAGTTGTTTGATCAAAAGTTTTTTATGGATTAACTGCAAAAGAAAATGTTTCTGAAATTATAATGTTTTGCTGTTGACATGTTTTGAAATCTAGGTTTTAATAAATGTAAAACTCAAAACCACAAATTTCATTTACTTTTGAGATGGAAGCAGAAATCTCACACATAGAGGAATGGGGTTTGTATTCAATCCTAATTCAATATCCTGAATTATTTCAAATGAAATAAGGTTTAACTTCACCACCTGTAATTAAACTTCTGTACAACTAAAATGTTAATCTCCATTAATATCTGTTACCATTCACACTTTAGTACTACTGTTTTAGTGCTATTAATAAGGTTCAAAAACTACCTGAAAAGACATGTTCAATATGTAGAACTATAATATAATAACAGTCAGATCCTACTTACTTTTACACCTTGTTTTCTATGAGCTGCTTGGCCTAAAAACAAGAGATCCCTTCAAAGAACTCGGGGACTTAAATTATTTATTTGATATGTTTAGAAGTCGGTCTTGTTGAACTAAAAAAAACATCCGGTCTAGTTGCGATTCTCCATCACAAACAGACTTGAGTTCAAACACTGGCTTGCAGATAGCACATTTACCAGACAACAAACAGAAGTTTCAGATAAGCTATAACAAAATTAACAACAATTAACATAAATAACAAAAGGGTCCAATAAGGGAGTCTTTAGCCCTTGAGCTTAACGAATCTGGGTGCTTTGCCAACCGGGAACCAGATTCAAAAAGGAAGCGGCTATCAAAGCCTGAAGACAGAAATGTCAGAACCTGCCAATTTTAAACCGAAACCATCTGCAAGGCTGGATTCCACTGGAGATAATTGAAGAAGATATAGTTTGTTTGTAATTTGGGGGAACTGATCCTTTAAATGACAGCAATGCTTCAATACATCAACTTAATTCATCATTGTTAATGCCAGTCGTCCCGTTGAAGTATCATCTGTAAAACAAACATTGTCTTCCAACCATAGAAACTGTAGTTACAGCACATCTGTCTAGTCTACAGACACTTTAAACACACAATAAGAGTTCAGTATGAGATTTGGATGGCGATACTTACTATAGGGAACACACTCATACTGGACCTCTAAGTACTTGTAGGTGCCAGGGCATGGATCAGGAAAGACATCAGAGCCAGTGACAACCACACACTGCGTACGGTTGTTGCACCTAGAAAAAGAAAAGATTGACCAGAGATTTCATCATGACTACCCACAGCAAGAGTACTCCGCAATGACAACATTAATAACGCAGAGCGGGGAAAAAGTTAAATGTTACAGCTACAAAGATATTGATGAAATCCCAGCCAGGACTGTCACATATGCATTCTAGATTAAACCTTGGCAAACTGAGAGAGGAATGAAAGCATTAAAAAGGAGTGTAAATGGATGTGATAATGAATAAAAGAGTGAGATAGCAGCAGCTAAGGCATGTTAGGAATTAGCAATGGCATTTCCTTTAACAGCTTCTTCATATCGCTATTGAAAGGGAAGACATTCATTAAACACACGGGACAGGTGGCGATGACATGTGAGTGGACTGGAATGGTGGCCTCTGGTGAAACGGTGCCCCTCCTTTGCATGTGAGCAACAAACTCGACTTGAATGTGTCCTTTCTATGAGAGGTTATTTGTCCTCCAGTATGAAATAATGAACCTCCGTAAATCAACACAGTTGTGTGAATTGCAATAGTGTGAGTGTTTGTGTAGGTGTGTGAGTGTTTGTGTGCAGATGTTTCTGGGTGCTTTGAAAGTAAAGACGGAGAGGGGGAAAGAAGAACAGCAGAGGACTGAGTTTGTGTAAATACTGTATAGTGTGAAATTGGCTCCACTTCAATCAAGTTCTCTTGAGGCCGAGGGATTGAGAATATTGTCAGCAGTAACAGAGGCAAACAAGAAGAAATTGGCACCAAAGTAGGACATTCAACAATTTGCAAGCCTGAGATAAATATTTCAGAAGGTCAGTAGCAGTCATGCAAGCTGGACATACATTTCAACATTGAGCATGACTTCCAAAGAATCATTAGTAATTCAAGAGGCTTTTTGTTGCTGCAAAATGGGTTTGTGCAGCACAACATCCTCACAGGGCCTTGACTCTGCAATGTCAGCTATGCAGGATGTTAAACTCAAGAATAAAAAGGTAAAGGTATGTACATTAACCAGATAAATACTTTGCTTTCAGGCTGCACAGCTATTTATTTTCATTACAAAAGCCTTTGCCTTGAAACTAATGGATTATTAAACATTATATAGGAATAAAAAGGCGCAAAGGCCATTATGAAGTTAAGAAATAGCATCAGCTCAAACACCACTGACAGCGCCGTGCCGGTTGCACTTAACAGTTTCACTCTCATGGCTTCACTACAGTGAGAGCTGGTGAGAGGAACAAAGGTCACTGCGTGAAAATGTGAAGTGACTGAAAGCAGATACAATGAGTTAATCGATTTAATGTAGGTGTTTAAAAGTCTGACTGACACTAGCTACGAATGGTGCAAACTACATTTACTCAGGTACAGTACATATGTACAACTTTGAGATACTTTAGTTAAGATTAAACATGAAAAGTATAGTTTTAACTAATTTAATGCAATACATTCTTACATATAATAACTATGAAATTGATATATAATAATATTTGATCCACTTCCACCAGCTACACTATTGAATTGTGGCTTGCATGTTGATGCATCGGTGATAATAAGGCAACATTCAAATGTGTATAGTAATATAGTGCTTGAAAGGAGCCATTAATAGTTTAAATATGAAATGTTGAATACTTAAGTGATGTTACTTAAGTAAAACCTTTAATGCAGGGTTTTAACCTGTAATGGAGTATTTTTTTTAATTGTTCTGCTACTTTCAAAACTCACATTAACATATTTGACCATGCTAATGTTCTTCGGCTAATGTTTAAAGCCGGAAAACCAAAACAATGTTCTGAAAGCCGTAAAGCTGTGCAAACTGCAAAGAGACGGATCATTCTCTGTGAGTGTGTAACTCCCAGTGCCTCTTTTCAGTTTATTTTCATTTATATAAAAAAATATTGATTTCTCAAGGTTAGTAAATTATCTAATACTTCTTCCACCACAGCACCTTTTTTAACATTGTGAGAAACCGCAATGGAGTTTTTTTTGTGGTGCAATTTTTAGATCCTCTGGAGAAAAGGGAGGTGTTGTTGCTAAGCATTTAGACACGCTTCCTCAGTTTTAAACTGCCGCTGAAATTGCTGCATGTAATCTCTATTGCACTGAGCTCATGAAGTGTTTGCATCTTCTTTCTTTCAACCTACAAGCTGCTCCTCTGACAAGGGAAAACATGTATTATGTTGGTCTCACTGGGTCAGAGGATGTATGGCCATTGGATGAGGTAATGTTAGTCAGCAAAGCAGCTTTATTTAGATGATCTATCATGTCTTTTGTTGCTATGTGGGTGTTTTTGAACCTACACTAGTAGAAAACAGGGTGGAGGCAACAATGTCGACATAAGAAAAAAAGAAAAAGAGAGTTCGGATCACCTCGAATTTACCAGACATCTTTGATGCAACGATCACCTGAATATCAAACAGGCCATAGGTTTCCATCAGTGCATTTTATACATTGTTCATCCAGTCACTGTTTTTCTGTCTCCAACCAAACGTTTTTTAAGAAAACACTTTCATGTAGATTTTGAAGAAAATCAAGCCATTTCAATCCTGTCAAGTCGCTTTTGTTGTGAAAAACGGTTTGCTGATGAATACTTTTCTCGTAATTTCAAAGCAACAAACTGCCATTCTGTGCAACAGACTTCCCACTGTTTCTATCTTCCCAGTGTTGTTTAATATGTTTGTTTATCTGTCTCTGGTGCTATTGCCTTTTGCTAATCATCCCCAAAATGGGCAGAGAGCTGTCTTAATGTTTCGCCGTTTAAACATCCTCCTTCGCTGCAGACTGAAAGAGGACTGATAAGGGTCTCCCAAAGCTTTGTGTCTGCTTTAACATGCCCGGTTATCACATCAACCTTAATTGTGGTCAGATGCCCATTTCCTCTGATCTGAATCATTAGAATAATTCTGGCTTGTGGTGCGGAGTCTTCTCAAAGCCTTCGCTCACACACTGCCTCCAGGGAAACTTCGATGGAGATAAGTTTGGAGTTCAGCAGGCGAGAGTCTAACTAGTCGACAGATGTGGTGCAGAATGTAGCAGGTTGCAGTCAAACCAAGGGGCATGGACACTGTAAGAGAAGAGTGCTGGGACTCAGCTGTATATTTAAAAAAGACTATTCTGTAGCGCTGCACCTCTGGGAGTAAATACAGAGGTGAATGAAGGAAAAAACCCAGAGGAGTAAGATGGTGGGCGAAGCTAGCCTAAGGGGGGGGCACTGTAGGACAGAGCAGTGCCTTAGAAGATGAACAGTGCTGGTTACTATTTATGAATAGTTCATCCAGTGCCCTTTAAAAATACACACACCTCTAGGGGTAGGCAGCAGTGGAGTTAAAGTGTTGCCGCGCTGTCGTTTGACGGGAAAACAGCCTCTGTGAGAGGGTAACCGGGATAAAAGGCATGATGATGGGCACTGCTCACTACCTGAGGCAGAGCCACTTCAATGCAGTACAAGTGTTTGAACAAAGCAAGGCTAGTGTTCCAGATAGGGAATTAAGAGGGTGTTGATGTGACTCGCAGTCTTTCTGAGCTACACTGATTATGACTCAAACAGCAGCAACAATGCGCAGCTGGTGTGAAGAGCTCTGCCGCATGGATGTCCATTCTCGACTGTCAGGAATTAATCTGCGCCCCAGTTTTCTGACTTTAAAAATAGCACCTACATAATCTAGTCAATGAGGGAATAAAGGAAAAACATAAATAAATACATATTTATGTGCGTGCAAAGGAAGGGTGAGAATTTAAGCGTTTCTTTTGTGTGCAGAAATGTTAGTCGCAGAAGGAAAGAGAAAGAAAAGAAGTTCATAATGTTGCCAGGTCCTGGTTTTGTTTGTGAAATAAGATCCCTCCTCCGCCCAGCGTTTTACCTTTGTGATATAATCTTGTAGGCATCGGGGAGGTAGCAGTTGACGTTCTCCATCTGGAATGGGTCAGCGTCACAGATCTTGTCGTCGGTTCGGCCGTAGTTGGCCGTCTCGATCATAATGACATCACTCCCCGGGCAGCGGAGATCGATTGCATATCCTTCACATGAGAGCTCCCTCCTGACCAGCCCGAAAGGCAAGGCAGCACGGCTGAACCCTGACAGAGACACAAAGACAGAGAGGAAACTTTAGGCAAATAATACAAACTAATGAGTTGAAAGGATCACTGCTTCAATACAATAAGACCACACATCATGCAGTTAAATCCCCTGGCACAAAATAAATAGGCAACAGCAGTCCAATGTTTACCACAGTTTTAAACAGACGGGCCATTACACGCGATACAGGAATGGAGAAACAATTCATCTCTCCATCTCTCTGTGGTCTTAGATGTTGGCTAAGACATCAGATCTGTGTCACTGGAGACCAATGGTAACCTCATAAATTCTTGTGCAAACACAAAGGCTACAGAGCATCAGGAAGGCCTCCACCTAGAGAACATCCACCACAGAGCCAAACCTAGCTGGACGGGGAATAGTTTGTTTTACAGTCCTACAAACCCGCTGATTTGTTTCTTTTTTGCTTTACTGGCTCTCTCAAGAAAAGATAGAGAAAAAAAGGCAGAATCCCGGCAGAATGGAGTGTAATTCAATCCATTTTACAGTGTCGGGGATCGAAGAGTCTGGAGTCCACACAGTAGGAAAAATCTATACGTGGAACACAACACAGCAGATGGGAGCGCAGCCAAATAGCTATACTTTGGGGGGAAATTAACTATTCAACTCAAATATGTCCCCTTTTCAGAAAATAACAATGAAATAGGTTACTCCTCTGTATCCCTCTAGTGCAAAAATGGCATGTCACAAATATGGTAGAACTACAGATATGCAGATTTCCAAAGTAAGAGAAAAGCAAGGAAAAAGCTGAAGAAAGAAAGAAATCCATTATCTGAGGTTAAAATGATCCGGAGTAAAAATGAATATAAGTGTCTGCAATTCTGACAAAACAATTAGGTAAAATCTAAGTAGAACATGCAAATGTGTTCCCTTTAAGAAGTGCAAGCAGAGCGCTACATGAACTGTCAATAATCGCTGTTGTTTGCAGCAATAGTGGGTCCCCGAGGGGGCAGCTACCATTTGTATTTTCTGCACTGCTCTCTCCTAATTAGCCTTCCTTTCAGCCTGTTGCCTTTTCCATTCTCCCATTCGCTCCCGAGCATTGTCATGTAGCAACACTTACCACCTCGGGTTCACTTTGCCCCCTCACTCTAATTATCCTCATGCTTCTGACAGTCGGGGCTTGACTCAATTAGCATTGTTTGAACTGCTTAGAGTTGAAGTGGTTCTGGCTTGAAATTCCTACCCTGAAACCCCCGACCCACATTTCTGCTAGTCATTTCAGCCTGCTGTCCATGGCTCACTTATAATGATATTCTATGTCCGCCTGCACATTTCACACTAGCAAATAGACATCTGTGAAACATTGTTCAGAATATAATGTTGGAGTCATCCCATATTAGGGAAAAACTTCTGCACGCACTAGCAGTGGTAGCCCTATAACAAAATATGAAACTAATGGTATAAATTGTCTGGCATTCAGCCACTAGACATTTCATTATAGTGCCATGATCTGTCTAATGGCCAGTAGATTCTGCTTAGCTGGACTGTT
This sequence comes from Trematomus bernacchii, assembly GCF_902827165.1. NCBI lineage: Eukaryota > Metazoa > Chordata > Actinopteri > Perciformes > Nototheniidae > Trematomus > Trematomus bernacchii. Next base: position 2,301,219 of record NW_022987689.1, on the reverse strand, counting down.
TATCACCTCATTAGGAGACGTCAGTGTAGCCGAACCATAAGTGGAGGGCTGTGGGGTCACTCCATCTATTCCAATAACCACTACAATTACCCAAACCTTTCAGAAAACCTGTCCAGAATGGTGGATGATAAAACACAGAGTGAAATCGCCGGCTTTACTGTGAAAACTAATGATCACCCCGCCTGCTATTCCTCATGGAAGGAGTGACGGGTTTATCACGGCAGCTACAGACAGCACACAGAAAGAATGCATTTCATGGGGTTTTCAAATTCTGAGCGGAGCGAGAGAGACCGTCTTTCGGATAAAACAGCCCTCACACATGTACAAGCCATCTGCCTTCGTAACCTCCTTTTTTCTGGCTGTCCACTGGCAACTCTGCCCATCTATCAGACCACTAAGGCATGATAGCATGCTGCTGTCAACAGAGGCCAAGCGATTGATTGGGCTTGTGCCCTGCCGGCCGCCTCTTCCCTTGCCTGTATAGATCTCTCTGGTCATAGGCTAACACTGCATCAATTAGGGGGAGTATCTAGACTGTACTGGCGGCCTAAAGAACAAATAGCTTCTTCTCTAAACTACGGATGGTCTCTGCCTCATTAATGACTGTCTTTTCAGCTTGTAATTGGGCAAGTAATGACAAATCTGTCTAAATACTTTAAATATATATAAAAGAAAATGTTTCGCTCTGTAGGACGAGAGCCGAATTCGAGGGAATATTCTTTTAGTGGACTTAACTGTATGTTGCTTAAGATCATAGGCTTTAAGCACAGCTAAGTAAGTGAAGCCTTGGTAAAACAAAGGTTTCTGGATGTAGGTATTTTTTGTCTTGATTTTCATTGTTTAGTCAAGTTTTGTGAGATTTTGGAAAGGGGAGGAAGATTGTTTGTGTGCACAAATGTCAATGTCTTAGGGAGGTATGAAAAGCTTTTCATCTTGCGTTCTGTGCTTTGTTTGACTGCTAAACTTTGCAGCAGTTGAAGACTGCGACAGAAGGGCAGCAGCTGCAGGGAAAACGGTGGCAAGGAAACTGCAGAAAAAAAATCCATGACATGGTCCCGGGTTGTGTGTAAAAAAGAAGAAGAAAGAGAACAGCCTGCTCTCTCCGTGTCTGTACCTTAGATTAACAGTAAAATGACACAATCGGTGAGGGAATTGAAAAATGCTTTATATGACCACTTAGCCAAATTGCCATGGTAACCACTTGAACTTAGCCATAATTGGCTGTGATCCCTACCCCTGGCCTTGTTGACACGAAGCCGTATCATGCATTCTGGTCGGTGAGTGACTGCGAGGAAAGTAGCTTTTGAGATTCCTCCCCCTGACCTGTCTGCTAAGACGTCTATTGAGCTCAGGAGAGCAAAGCAGCGGCCCGGGACTGCTTCTCAATATGTTGCATTCTGGGAGTTTCTGTTCTTCTCCAGTTGACAGTCTATAATTCACTAGCGACAATCCCCTCCCTCATAATACATATTTTGTTTTCTATCAACACCCTTGAAATTGGAAGTGGTACTGTGGCTCACATGGATGCATCTGAAACCATCCACAGAGATACACTTGGTGGCTTTAAAACCCTGGAGATGAAGCGAAAAGATAATTGAGGTTTTGGTGTCGATATTGCCATTTGGCAAGTGCAAGCAGCAGACCATAACACACATGTTGAGAAGAGCTTCTTTGCTGCTCTGTGTATTAGCTGTTGCGTCTAACCTTTAACCCTGAAAACTCCACCGCGTCGGGATATCAGACAGTGGGAGAAAGAGCTAAAGGAATGTTTGATCAGTCCAAAAGAAAAACTAGGCCACTTTTGGAGGGTAGACGGAGTGGCGAGGGGCTTGCACAGACAGAGAGCAAAGGCGTTGTTTGACGCTTGTCATTCTCCATTAAGGCTCCTTTGATTGCCCTTTGTGGTCCTGGAAACGGCAAACAGCTGCATGCAAATGGCCCTGTTTCCCCAAGGCTGGCCCCCATTGTTCTGAGCTTGGGTTTGACAGGGACGCTTTCTCTGCAGCATAAAGGAGAGACTAGCCTTTAGTCAAATAAGAGTGCCCCCACCGTGGTCCCAGCAGGAGTACTTCAAGACTGTTTGTCTTTTTATGTTGTTTTATTCCCGATATTACTGGTAACCAACATCTTAGGAAGAAAGCGCAGATCTTAGAGTCAAGCTTTTCCTCCATCAGCAGGGGATGCCTCCGTAATCCAATATCCGGAGGGACAAAATGGTCTTACAACATGTTTTGCTCTGTTGGAGATTTTGAATGGGAATTAATAAAGTAGGAAAAAAAGACAAATATATTTTAATTCTTAGAAATAAGTTGTACGGAACAAAGCGTCATCTATGTTTGCCTTTTATTTCCAGCTCTTTTCTTTTTTACTGCAGTATCTCTAGTCTGTTCACTGGAACTTTTTGATCACTGGCCAAGGAATACAATTAAAAAAATTGATTCAAGAGGCCATTGCGTTAAACCTTTTATATATTAAGCAAAACAAAACTACACTTCACTGTCCATGCACATGCCTTTAAACCGACAAACGTATGACTTAATTTGGCTTACACTCTAGAAAGAACAAAGACAACCCTCAACATTTCCATTCCCTCATTCCTACATGTTTAAGGCATTCACTGTTGCTGCCAAAAATGTGCGACACATATTCACAAATGCAGTACATGACCGCCCATCAGAAGTGAGAGACACAGAGGACCGAGGTGGGAGATGAGAAAGGAGATTTGGGATTCACTAAATAACACCTGCTTTTCATATACAGACAACACCCGGAGATCTCCTCATTCTACCACAACGGCTCATATTTCATTTCAACTGCCAAAATGCGGTGCAACACTGGAAATGTAGTTGGACATATGGCACCATTTCCCATGACACTTTAGTCCTCCTCTAGTCTACCTTGCTGGGAATTGTTTCTAAAGACGATGTCAGACAAGACCACAAACCCCGGGGCTACTCCTGCCTTTCCGAGACAACTGCTATCAGACACTCTTGATTCCGATATAAGTATTCTAAAATAGAAACTGGCAATATAGGAGTCATATAGATGGAGTCCATTTGTGGTGAGATGAAGCGCACTGAGTCATATCTCTTTTCTCCTTCTGGTGATACATGAATTCACTGTAGCCACTTCCCTTTCCAACGCTTCCATTTGTATTCATTGCCATGGCCTTTTCTCTAATTCATGTTCTGAATGTTTTTTGTGAAAAAAATGATGGAGGACTAAATCACAAGCTCAATTTTGACACATGTCTCGATGAAGGGTTTTAAGATTGAGGATTTATTATACAGCTGAGGATAAGCGTGATAGACCCTGCGGTTGCCTCTTAACTCCTCAGGTGGGACTATTTAGAGAAAGCTTTACCCTATCACACCAGCTGCAGGCGTGTAATGTTATGCTTTTTTAAGGTTAGCAGCATTAAACAAAACCTATTTTTCCGCTTAGGTCTTATTCTCATAAGTGTGACCATTAGGACTAATGGGTCACGCTAACCTCTCACCTTCCTTGTAAAGATTCAAAAAACGCATACAAGATGTAAACTAATATTAGAGTAGCTGTACAATTCTCCTGAAGCTTTCGATTCAAATTTGATTTACATGAATCTGCTTTAAAATATATACTTTATTTGCTGTTGCCGGAGTCCCATTCCCTGGATCTCTGGAACAGAGGTGGCGGGTATAAATTAAAATAGAAAAATAGATTCGTCGTGAAAAACACACCCTTGCAAACCCCTTTATAAAGTATCTAACAACCTGTCGACGTTCATGGAATATTTGAAATGCACAGAATGTTTTATTTTGATGTCTGGAATTTCGACAACTCACAGAAAATGTTGAGTTTTTGCCCAAACTGATTCACAGTCGACACGGCGGATTACTTTGGTTCAACAGAACAGCCGGCTCAGCTGCAGAGAAGACTCCAGATGAAGAATTTCTCCCGAGGGAGTGACAACTAACGAAAAAAGTGGAGGGCTATAATGACTGTGTCTTAATTTGGCCTCGAGAATCAAGTTTTCCCATGTCGATTAGTGGGATGATCCCTGACCCTGTGGGCACACATCAAAGAAAACCAGCAGAAAACAGGGGGGCATCATTACATCACTAATATAATCCTCTAAATGTAATAAGGTTCAGTGTTTAATATAAGTAACACCGACAAGTGACAAAAATAATTCAGTTGCAGAGACGCGACAAGATGTAATGTCGTCTTTTGTCTGGGTCCATGGACACATCACTCGGATAAAAGCAAAGTATAATTCGACACATTGTATAGTCTACTGAGAAAACAACCCTTTTATAAAGATACAAATAACTGTCACAGAGGCTAAACATAAAAAAAAAAAAACAATGTTCGTCTTAGAAGATAAAAACACCTATATGCTCCCGGGGGGGATCCACTCTGACAGAATTAGTTCATTGCATGTTCAATATCTATCATATCTGTTTTTTGCAGGGAAGTTGATGAAACACTCAGAAAGAGGTGAGTTAAAGAAACCCAGCTAAGTGCATCAGGGGTATAGTTTCACAGGTTTGATCTACCCTGAGTGATGCTTAACTCCCCTCAAAGCCCATATTTTACCCTTGCACTTAAACCCCCGCTGGATTTTCCGCTCAAGAAAATGTCTCAGAATAAGTCAGGTGCCTCCCTCAGGGAGCGGATGGAGAGGGGAAAGAGGAGGAGGAGGAGGATGTGGGTTTGTCTCCATCACATGCTCATGTCTCTGTTCTTGTTTGCTGGGGCAGCGTCTCCCCACTTCACCCTCCTAATCAACCGTCCTCCACCCAGCTCTGCCCGTACAGAGCCGAGGCGAGGCGGCTTACTGAGTACGTCACATAGACATGGTGTCAGGAGAAGCTGCAACTGGAACACGGATTAAATGAATAATGAGCCACAGACTACAGGGATGACAAGGAACAGCGATCAGGGCCTCTCAGTGATAATGAACAGACAATTCTGATAAGAGAAACAGTCTTTATCTTCATGCAGAGCCTGAAGTAGCTTTTAATGCAGTGGTGCTATCACTTTCACTGGGCGCAAATCCATTTTGGTGCTTTAGTGTCTCCAAATAAACCCACTTCAGCCAAAGTGCGTAGCTGAAGTTGTGTTTATGTAGATTAAGTTGCGCAGTGCAATTTAAGTACAGCCCAACACAAGAATGTTTTGTGATTTTATCTTTTTCCCATTCAAATGCAAAATAAAATACAACTTATTGCACTTAAGACCGAGTCTGTGCTGGCTTAGATTAATGGATGATTCTTATCAGAAAAGTCTCCAGGACACATCCTGAGCTCCTGCTCGCGATGCTTATCTTGCTGCAGCCGCTTTTCCAGGCTGCATACGCTGCAACAAGACTGGACTTCTGGTCGCAGAAAAGTAAAATAAATGTTGCGCTCTAGTTTCAGGATAATAGAGTCGATACATACACACTAGGGTGACTCTCACGGTCTCAGCTGCAATCTGCAAGGCGAGGGTCACGCAGCAGTGGTAGCCGAGCTAGCATTACCAAGAGCAGGCTGTGGGCTTGATGATTTAGTGTTATGCTTTTTTATTGAATAAACGCCTTTGGCCGTCTCCATAAGGCATGTAAGCCTGGCTTTGCAGGTCAAAGAGGCCCGTCAAGAGTCCCCCATGCACACAAAGACTTTTCTAGCAAACCGTGTATGCACACATATGTGAATGTACATACGGTGCAACAGGGGAAGCCTTTGTGGGATTTTACACAGCTCTGTTTGGAGGCTCTCTGAGATTTACCAGGAAAGTCAGTGAAAAAAAAACATCCAGGCACATTCCTTGGCAATAACCCGCTGCTATCTCTGGAACACTGACCACTTTGATTGGCTTGAGCGTGATGACCTTGCCCCATTCCCTTCCACCAGCATTCCGGTCAATGCGAGCAGAAAACAGGAGCACTGATAAGAGATGCACAGATGGGGAGATCTTGATGACAGACAGTTTCCTGCCCATGGTCTTCGATGAGGCCATTGTAGCCGACGCACTCACTGGGGATATACGCTACAAGAGGGGGTCAATACCGATAGTGCAAGGCATACAAATACCTTCTTTGTGCTTTGCCGATTCCCTGACTTTTTTCTTGCTGCCTCCTTACTCAATTTCCAGCACGGCAGGAGAGGGCTTCCTTATCTTGGACTGTTATACCTGCACATCGGCTGGTGGCCTTTTGTTTGCAGGTGACCCACCCTTAGGTGACATTTAATTCTTGGACAAAAAGTGTGTGGTCATGCTCTATGTCACAGCCTCTAGCCTGAGGAGATTACTAATACAGTGAAAGCAACAGAGCTGCATTCATGGCCTGTAGCGAGAGCTAGTCGACAGACACAGCCAGAGAGAGACCGAACACACATTATTACACTGGTGTGAATCATACATGACCATAAGCCATGAAAACCGAGTGAAATAAAGGGGAAACCACTGGTGAACCAAAGTGGAAACAGTTTCATCTTATATTCATCCACTTGTCCCTCTCCTTCTGTGTTTAAAGAACGGTAACATCAGAGAATCTAATCAGAGCCCTGAAATCACACACGAGTCACAGAAGGCACACAGAAGCACATTTACAGAATCCATCATAATTTATTTTATTGATCGCCATCCTTTCCCCTACTGTCGACACTAGTTTTACCACCAGCCGTTACTGTGTAAATCATTACCAGTAAAAACTCAAATGTAAGACCTGAGCTTTTATGACATGACTGATACAGAGGAAGGAGGACAGGAAGAGTAGGGCATCATTTTTTTCTAAATGTTCACACCGAGTAAATATAACTGAGGAATCGCTCTCATTTTCTTTTTGTAATAGCACGGTTTTTTGTTCTAATGGCTTTTGTGGTTTTTACACACATAATGTGTCTCAAAAATCAAGGTGTCTTTAACAAATTAATGCTTAAAATGCACTACAATTTCAGAATAAAACTGCTGGAGTGGCTGTTCTGAAAAACGAAATTTGCAGCCGCAGGTATTTCGTGAAAGTAAAAATCTGCTTTGATTGCCTAAGCACAGTGTCCCTTCTGTGTTAAATGACTCCTTTTGTTTTAAAATGTTTGTTAAGCTCTTGTGCTTTTTCTTTTTTCAAATGAAATTAGTTCTGACATGCCTCCAAGCTATTTAAAAGTATGGGGTAAACATGGAACCACACTGAAATCTAACAGGTTGTTGTTGCCTCCGTAAATACTTTTGTCTTTGTTCCAAACCTGAATTTATATTGTTGGCAAAAACTTCCCCTCACACTGATAAAGGAAAAAAACTCAACAGCTTTCTATAGAGTAGCCTTTATTTTATACGAAACCCTTCTGCTTCCACTCAAGATTAAATGCATTACGTTGTTTTGACAGCTGAACCCTCCTGTGAAGCAGACTTACACCGAGCAAATCCAAAAGTTTAGACTCTGAGGCAAACTACTTTGTGGTTGTAAGCGGGACTCATCTATTATTTGAATTAGGCTGCCTGGAGAGAAAAAAACTGCGGACAGCATTTAAGAAAGGAAAGAGTGAGGTAGGCATCTGCTCCAATGTTTATACAACTTGTTACCATAAGGGGTGTGAATGGAACGGCTCCAAGATGCTCCGAGCAAGAGAGATTTAAGGCGTGCTTAACAGATGAAATCAAACTGTCAGAAAACTGTTGCTCCTAGTCGAATAAATAAAGTGTTTGTTCATCAGCTGGCTATGCAACAACAGCTTTTACGATCATGTCCAAACACATAATAAAAAGCAAGCTTCTCATCTAAAGGGAAAAGAGTCTTGCTCTCACATTCACATATTGGATGGAGACATTTCTTGCTGCTTTGGCTTTACAAAAAACGAACTCAGGAAATCGCTGTTGCAATAAATCTAGGATGACCCTAGCAGGGGTGATATTGTATTTAATTTCCTCTGAGTGAAATACTGATCCTTGAGATTCATCCGTCTTTGGCTCATTTCGGTTTCATATTCCCGCACAACATTTTCCAGTTCTTCGGTTACTGTTAAAATAGCACATTGTTGTACAATGCTTTACAGAAATACATCTGGTGCGCCGTACATTGACTGAAAAGCTGCATACTGCGAGGCTTGTAGCAAACGCTTACACAACTGTTTTGAAAATAAAGGAGACAAAATATGATCATTTGTCTGTCTCCATGGGTGCAAAAAAGTCCATTCAATCCAGATGATGAACCCATGCCTTTTTGTCTGAAATATTTCCAGTTGGGCAGATTTTTCATGCAAGACGGATATATCAGATTTTTTTTTTCTTCCTCACAGATTGACCAGTCATCTGTGAATCTCCCATGGTTTAGCTGATAATTCATGATCGCCCTGGCATGGACATTCAATATGAATTATAAAATGGCAAGCCAAGCATATCAATGGATGACAGACTGGATGTGTATGGCCCGAGGCCAGAGAGAAGTTAGAGCACAATGGCTTCTCCATTCAGTCAACCCCACCACTGGAAATGCCAGTGTGGCACAAGGGAGGGTCCTTCATCAGCTAAATGTATGGCACTGCTTGAGACAAATGTTGTGCTCAGACGTATTGTTAACCTTTACAACCTTTTGGAGAAACACAAGCATGATGGTATGTTCAACCGAGGAATATTTCACAATCCCCCTTAGAGCGAAATGTGCAGCGTGTTATCCAGAGCGGTGCGGGGGAGATTCAAAACTAACAGAAAGAACAGAGCAGATTGTTTTAAAGGAATCTATCCTTTTTTCTTGAGGCAAGATTTTTTTATTTCTACTGACTTGATTATTTAAAAAACTGAATATTTATGTCCCTCATTTGTTCTCTCTGTCCATACTAAACAAACACTGACTTCTCTGATCCCCATCTCTGCAGATATAACACAAACCACTTCATCTTTCCCTTTTGTGCAATATTTAGATATGAAGGCCAAAGTGCCTTCTCTGCTTTTGGCTTTTAAACACATCAATCAACTTAAAGGGTTGACACTAGACTTGCAACCTAATCCTCCCTCAAACCTGGCTTTCTTGACTTTAAACACTCAAATAACAGCTTTCATTCAGTCACAGCAGATATGTTGCTGTGCAAATGCCCCACCTTTGTGGCTGCTCCCTTTGAATCTGGAAGTCTTCTTTCATAATGGCGGACTGGGCGGTCTGATGCATCTAAAACAAATCTGATATCTGCATGCCCTACTTTACTTTAGCAGGAGCGTCCATATCTGTTATACAACATCCCCAGGATGAAGTAAAATGGAGTCCAAAGAAAATGTAGACCTACAAATAGTATATAAATATAGAGTGAGAATTGTCCATGTGATGTTTTTCTCTTCTCCATTATACCCAATTAAAAATACTAAAATAGAGTCATTAAGAATTATAAAAAAGTTAGATAATTTAAAGCCATTTTTGATAATATAAAAAGTTATACATTTTCAGGTGTGAGCCGACACTGAGTTTTAAAAAAAACAAAAAAACAATGCCGGCTACTGACGAGGTTAGTGTTAAAACTGTGATATTATCAGTTATCACAACTGGAGAGTATGTATTCACAGAAAGAAGAGCAAGGCTTTTCCCAATAGAGAAAATGTTCACTCTGTATTCCCGATTGACTACAGCTAAGGATTGCTTCGTCGATCTGATTTGTTGAAGTAGCCCATGTTAGAAGGTAATAGACAGATGGTTCCTCCAATAACCTGCCAAGTATTTTTTTTAAATTGCCTTTCCTTTTCCAAACCTTTTCTCAATGACAGCTTCTCAGAATGTTCTGCGTAACAAACCATCTGAAGCGTCAGGTGAAGGGTCCAACGTGCCATTGCTGGATTCAAAATAACTTCACACACAAGAAATTCCCGGGAAAGCAAAGCATGAATGCAATCTAGCATTACTGTTTTCACTGTATCCATCTCAGTGATAACAATGTGAATGTTTCTTCTATTTATTTCCTTTACACCATATCAAAGCTGCCCTTGGAGAACAACATTAGCATTTGGTGTCTGAATTCTGGCAACCAGCTGAATGTTAGGCAAATATTCATTATTTTTGTAGCTCTGTTTTGGTCTCTACCAACTCCTGAGGTATTGTCTCTTAAGATACTAAATTCTCCAATGTGTTCAGCAGAAAGTCATATATTTTGTCTGTATGCTGTTTGATGCTAAAAAGGTAGTGGTCAGAGAGTTTTTAAGAACGTTTTCCTAAAAAACTTTAGCAGTGTAAAAAGAAGAAGCTAAACAAAGAGGTAAACTTCGCTAATACCATAAAACCGAGGGGAGCTTCAGATTCAATAGATATTTAAACTGTCAGTTCATCACTTTAATTATTTGACCTTGCGATAAAAAGGGTAATAACGCTAACTGAAGTTTGTCAGAATAGGCCCAACTGGGGTTCATCCTTCCTACTGGCCGTTGAGGTCAATACTGAGAGAGGGAAAACTCACTTTCTTTGAGCTGAGCATTTCATTCAGCGTGAGGAATGTTTTGGGTGAAAGCGATAACCTGATTAGACTCTCTCCTGGTGAGGGACAAGAGGTAATTATCAAGTGGAGTTTTGTTGCTGGCACTATGATGGAAGCATAGATCATAAGGATGCAGGCCCTCAGGGCTGGGCAGACTGGAAGTGAGTGGCATGTTGATAGAATCAGATATTGTTTTCACACACACACACACACACACACACACACACACACACACACACACACACACACACACACACACACACACACACACACACACACACACACACACACACACACACACACACACACACACACACACACACACACACACACACACACACACACACACACACACACACACACACACACACACACACACACACACACACACACACACACACACACACACACACACACACACACACACACACACACACACACACACACACACACACACACACACACACACACACACACACACACACACACACACACACACACACACCTTTATTGATGGATGGGCAAATATGCATTCTTAGACCGGAGAGCCCTCGCATCAAGTGAAACCCAAAACCTGAGCGTTCTGCATACCAAGCAGTATTCTTCTTTAAGAAATCCAACAGGACTATTCAATTCTTCAAATGCCTCAGCAATATTATCTATCATTGCTTATCTACAAAAAAAATGCATCTCTGCTGGAAAGCTGCTGGGATAGCGGGCTCTATTGCAATATGTCTTTGTTAACTAATTATACAACATAGCTTAAAATAAAATGGAAAGAGACATCTATCAGAACAAAACAGCCAAAGGGAGAAAAAAGGATACATTCAAATTGAATGGGAAGCCCCAAAAATACAGTGCTTCAACTATCTATCTGTAATCAATGCTTGGCACACAAGCATGTGATTTTGGGTTACTTTCTTCCCCAGTACAATGGGGATGAAAGAGGGGAAAATCTAATGATCATCATTAAGCAGACATACCAACATCAGTGGTTTTGATGGGCATGTAACAGACGGGTGTGTTTTGTGACAATACTTGTAATTACAGCCAAATGCACTAATCAAAAATGAGAGAAGGAACCAAAAAAGAGCCTTGGGATGTCATTGCAGACAATTAAAAACACTGACACATACTTTCCTAGTTTCAGCGTCTGGCACTGAATCAAGTACCGTACTTTTGATGCTTTCAGGTACCCCGACCATCAGAATGATTTGGTTTATGCAAAAAAAAAAAAGGAATACAATACCTCAAAATACCTCTAAGCGTTCTGTTGTATAGCTCACTAAGCAGAAAAGGTGCAGCTATGAACAGATATTAATGGGAAGGTCTTTGACACACCGTTTGACTGTTGTCCTGAAAGTGAATTCAATGTGACAGTGAATGTGTCCATTAATTAGCAATAATAAAATTAGTTTAGTAAAAGTGTTTGAAACACATTTTTCACTCTTCAAGGGTAAAGCCACTGAGGGAGAATAATTATGACATACAAAAAAACTTGTGCTAATACATTCCACACATTCATAGCTGAATAATAAGTGGCTTTTGAAAGAGGTTGACCAGAATACCATTAACACTTTTCGCCACGCAACTCCATGGTTACTCACCTTGTGAACAGTGAAGCAAAAAGGGAAGAAGCAAGAGGCAGCGGAACATCAGACACCTCCACAGTGCAGAGGCCATTGTGCGCTGTATGCAGACGATCCAGGGAGCCTTTTTGCTAATAATAGTGGTTTAATATGTTGCAGTGGAAAAGTGGAAAGCTGGAGCGATGTCAACGATAAGTTGAAAGCTGGAGCGATGTCAACGATCAGTAGTTCTCAGAGAAGCATCACCAGTCATCTTCCTCATCTGGAAAAAAGAGAGAGGAGAGACCATAAATGTGGAGGTAATGGACTGTTATCATGAGTATCATCACAGCCTTAGGTACCACATTTATTTATTTTGTTTCTGGATTCTGCATGTGTGCATTCCAAGACATCAAATCCGAACCCCCTGAAAGAACATTTCTGACTGCTTGTTCAAATGAATAGACAAACGCATTTTGGAGAAGTTTTCATATAAATATTAAATAAAAAATCTAAAATGTGTATGATGGCAAGGACGTGAAATAGAGCAGACAGGGTTTCTATTTGCACTTATTCAGATCCCTGGGACGTGTTACAACACAATGTTTACACTGCCTCATTCTCCCAATCTTCCCTGTTCCACCTTCGCAATTTACTCCCGGTTCCCCGCGGGAGAAAGCTTGTCGCTCCGGCAACACTTTCTCATAGGACGCCATTAGAGACACAGTCGCTTTGTGCGCTACTTTTGTCTCCTTCCTTATCAAGGGGTGGCAAAAACAGCCCTTTGTCTGCAAAAGCTGCAAAAGGTTAGAGCCTGAGAGACGGACGAACACACCAGACAGATAAGCTGCTTACTAAAGTCAAACACCAAGGAGGGATGTGTTGTGTCATATGTGAAATGCCACACACACACACACACAAACACACATTGACTCAAATATGCATGCCTGCACAAACATATAACCAATGACACACTGCTGAAGATGTGGCACTGATGCAGAGACAGCACACACACAAATATATTGTATCTTGTTTATTTCTATCTTGTTGCCATCCAGCATGTCCCCAATGCGCGCACACACACACACACACACACACACACACACACACACACACACACACACACACACACACACACACACACACACACACACACACACACACACACACACACACACACACACACACACACACACACACACACACACACACACACACACACACACACACACACACACACACACACACACACACACACACACACACACACACACACACACACACACACACACACACACACACCCAAATGCAAACAGGATCGGTCACTTAGTAGCCGTCGCTATGCAGATGCAAGTTAATGTTTCAAGTGCCTGAATGCTGCTCCTTCAGAGCTACTCGTCTACTAGCCTGATTATTTTATAATGAACCTACATTTGAGCTGCACAGCAGTCAGCTCTGATCGCTCTCCAGGCCCCACTAATCGCTTGGATATTTTTGGCAACATGAGAACCCACAAAACATGGGAAGCTTTCACATTAGCATACCGAGTAATAATTCAGTCACTATGAGGTATTCTATACATGACCGAAGCCTGGTCGTGGGATAATCGGTACAAAAAAAAAGCCCACCGGATCGGCACCAAGCAGCAGAGTGTTTATTTTCATTTGAGATCACCTTGGTCGAGCAGTTGTACAGCACAGTCTGTGCCAAGGGAACATACATACAGCTAACTTATAATTTGTCAGTCAAACGTGGGTGGTTTTCATAGCTTTTGTGGTTATATTTATCTTCCAGTTGTTTATATGCCAGTGGCACCGAACCAGATCAGATAAGACAGAATTGGTGCTTGCCAGCCCTCCTGCAACACTTCTAATAAGGCTGCTAACACTCTCAGGTCTTCTTACAGGACTGCCACCAGTTTAATATTGGGCAGAAAACCAAATCTCCAGAGACTTGTGACTTCTTCCTCAGCCATTTATCTTCTGCAAATATGAGGCCTGGGGCTACGGGTAACCATAATAGTGGTTGACAGGAGGAGATTGGAAACTGATGGGGGGGACATCCCCCCTGCCCTTCTGGCCTGCTGGGCATGCTGAGCTACTCAGCCCCTCCAGACACCAGGGGGCGAGAGCCTGCCGGCCTCTCGGATGCAGACCTGCCCTCACCACCCCGGGGTTCTTTCTCCCAATCGGCTGTCTCCCTGCTGAGTTACATGTCTCCTTTCTCCCTTAAGCTGGTAGAGAACACAGCCCTGCTCATCTTCCCAAAAACTGTTTTGTTTGGTGGGATTTCTGCACTGAATAGCTCTGGACTTGAGATAAAGGGATTAGGCGATTAACATTTAGATGCTCTACACAGGAGGGATCCAACATGGCGGCGTAGAAAACAGACGCAGAAACCAGGTCCTCCACAAACTCCTGCTCTTTACTCCTACTATGTTTCTTTTAAGCTCGGGACAACTTTCTTTGCCATTTGAGATTAAGATATACCACTAAACTGGAAAAGCTCAAAACAGAGACGAAGGATGGATGAAATGAACTGAAACGCCTACCAATAGCACTAGCCCTGTGAGGCTAACACTGAAGTACCACCGACATGGTTTCTTGATCAAATGGAAAAGGGGTTTGACAAATTCAAACTCTGATGGACCACACGCTGAAGACTTTAACCATCTCTGTAGAAACACTTGTCAATGAAAATCGAGCTCTTGTGTGTTTGGTCAAATAAATTGAAGAAAAGCAGGCTAACCACACAGATAGTCTCGACTTCTTGGCCTCGCTGACTATAAAAAACCAACAGAGGAAGAAATTAGCGGACTAAAAGAAAAACCTTTTTACAGGTATGGCCGAAAAGATCTCAAGGACCAATATTCCCTTTCAGTGGACCACTCAATGTGTCACCAACTTAACTTAATCATGACTTTCTTCTTAAAGAGGTTGGTAGGGACTTGGACAGATGGATGCACGTTTCCAATATAAACCCTTCCCATTTCTGTACATAAGATTTTATTATTTTTAATTAGAGAGAATGATATGTACATTTATCTTTTTTAATGAACATTCTTTATAAACACATACTAGCGTGGAGCTTCCTGATTTTCAGCATTGTTGCTCAGTTCAGGACATTATGGCTCTGGCAGACAGAATTAGCCAACCCTCCTGCATGGAAACGTACGGAGCAGTGCCACTCATTAGACGTGCCACATATTCAGACACATCTCAAAGGTGTTGGAGGTAGGGGTAGGCGGGACCAATAAATAAAGTGTTAAAAAAAAGATCCTCTACACAAGCACTGACAGTCTTATCATGATCTTACATCAGGGGAAAGGGGAGGGCGGCTGTGGGGGGCTCAGATGTTCTCAAGCAGAAAATGATTGGTAAGTGAGGCATCGTTAACCCCTCTGAAATGGTGCTACGGAATTATCTATGACAACCCCCTCCCCGCCGAAGCTTGAGAATTGAGGTTACGTGTGTGTTGGCCAGCAATTTGCGTGTAATGATCATCATGTTCAAGGCAAATATGTTGAAAGAAAAGAAAATGTTCGCAGTTATGACTAACTGTCACCACCTACACTAAATCTATGAGCACAAACGTTTAATATACACCAGAAAACCACTGACTAAATAAAAGCTATTCATCTGTATCTGTGCCTTTGGGTCCTCTTCCTAGAAAAACACAAGTACATATGCATATTCCCTCAGGGTTTCTCTCTCTATTAACAGTATGTCTTTCTGGAAACAAGACCCCAAAAAAATCCACCAATGAAATGAAAAATGATAGGGAAACATTCAAGACATCTGTTTTTCTTTTGTCTGCCATGCATACACAGTGGAAACCCAAGGAGAGACATCTATCATCAGTTAAGATAATGGAGAGAATCACAGTCCGCAGCCAATTTTTCACATCAGCCCGATAGAAATAATAAGCAAGCATTTAAAAGAGGACGGCAAGCAATTAAAACATAATTAAAATAAATGGATAGAAGGAGACAGCCCACATGTCTTCACATGAAATACAAGGCTGTGTGCAACAGCCGGCTGAATGAATGTGAGTTTCCTTTGACAAAGCTTGTGTCTGCCTCACTCAAGCTGGAGAGGCGTCCAGTGAAAAGGAGTGAGAGAAGGGGGGAGTTTGGGAGTTTCTAAGCCGGGAGGGACTAAATGGATGGGAGAAGGAGAGCAGAGGAGGAGAAGAATGGAAGGGGGAGAGAGAAAGGGGCGGTTGGGTCACCCAGAGGATTGACAGCCTGTGAGTATGGCCTGACCTCCTGGGTTCGCCTCCAAGTTTTCTCCACAGGCTTAGTGAAGACAAAAATAAAGCCCAGGAATGTTAATTTATTTTCGATTGTCAATGGCGAGAAGAGAGATAAAGAGTGCATACATACATATCAAATAAGACTGGAACAAAACTAATGCGCAAGTCCAAGTGTAAGCTGAAAACCTACAAGTGAAATAGAGATGTTGAGCAGGATCTAGCCAACACAATGATTCGTCTTCCAGTCTTTCAGTAACTGCTAATTTGGAGGACTTTCTGCCCCGCCCACATGCCCTACATTCAGGGTAAAAAAAAAAGGCACACATGTGAGAGGGGAATTTCAAACATCAGAAAATGGTTGATGGGCTAGAAGTGGGAGTTGGGAACTACAGGAACTAAGAAAACACAGCCTCCAGATACTTTTTTTTCCCGGTCCTCGGTTCACCCTGATGTTCCCAAGGAACTCTTTTGTCATGACAGTCCTGTCAGGGCTGCGCTTTCATTCCCTGCAGGGACGTGATGTCATTTCCTTGGCTCCATCGGATATGAAGAGAACTTGCCATCAACTGCCAGAAACAAAGATGAGTTGACATGGAGCTCAGTGTACAGTGTGTTTTCTCAACACTGCTGATAAGATACACTATTGGGACAGGTTGTAAACTCTGGTTTACAGCTGCACATGCAAGAACAATTAGGGGGTCACAGCTGACTATAAACAGTCACTATGTTGAACAAATTACATTTTATAGACCAAATGACTAACCTAACAAAAGTCTACATTTGTTTTAGAGCTGTTCTAACTTTCATTCACAAAACCATATCCTTTTTTGATTAAAGTTTTGATTTTTTTTTATGAGAATATGAAAGCTTCTATGCTTCTCACTCATACACCTTTTTCTGGTTTTCTTAGTCTTTAATTATGATTGAACAAATAAGTTTGAATAAGTTTTGAGTTGTTGATTAAACAATGCAAGCAATGTTTTTTACTTTTATGACCAATTTATTAAGTGAGAATGGTCTGTAAGTGGTTTAAAAAGCAATTTAATTCAAAAACTAATTAAAGAGCAGCAAAACATTCAGTGCAATTATTTTAATGCTTTATGGAAGATTTCTCTGTGAGCAAAGAAACAGGATTAAAGAAGTCAAGAGATATTATATTGCTTTGCTCAATTTAAATTTACATTTTGCTACATGCTTTGCTTTGAAATAAGCAACTATCAAATAATTAAAATGTTGGATAATCTCCAAGGTATTTTCTCAGTTAATTGTGGGCACTATAACATTTACCAAGAATAAAGAAAATGTCCACAACTGTCCAAGTTTCAAAATTGATGAATTGATTTGTGCGACCTAACGCCAAAATCCAAAAATGTAAAACCAACATCAAAACTCATAATTGGAACAAGAGCAAAGATCGTAGCCATAAAATGTATTTTTTTTATTTCTGTGTTTAAAGAGGAAAGGAACAATTATTTATCAAAAAGTGTCTTATTAGCATGTTCTTATTTGTATTGATAAATTGTTTTATAATTTCAGTTTGAGATGAGCTCGAATTATTTTAAGAACAAATGTTTTGGATTTCTTCCTCTGAGCTAGTGTGTGCTACTTATTTCATCATAATTACAGCTTGCTTCAGAGCCTATACATAATTTATGGGCCAACAGATGTTTATAAGATGGTTAATAGATCATGAAACTTCTTACATCTTCTGTTTAGGTGTGGGTCAAAATGACTTCCTGTAACATGAAAAGATGCAAAACTCTAATTCAAAGCACTTCAATTCCAGCTTTTATGTCTTCTTTTGTTTTCAGGATAAATGGCTCTACATTACAAAGGCGACATCTGTAAAGAAAATGCTTTTAAGTTGAAATGTTCTTCAGTGTAGCTTAAAAAGCCCAAACAGAAACCCCCTGAAAGGTCCAATGCTTTACTGTTTTATTGAGAGAGAGCACAACAGTTGGTGTGTTCAGCAGCTCTTGGCCAAATGATTGAGGCAGTAGATAAGATAGAGTGCCAGCGGGCAGATGGACAGTGAAACCGAGAGGGTTAGCAAAGAAGCTTAGTAAAGTGAGGAGAACAAAGAAGACCAAGACTGAACAACCAGGTTAGTGTCAAGCAAAAATGAAGAGAGGGCGGTGTGAAGTCTTCAAAAAGGAGCCGTGCGGAGAAGAAAGCACTTAAAAAAAGGGCAAAAGTGGATCTGTCCAGGTTTTGTAGTTGAAATCACCCGTCAACGAAATTATTATTATTATCTTTGCCTGCTTCATCCTCCAATAGCAAAAATGACCCAACAGCTGCAATTTAATATCATGTTCATTAATCCATGATTTAGTTTTACAGTTAATTGATTTATTGCTTTCCAAAGCATGTAAAAGCTTGATTTATTCTAATTGTACAAACCCCTAAAAGGTTCACTTAAGTGTAATTGAATAGAGGGTTTTTTTTGCTATTTCACTTCAAGAAGCACTCAAATGATAATCAGATGAGTTGTCAATTGATTGTCCTTTTATTCTTTTAATTTTCTTTTAATAAATCGACAAATAGTTTCAGCTCTGACTGACATGTTTGTAAAAATGACTCTATTCTATTCATCTTAATATACTTATAGTAAGAACCTCATTTTAGGATTCAGAACATTTTTCAAAGGTTACTTGGGCTTATTGAGATCATACTATTCTGCAATAGGCTGAATTACAAATTAGAAAATGCGTGGGGGGAGAAAAGGAGTGAAATGTCTTTTTCATTCCCCAGTAATTTGGCACAGGTTACCCCGAGCTCAGTAGCCAATCCTGCTTGGCATTGAAATGAATAGGCTGACCTCAGAGCAGTTGGTTAAACAGTAGGGTCACCGGAGAGGAGCGCAGAGCAGCTCGACTCTGACATGGAAAAGAGATGGTTCGCCTTTTCAATCAGTCTCTTAATAAATGCACTGACAGCCTCACTTCTCGCCTCCTCCACGCATAATTCTAGCACTCCCCACACAAACACACCCACACACACACTGCTCACCTCCAGCTCTGTCCAATGTTCAAAACACATTTTTACAAGAGAAACCGTGATTGGCCCCACCAGTATCACCCCCCACCTCAACTCACAAAACACTCACAACAAATTCATTCACTCCTTCAACACATTTCCAGCAGGTGATGTGTTGATGTTCACACCTTCTGGGGGGAAATGCATTGACTCCTTGTAAAACATGTTGCACACTGTAGCCCCATTCAGACTGGATTAGTTTTCAGCAAAATGTACATAAAGTGACTGCTAATCCATAACATGTGTGATGATAATGAACAACATACATGCGAGGAGAAATGTGTTGAATTGGTTTACAGTGTTACAGAACCCTATTCATGTGCTGGCAACACAACAAAAAGGTATCATACTAATCAAATATATTTTACGCAACCAACATAAAACTTGTTTAAACAATTTAATTAAATCAGACAGAAAAAGGAGAAGAAATGTTGCATCTGGAATAGTCAGCCGAGTGTGCAGAGCCCCTCTCTCCTCAAAATAAAATGACATTATTTCCAAACTATCTCAGGGTTGTCCTTTCAGATAGGCCTAGCTGAGGGTTGGAGGTTATTCTGGAGGTCCCAAATTTAGCCGGCCGTTGAAATCCGCACAACTTCCTGACATGGCAAGATTCGGATGGGACAAAAATGTACAGACATGCTCCAATTTTTCGATTACTTTCCCTTCCTCCCTCCCCGTAAAACTAATCCTATCCCAAATGGGGCTTACAAGAAACTGGTACAATGACAAAGTGACATGTTTGTTGCCAAAAGCAAAAAGCAGTTTCTTCTTTTACCAAAAATATATATATGCAAATTGAGCAAACACCTTTTATCCCCGAAGGGAGTGAGTAGTTGGTGGTGTAACCGAAAAACTAACTCTGAATTGTATGCTAATTAGCTGATTTGGTTTCAAAAGTGGGTGAGGGGCAGAATAAGTCAGAGATGCTTTGTTCTAAATACTTCTATCACGCTAGTAAATAGCACATTATTTTGAAATTGGTTTTTGAGGTTGCCAACGAAATTGTATCCTTTTTTCTTTTTTAATTATATGGAAATTCCCACCTCATTAAAACTCTAAAGCCACTAAAAATCACATTTAGATTTCCTGAAAGACTTTATTTGACAGAATTGAAAACAAAATATCAGTAGCTCTATTGATATTTCTCAGTCATAATTCCGAATAAAATGCTGCTGAGTCTTGTGTTACATTTTTGAAAACTCACACTGGGCTCACCGAAATTGCAATTTTTTTTTTTTTTTCAATTTCTTTTATAGGCCAAGCAATTAATCAAGAAAATATTCAAATGTAAAAAAATAAAAATGTTAGTTGCAGTGCTACTACGTGTATATGACAAATAGACATAGATAGATGGATGTTTAATCATTTTTCTGAATTTTTAATAATATTAACAGGGCAAAACGGAAACATAATATAGATATATGTTTTATTTTTGCAGAATATTCTCCAGTCTTAAACAGTGTCCTCCTTTTAGGCTGATGAGTAACCGCTACCTAAAGAGTTTAACAGGCTTTTTTCATTTAATCCATACTGAGCAAAACAAACTTTAAAAAGTTTAACACTTGAATTATCTCTGCATAACACTTGTGGAATGTGGAGTACTACAATTACCTCCAATCTGCCCATACGAGCAACTCCATTCCCTCCTTCAGCAACACAGCTGTTGTGTTACGTAGTGAGGCTTTATTTTTAATCAGAAGAACATTAACTGCTAATCAGAAATGTTATATCACTCCAACAAGCTGTTAATTTTCTCCTGAGGTCCTGATTTACACTTCATGCTCAGTGCATCTTATTGATTTAGAAGCTATTTCAAGTTATATGGTTCCTTTTAGCTGGAAAATACTTTAATGTAGTGAGGATGACAACTTCATGGCTCACTTCACGTTCACTGACACATCTATCCCCCTGGTTTCATCTCCTCCTGTTGTAGATTCATTGTAAAGTTAAAAGTTTTGCCCAACTAAAAGCACATTTGGGTCCTAAATCCAGTCTGCTTTGCATTACCTCTGCATGTTCAGCACATGGGCTGCTTTAGTACTCTGCACGTTTTGTGTGGTCCCTTTTCATTCAGCGTCTTTAGTGACTGACACGCATTCATTTGCCTTCATTCAGGGCTGTAATATGCACTCAGGAGCAAACTGACATTATTGAATTGTTGCTTGAGTTTAACAGTTGTACACAAAGTAATAAAGGGACATTTTGTTAAAGAAAGTAAGCAAAAGTGTGAAGTGTGTGATGATACAAACAAGCAGAGGCACACATTCCTCAAGACGAGGGCTGAACTACATTTCACATTATCAATCACAATTCAACAAACCCTCTAAAATGATATCTAATCTAATAATCTAGATGAAAGGATATCTGTTGTTTTTCCCTGTTTCATTGCAAACTGAATATTTTTGGGATTGTCACACAAAACAAGCTTTTTAATTAAGAACATAATTACCAATTCACTAGGAGGAAAAAAGTATCATTATCTGCAGCCCTGGCATTTTTCTAAATGATCATAACTACAATACTAAACCAAAAATGTCCGCTTCTCATTTTATTACTTTTCAATTAGAACTTGGTTAGAACCGTTTAAATGGTCATAATATTGAAAGACAAAATTATCCACAATGATAGTAAGTAAAGTCCATATGGTAATATTACCTAATGTGCAAGACCTACTTTACACATGGCACTCAAACAAGACATTATAACCCCCTAAAATGTGGCATAAAAGGGATAATGGGCTTATAGAGGAAGAAAAAGAAGAAAATCAATGTGGAAAAGCTAATATAGTGAGTAAAAATCTTTTAACATATAAATATCAACATCGTTAGAAGAAGCTGTAACTACGTTCCCTACAAGAGTTGAATGGGTCATTTTCTTGGGGAAGTAAAGTCTCTGCTGAAAGAGGTGGAAATCTGCTCCACACTCGGCACTGCAGGATTTCCCTTGATGCTAAACACTGTTTAGATCTGCTGACGGGGGAATTTGATTAAATTCAAGAAACCACTGCAAAGCACGGTGCTGCTACAGTAGTCCTGTAAAATTGTCTCGCACACCTTGGCCATACACAACGGTGTGGAGTAATAGTCAGTCCTAATGAGTCCCACGAGACGGCTGCCAATGCTATTATAGACTCACCACCGTGTTTTACAGTCAACAGTTTTCTCTGCACGTAATCTCATCAGAATGCGGATACATGTGAAAGAAATGATGAACATCATCTTGTGCTTTTATACTTTTGTTTATGACCGGTAACCCAATGCATGTTTGCGTCTTGGCCCTGGACAAAAGTGTTTTCTAAAGGGCATCTTCAAAATCAATACCTGCTCTGTAAAGGCAGAGATATTCAGCGGGAGATGTTTTATTGTGTTTACCAGTTAAGTGTCTGTTCTTAGCAAACACTGAAAGTCGCCATGAATACTTTCTTTAATTTAAACTTTCCTGTAGTTATTTGAATCAGAAGTTAATGACATTTGCATTCATCCGTATCTTCCTTGTTATTACTTTTCAGCTCTGTTTCTGGTCTCTACTAACTCTTAAGGAAAATATCTGGCTTTTTACCGGCTAACCGTTCCCCTGTGTTATCCAGTTACTCACTTAGTTTGCTGCACATGGCATGTGGCACTGGGCAGGCAGTGTACAATGGGTTTTTGTAGCTTTTTTTAAACTAAAAAAACATGATATGAGAGCAGTGTGATTGAACCAAAACAGTAAGGTTGTGAGCCGTAAACCATAACGATAATCTAAAAGACTTGTTGGGAGAATTGCAGATTGAAATAATAACTATCTGGGGGCAATCAATTGTTAATGTTTTTTAAAAAAGTACAAGTGCAGCTTCAAATCAAGATTTCACCAACTATTTTATTTAGGCAGTGGTTTTGTTCAGCTGCTTGTGCTTAAACAGCATTTCAATTTTTTGGGCATTTGTAGGAAAATAGTTACCGTTATAAGGACACGTTAGTGGCAGCAAATGTCCGTTTGTTTGTTCTGATTTGGAAATTGTGGAACCTTAAAAATATTGTATTAATGTTTGAGAGAAAGCAGGAAAAAAATTACTAAAATGTGCAAATGTTCTGTTTCGTGTAATTTTGAAAAAGAATTCAGAGGAATACTGGAGGGATTGGCCTGGATATCGATTTTAATTCAATTTGTCAAAACATTATTAAAAATAATAATAATAGAAAACATGTTTGCACTGGCCTGTTCAAATCTAATAGCATTAATTAGAGGAAGATCATTCTGAATTTCTGCTCTAATTAGAATATTTATTTTGTAAGCTTAAAATATTATTATCAATTTCTAAAATATGATATTGTTTGGCTCCACAGTTTGGCTGTATGGAGTTGGAAATTAGCCATTGACTTAATGTGCACCCACGCTCTGAAAGCATAGACGTGTTGCTTGTTTCAATTGAAAGTCGTTTTTCTTCAGTATTGGTTTGTATTAATTTGTCCACCCACTTTGTCTGTTCCTTCAGAAACAAAGACACAAGCTTCACCTTGCAGCATTTCCAGTGGGAAATGGAAACTGGATGGACTTGTTTTTCTTGTTTCTTTTTACATAATTACTTCCTTTCTTCGCCGTGACAGTCTCAGGGTTATTACTTAAGACTTACTACTCCTGGTTCAGCTATAATGCACTTCATTTTTGAAAGATGTACCAATGCAGGTTTACTGGTGGGCTTAAATTGCCTCCTCCTTCATAGCAGTTAGACGAGTAAGACTCACCCCTGCTGTTAAACAAAACGCTGAAAACATACTTTCGTAAGGACTGCTTACTGATTCAACCTGAGCTTTTACTTTTAAGTCAGAATGGACAAAAATACCACATAATTAGTACACAACATAGCCTCTCAACAACTAAATAACTTGGGACTTCTGGAAAGCAAGATTGGCCAGACTTCAGGTCTTAAATGCACAAAATGTGTACGATTTTGACAAAAGACAGGCGGTTTACAGAGCCAAATGTAGCAATTTAAGGCTACATTTCGAATTGAATGTAAAATGGAGGCTAGAATGCATCTTAAAGGACAATACCGCTGAATTTTAGCATGCCAAATTATACGCTTTAAGAATTTCCACAAAGTTTTTCTGCTCGCTCCATTGTAATGCAAACTGAAGGGCCATACAAGTGCGGGGAGACTGAATTGGAACAATGATGAAAGTGCGTGCTATAAGAATCAGGACAGCTGTCAGGGTGTACGGGCGTACATTTAGTAGCGAAGGACAGATTTGACTGAAATGCAGCATGTTTTACTGTTTGTCATTCAGGGTCAAACCTCCATTTCACAGTTTAAAAGCAGATTAGACCCTGGCTGTGCGGTTTCTTACTACAAAAATGCTCAGAAAGACTGTTTATGCTGCCTTGGCCCAAGGACATAACAATATAAAGAACCCATATATATAAAAAAGTCTATTATGACATTTGGAAGTATTTACTTTTGGCTTAACAGTTCAAGAACATGACTTGAACTGTGAATGTGGTAGAGCATCTGACCACTAGACTGTTTGTATAGGGTTTCAACCAACAATTATTTAAATGAGAGCTTAATCAGTTGATCTTTTCACATTTAAATAATGAATCTTTTACAGTTTAAAATGTAAGAAAACAGGAAAAACAGCATTTACAAGAACCAGGAGCTCAATGTGACGCCTTTTTTGCTTCATTTGTCTGACAGACAGTCCAAACCTATAAGATATTCAGTGATACATAACAGAGAAAAACTCTTTAACAATTCTGACTAAATGTCCATTTTACAAAAGTAGCAGGGCCAGAGTGTTATGTGTACTCCCGTATAAACCAACAAATATAAACAACAAAACAGCCACCGTACCATACTCAATACTTCAGGTAGAGAGAAAATGCCTCTGTAGATGCAATGCTGTTCCCTGCTGCCAAGTTTCCCTTGTGCTGTGAGGCTTAGCCCAACAGTAGTGTAAAGGATGCATGCTTCTTTTATTTTATTTTGAGCCCCCCGCCTCCTGTTTTTTTTTGTTCTCCTGCAGTACATCATTCCTTTGGGTGTTTGCGCGGTGTCCCTTAGTTACCGGATAAGAGAACCAGCAGCTCAGAGAGTTAAAAGCATGCCCTGTCCCACTCATACTAACAAGACCATTAATAATTCACCCTCATCGGGAAGCATTATCTAACAGCTTTATAAAAAATGTAAGATGGTGGGTGACAACACGGAACCAGGAAGAAAGTGCTCAGTAAGAGGACACTTCAGGTGTCGACAATGTTGGCAACAGATATGTTAAAGTGGAGGCAGAGTGAGGACGCCGTGTCAGCCAGCTGATTTAACCATTATACATAAAAGACAGAGGCCTCGCCGACTTAGGGGAAAGTCAACAAGAAGACACATCTCCTCTTGCCTCAGCCGTGTGTGTGGGTGTGAGTGTGTGTGAGTGAGTGCAGCACAGAGGTGTAAGCATTTGGCCGGCTGTATTAACGCACAGGCTCATTCTCATTGACAGTGAAATCCCTCTAAGCCTAGATCAATTAAATCCAGCTCTGATGTAATTAAAATGTCCTAACAAAGGTTTTAGGAGCACAGGACAGAAACCTACCCATTGAATAAGCTCAGTTCGATCTATAGCACCATCTCAAAGAAAATAGTCTAAGATTAGAACCAGTCTTTCTTTGGTCATGCAAAAAACATCCATTCATGGCTGCTGTGCTCAAAACAAGTCTTTGTATCCCTAAATAATGTCAAGATATCACTTAATATAATATATAAAGTACATGAGCTCACTTGAAACACAATTATGCTGTAAGATTTTTTATCTGGAACATACATAAAGTAAAATACTCATTAATCTACAGTCCTGAAGAAACCTGGGCTTGTTTATGTAGCCTGGACTAGGAAGAAAACTAATTATTTTCTTCTTTTAAGTACATCTGATGCTCGACTATGCTCGGCTGAGAAATGACATAATGCTTATGAGTCTCCTAATTAAAACTCGGCAGTGGAGTGATTAGCAATCACAACTTCACTCTTCAAATATCAAGATCTGATTTGCTTGGCTGATCAACAACAAGCCTCCTTTTCTCCCTGCAACTCACAGAGCCTGCAGTCTCCCTCTCTCTCTCTGTAATAGGGAGGCTTTTGAAGTGGAGAAAATCAGCACAACTATACCAAAAAGGGCTCAGCTGAATGTAGTTTTTTTTTGCCCATATGCCATTTATATGGGAAAAATATTAAGCATTTTTAAATGTTGACTGCCAACTACCATAAAGGGATTAAACGCCGCTGATGAATGTGTAAATGCTTTTAGTTTTACATTATAATTCATCATAGTATGGAACCCAAGAAGAAACAATATCTATAAAATTACTTATGGCAGCCTCCAAAATTAAACTTGAAAGATGTTCCCTCGCTGATCCAAAGAGGGACTATTCCACAGACAGAGAGAGAGCAAGATGGCTGACTGCACTGACACGTTGTGAAAGCACGCCCTGCCATCCTAGGTAATAGATTCTCTTTGCTGTGTGACTCCCACTGCTTCTCATCTTCAGTGACAACACCTGCCAATCACAGCCTAGGGAACGTTCAAGGGCTTTGACAATATCTCCTCACCTTAAAAACACATTGGCTTCATCATAAGACACCAGGTGACACCAAATAGGCATCAAATAGCCATTAGACGTGGCAGGCAAATAACTGACAGTTGACGGGTAATCCAGTGTATGTTTTTTTAAAACAGCACTCCGAAAACTGGCATAAAAAGCATTTTTATCCTTAGACACACGAAAACAAAATGGATATGACACTTCAGTGTTAAGAGAGTACTAACATATGGAAGGATTTCATGATATTTTAGAGAATCTGTTGTACAAATGATCAATTTAGCCTTTTAATATACAGAGTAACATGTTTCTCTGGAAAACAAATGCACCTCTCATGTGAAAGCATTTAATAAAATAATTCAAGCCTTCTATCACGTGCGGTGTCCCTGCAGATTGCTCAATTGGAAAATAATCATGAGTTTGGTTGTATACCTGTTACAATTTCTTTCATTTTAATGCAAAATGAGAAATAACAATGTTACACCAGATCAGTAGAGTGATTTGCATTTTTATGTGATTCCTGAATACTTTGGAGATTTTTTCTGCAGTGAAGCATGGCCTGAACCTCAATTTCTAGGATAATTATATGATACTATTTAGGAATTTGAGGAAGAGAGAGGTATTTCCCCAGTTGAAGACAGATGACCTGTCAGAAACACCTAATAGCAACACAAAGCCTTCGGCCTTTAATCTGCACACTTCCTGTGACCTATACTATGACAGAACCAAATAAAGAACACTATCTTTGTTTCCCCCTGAGACAGACCAGTGTCCTCATATGCTAATGTCAGCCAGTGTTGGAGAAGAAGCTCCGAGGGCGGCCCAGACAACTCACAGGTCAGTGCTAATCTTCTGATATACGGGGCCTAAAGACCCGGGACACATCCATCACACGCCGCCAACGGCCTCCAACAGGGAGAGATCTGCACACACCAAAGGGTTAACACACAACCCAAAGAGACCTCTGATGATCCATCACTCAGGAATCAGCCTCCTTTAGAGCAGGAGCGTCCTTTAAACAACACAGAGAGGGGAGCTTTCTTAGCTTTGCGATGAGAGCCAGCGTGACTGCTAGACCTTAGCTCCAAGCCTCTGTTGATCATTAAACATCCATTTTAAACCAGTGGGGGAAAGTTAACTGTCATTTTAAACACAGGAGGTGGTCGTAGGGGAGAGATTTTTCCCTCTCTCAGATATATTTTCTCGCTGAAAGGGGCAAGACTATATATCCATCCATCGAGTTAACTACCCTAACGCGTAATCATTCGTTCCAGTCATCTGTCTCTTTATTTTTGAGGCTAGCCACCAAATGGCTATGATGGGTTTTTGCAGTTAAATCAGAGACTAACCCCCGTAGCACTTTGTTGAATAAACAAAATGCCCTTGCGTTTCTTCCGCTACTCTGCTGCATATTTTTCTTCTTTCTTGGGCTAAATGTGAACAGCTTCGATGTCGTTTGAAAAATATTTTCTGGGGTGGGTGCCTCTTCAAAGAATCCCTGGTAAATGTCAGGTTTGGTGTCAGCACTTCAGAATCAGAGACTACTTTCTAGACTCCAGACCATTTTGCAGTAACACTCCGCCAAGCAAGAAATCCATCGTAGGATGAGCACTGATGTCTATTTCTCCACTGATGGCAGCCTCGAAAGAGCAGAATGCATGCACCTCTCCTCTTCAGCAGCTTTTCAATAATTTGAACAACCAGGCTTGGCCCAGGACACCACGGTAAGATTTCCACTCCTCTCACTTTTGCTCGACTTAAAAAACTAACCACACTTGCTATTGCTGTCGCCCCTGCCCTATCCTCCCACACATATGTAAGCAGGAAGAAACCTTTTCTATGGGCTTTGTCAGATGTCATTGTAGGAAACATATCTAAAAGGAAAGGACTGCTATAAAGGCAGTTCAACAGGAAAAGGGAATTACACAATTCATCACAAAGACAAGTCAAATGCAATCAAAACTGTCTCTTCTACCGTCATTCATCACTCCCTCTTTCTCTCCATTTGTTTGTTCAACTTTTTCACTGTGAGCGTGTCAGAGAAACTGAACAAGACAGCTGTCAAACTCGTCAACCGTGAGGGAAGATGGCAGGTGAAGTCCTCTCTTTTTCCTTCCCCTTCCTGCTCTCCGGGTTAAAAACTTCCACTCGTGGCTCCTTTTTTATACTTTTGTGAGGTTATTTTGTCCGAACAAAGAAAGGAGCAAGCTCTCTTCTCTAGCAGGTTGGCTCATGTTATTATCCAGGAGCGGGATGACCATGAAGGGGCCACCGACCCCTACTGCGCTCCCAATGGCATTTAAATTCCCTGTCTCCGTGTAATAACATCTTACACGCTGTACTTTCTTTTGCTATTAACCTATGCTGATGCTACTTCCAAAGTAAGGGCATGCAAAAAGGCAAGAAAGCACTTTATTGTTTCCCTTTGTGCTTGGTCAAAATGCTCCTCTATTAAACCAGCCTTAAATTGCAGAGAACATTAGGCCGTGTTTCACAAGACAAAGAAGAAATCCATCAAAAATAAACAGTATCCTGCCGCAGTCTTTCACCGACAAACAACAGCTGCACAGAATGGGAAATAAATATTATCTCAGCGACAGAAAAACAATCAGACACCACTAGATACTCAGAGTCGCTCACAAAGCTTGAATGCTCTCCGTCTTCACATCTACACTCGCTGAATGTGGAATTAAGCAATTTATTTAGCACCTGAAAACAAATTCAGTTTGAGCATTTCTGGCGTTGTCTGGTACGGGAAAATTACCAGGCAAAATAAGCAAACAGATTTTCGTCAAGTTATTTATGCTTTGTCTTTTTTCTCGCTATGGACGCAGTGGGTTCTCCTCCCTGAAAATCCAATAAAGACCTTTCTTGATGTTGTATACTCTTGCTGTGGAATACTGGGCTAAATGTTTTAACAGGACAAAATCTTTTTAACATAACCACGTCACTGAACGGCATCCAACATTTCCGCTAAATACATGGCTTCTGTTCTGGTGTTAGATTATGGCCAACAATTTCTTCCAATCCACACTGAATCTGCTTCCAACAAAAGCACTACACACACACACACACACACACACACACACACACACACACACACACACACACACACACACACACACACACACACACACACACACACACACACACACACACACACACACACACACACACACACACACACACACACACACACACACACACACACACACACACACACACACACACACACACACACACACACACACACACACACACACACACACACACACACACACACACACACACACACACACACACACACACACACACACACACACACACACACACACACACACACACACACACACACACACACACACACACACAGTGTCCAGCAATCCTGTCAGAAGTCTCTACCACCACCAGCGGCAGCAACACTCTCAGAACAAAACTGCTCAGAGGAAGGGGGCTGGTAGCTCAAGTTCTCCCTATTGAAATTCAGACACTTTGATATGGAAATTGGCAGCTACAAAAACGCGCTAGAATTCACACTAGCAAGCATTGAAACCATTTGCGCAATGTGAGATGAGATGGCACTTCCTCCCAAGACAACACAGACAAATGGACCAAACCAGCATGTCTGGGGCGGGTGGGAGATGGAGTGAAGGTAGAGAGAGAGGGGGGGAGGTGGAGAAAGAGGGAGGGAGAACATTTGTCCCCCTCCTCTGTTTGAGTTCCTTCAACAGTCCCAGCATTTTGTTTCAAGAAATAGAGTTGTATCCTGAACTGAAATGCAGAGGATTTTTCAAAGTGCAACATCTGTAGTCACCAGTCGTACATCCCATCAGCAGGGGGATAAAATGACCTTTTCCTCCTCAGGAATCACTGATGGGCATGTCAGCATGAAGCAGCCACATTAAACATCACCCCAGTCAACGAGTCTTTTTTGTCTAGTCCTCCAAAATGGCTGTCATGTCAAACTTCTCCGCCACGGTCAAAAATGCTTGGATTAGTCTGGTGGCTAGTCCATTTCTCACACTGTGCATATGTCTTATATAATGTTGCAGTTCTCTTTGATCACAACTGAATCGCTCAATGCTTTGGGTTTGCTTTTATGTCTGAAAAAAAAGCCGGATTTAAGAAGACTCATCATATACGTGTACATCCCTGCATGAAGTTGCAGTTATATAAGTATATGCAAAGGGGAGCTCTCAGTTTTCGAAATTGTCAGTTATATAAGGTTGCACCACGTTCCACATTTGGTTCTGACAGTATGGATTTTGTGTAAATGTTATTTAACCTTGATATTTCAGTCTGCCATAGCCTTGCTCTCCTGTGGTTTCAAGCTCAAGTCTATGCAGCCCTATCTCTAAGAGCTTCACGTGAGAATGAGATATATGGTTCCCTTCGCCTGAAAAAACTCTATCTGTCAATGTGTGTGTGTGTGTGTGTGTATCCCATCATCACACATGGCTGGCTCAGGTCTGTGAATTATACATGCTCTGTGAAATGATCTTATTTTATAGCCGCAAAATGGAGAAGTAAATGGAGACAGTAAGTGACATCCAACTACTTAGCTCCTGGTGTCCTGAAACTGGGTGGAGATGTTTGTGTGAGCTCTTTATTTCCACCATGTTATCACTCTGATTATCATCGCTGAATTGAATCAACTCCCATTTAGCTTTTTATAGGCTTTTGATTCAAACACCGGCCTTTTTTTGTCAGTGTTCAAAATAATCACATTTTTAACACTTAGAAATCCCCTTGAAAACAAGCATTTTCACACATATTTAGCATGTACTGAAGAATTCATTCTCAGTGAGCTTTTGATTTAAACTTAAACATAAGCACTGGTTTGACCTTAATGGCCAAGTAATGTAATATTAATCAAACGTCTGGAGGCTCCAGAGACTATAGGATAACATCATAAGCCACTATATATTGTGTATTGATCTCAACACAACAGCTTGAGGGGCCCGTGGACCCTTTTTCTGACATTTGCCTTATGATATCCAGGGAGTTTAAATAAATGGTATTGATTCAGCAGAGGCATAACCCGGCATCTCCCTTGAAACACTCAAAACATCCGCTTTTAAAAGGCTACTTACTGTGGTACGCCGTGCCAAAATATGGATCCCGGCATGGAGTGTGAATTTCAGATCAACACTAGGAGCCCCCCTCCTCTCCTTTTTTTCAGAAGAGGCCCCCAGAAACTAAGCAGCGGGTCGCACAAAGACGGCTGGGGCTCGGCTGCATGCTCTACTTTCTTCACTGGGGACAGATGGTGGGGTTTCCTGTGGCAGGTATCTGTTCCTCTTCAAGCCAGAGGGTCCGGGACCGGACGAATAGCTCCATGTCGAAGGGTCTGTTCAAAAGTAATGATCGTTACTCCCCCTCCCTCCTTCCTCCTGTGCGTGCAGCCAGGCTCCTTCCGACACGAGCGCTATACGGGTAGACTGCATAAAAAAAGATCACTTCAAGGAGACGATGCACCCCAGTCTCGCTACGAAATGAAACTCCGAGCACGTCAAGTCTGTGTGGAGGTCTCCAGCGGCCTGGTTTAAAGATGAAGCCCCGGAGAGGGTTATTATGACTTCTTCAGTCTAGCTTTCTCTGCGCTGCTGGTTGTTCTCTCTGCGCCTCATCCACACGCCGTGCAGACAGTCGGAGCTACAGTCGGACTGGAGGCAAACAAGGCGAGGAGAAACGGCGCACCGGTCCCCTCTCTGCAGCAGCTGGCTGTGCAGGGCGGCGCACAAAACCTGAGCTGGAGTCCTGGCAAGACACGGACTGGATCCTACTGCTAATTATGACAGCCCGCATTAAAGGCTAATGTTATAATATTAAACCCTTAAGGCCTATATCTGCTGTGTGCTCAGATTTCATGCATGTGTTAAAGCACAAACACAATCTGCTATATTTCCTCCTAGACAAACCCATGATTCCCCACTGTTTGATCAGGAGTGTGAAAACAAGGCCAATTATTACCAAAAGCATGTTAATGATAATTAGTATTTTATGATAAAAAACATGAAATAATTGAGGATGAAAACATACTTGATTTAATTGGTGGATTTCGACAGAATATACTCTTTTAGTGCATTTGTCCTTGTAACAGGGTCACTCATGTTAGGAGAGAGATTAATCTTAATTTGAGCACTTGAAAATCATCTTGTTGCTATAACATTAAAGCATCTAATCAGATGGCGCGAACAGCAGGATATAAAGATAAAAGCATATGAAGATGAGTGATAAAGTTGACAGATAGAAAATTATCTGGAACTATACTGGAATTCACTAATCCTTTAAGATGAACATTGTATTGTTCCAGCTTCTCACTTATGAAAATGAGCAGCTCTCTTTGTCTCTTTGTGAGAAAAACAGAATATCTGTATGGTTTTTGAGTGATGATTAGACAAAGCAAGCTATTTGGAGAAGTCAATTTGTGTTTTATAACATTTTATGGATCAAATTATACAGATTAGTTGATACTAAAGATACTTAATTGCATCCCTAAAATGTACAAAATCACCACTAAGTAACTGCAGCTATAGCATGTCAGAATGGTAAATTCCAATTGTGTAGAGAATATAAAGAGTCAATAAATAGTGCGTACAGTATACCCAGCTATGTTATAACATAGCCAGTGAGTGGGTTTGTTTTGTGTAGAGTGTAAATAGTAATATAAAAATGCATGAAAATACTTGCTGAAAGAAGAACCGCAATATACAATCCTAAAACTTAACCCTCAGCCTTCACTTTGCACACAACAAATCCAGTAGTCATATTCATACAAACGTGCACCTAACCTTCCTGAATACATTGATATTCAATCAGTTTCTCAGAGCAGGGGGTGATACACGATGCGTGCAAACATTCAGTGTCCTTTCATATGTACATGAGAAAACTCAATGTTCAGGGCCTTGCATTTAATTGTATTTTTATCAACACGGGAAAGCATCTGAAACAGGATTTTGGAACATTAAACATTACAATGCTCCACAGAAATCTCATAAATATATTTACTACATTAAATGAAATGTACAATCATGTAAACATGTGAACACGGAAAGCTATTTATATGGGTATAAATTGCCACCAATTTGTATTTTTGCATCAAATTCAAAGTGCATTTTTCCCTTCATAGGTAAAAGGAATGTATGAATATCATTTTCACATACCCCCATTATGCTGTATATATATATGTATATACGCTACCGTTCAAATGTTTAGATTTGCCTGCCTGGAAGCTTGATTATGTACAATGATATTGTTGAATGGTTTCTCATTTTAGGTTGTAGAAAGTCCTATTTGCAAATATATATTATTTTGGGTCTTGCTAAATAGTTTGTGTTTTTTGCATTGAGGACAAACTGCTGTACAATGGTTTAACCAGTCTATGGAAAGGACAGAAAGAGACACAGATACCTCTGAGCAACATTTCAATAGGAATATAAAATATCCCCAATGACTGGTAAGAGTAATTTGAAGCTTATTATCAAAATCTGAAGGTTACTATTTCAGTGTCAAGTGCACAACAATTCCTTAAAAAAAAACACTGCAATAAACAGGTGACTTGCTTTGCAAAGCTATTATTAATACTTCAAAATATAAGGTTAGTTTAGGGTTAGCGCTAATAAAATTGGATGAGGGAATATCAACTGGAATTGATACGAATTTCAGAATAAAAAGTTATATGGGGAAAAACATTATACTCCCTTGTCAAGCAATACTGGAGTACATTTTAATAATTCAAAGTTGTAGTCATTACATTTTTTTCTTTTGGGACCAAAACTATTCAGATACAAAGCTATTAATGGATGTGAATTGGTAGTCGAGGAGCTACAGCACACACCACTTACCACCAACTCCGGTGTTGATAAAAGCATTCACACTTTTCACTTTTAGACAAAGGTGAAAAGAAAACATGTATATAATTAAATAAAAAATGCCGGCCATCATTGAGAGACAGCAGGGAAACACCAACGATGATGAAGATATTTGCACATTTGCTAATGGCAGTGTGTGATTACTTATTTCACTAAATCATGTCTACTTCATACTTTCGCTAAAAATGTATCAATGCATGCTTTTACTTTTCCTAATTCATTTATGTATAGTATGAACATATAACACTGGTCAATCAATCATAAATCACAGTTGGCCGAAAATGGTCATTAATTGTTGCTTCATATGAATTGGATTTGAGCTGGATGAAGTACAGGCTGAAAT
Organism: Trematomus bernacchii; assembly: GCF_902827165.1. Taxonomy (NCBI): domain Eukaryota; kingdom Metazoa; phylum Chordata; class Actinopteri; order Perciformes; family Nototheniidae; genus Trematomus; species Trematomus bernacchii. Next base: position 2,266,166 of record NW_022987689.1, on the reverse strand, counting down.
CTATTCTTTAAACTGAGGCTTAGTGGATCAGAAAACAAAAACTGCATAGTGTCCTATTCGAATATTATAAGGATATTATTGTGTGGCAAAAGGCCATGATGTTGTCCTTTGGGCACATCACAAGTTCTCATAGAAATATAGATTTTTCAGACTACAGTTCTTCATCTTAGGTCATTGTGTTTCTTATGGAAAGGAAGATAACCACTATGGATATAATTATGTGCAATACATTTGCCTCTTTGTTGGTGAAATTACACTTCAAAGCTGGAAGCCCATTAGGATTTGACTGTAAGCTGCAAAACATAGCATTAACACGCCATCAGCAAACAAATATGATATCATCTGAATGACAAACTGGACATCAGCGTGTTTGAGCAAAGCAGATCCCTAATTATGTACTCATGATTTGTTGACTGCTTCGATTTGCCAGCTGCAGGCTACATCTTTTTTTGTCATGAAGAAAAAAGGAACAAAAACAAGAAGAATGTATTTCATGATGTTCGGATTTATTCAGTCATCGCATTAAGGCTATCATTAGAAACCATTATGCGTTTTTAAGCCAATAAAACACAGCACAATACCAGTTGATTAAATGTGTAATGTTTACCTGTGCAGTCCTACCAGCTGTGTCCTCATTTTGAAGAGAGGTGTCTCTGCTTATGTGACATGCAATGTTTAATATGCTGTCTGAGCTCTATCATTTTTCTTAAATATCATGTGAAGTTTCTGTTGTCATTTCTCAACAATCGATGTCCTGTAAGAAAAATGATCTGCCCAGCTGGGAGCAGGTTTATGGTAACATTTTCCTCAGGTTTCTAAAGTTCAGCCCCATGCAGCTCTCTTTTGAACATGATATTATACTGTGAGCGGGAGCTTTCATTCTTCCCTAACACTACGCCTATTTTTAGACTCTAACTTTTCAGCATAAAAGAGCTACCTCAGTGGTGCAAGTTTAGACGAAGGACATATTTGTCTGAGAAAAGTCTGAGAACGAAAACATAAAATCCAAGTTTGGAACTATTAATGTCCTAAATATCACATCTCTTCTCTTCCTCTTATGAGCCAAAGTACATAGTTGGGTCAGTGGTCTCAGTTACACGTGGATTCAATAAAAAACAGTCTCCATGGCCGCATGGGGGAAATGTGAAATTGGGTCAAATTCACCAGGTGGAAAGTGAGAGGATTAGTGCAGAGCTCGAATGTTTTCCGAGGCGTAGTTTTACATAATAAAGAATAGAAGAGAAAAAATAAAACAGATGCATTGATGTTGATCGACTGGAACATATTCATATTTAGAGAAACAATATTTATGTATGGCCTACTACTGAAGTGTAAACTCTCTATTTCATTTGAACTGACCCAGGAGAGCCTAGCTTGCTGGTGTTTTATTCATTGTGGTCATGCAGTATATATGTAAATACACACAGCCGGCCCTTGTCTCTGTTTTTTCTTCTTTCTTTTTTTTTAAAGGACTGATGAAGTTGTCAGAAAATGCTTGGCTTGGCTTTTTTTGCCTCAGCCCTTCATACTTGTCTGCGTTCAGCATGCAATCAAAACCTTTAGTAAACACACAAAAGAACTAAGAATCAAGACTTATTTTGCTGCTGACTCATCCAAAGAGTGTAAATAAAATTCACAGCAAGAGATTAGACTTTATCATAAGAACAGCCTCCATGCTGTAAATTATAGGTCTTTACGAGCCTCCAGTGTAAGCCACATTGAAATTACAGCAGTGCTGAAACAAGTCGCTCACTTTCTCGTGTTTACTTTCCTCCATTTTTTTAACCTTCACATTCGACCATAGCTTTTGCTGAAGCAATTTGTGTTAAATAACATTTGGAAGAATAAACACCATGCATGCATACACATTACTTCCCCTATGATTGCTACTGCTTGCCTCTGTATTACAGCTTAATGTGGGGAAGAAACAAACAACCTGGTTTACCTGGTTGAGCAACACATGCAACATGTTATAGAATACATTGTGGTCATGTTCTGTTGTTTTGTGACTTCATATGTTTATCAGTTGTATTGGTTATTTAGTTGTTCACTCATTACTATGTGCACACACTGCACCAATTGCTTTGAAATTGCACTCTTGCTTCAAGTTCTTTTCTTTGAAAATTAGCTCCAGAAACACAAGTAAACAACAGCCTGCCTTGCTTCAAATACAGAGTCAACTCCACTTCCTGTGAACCCAAAGTTAAGATTTCACATTGTATTATCTGAGTGTTAATACAAAAAAAAACACAAAGAGACACACGTCAGAATTCAAGTCCTTTTACCTCTACATGTAGTTTTTGATTTCCCCACATGCGTTGTGTGTGTTCCGCCTCTAAATGTGCCGTTCACATTATAAGAAAAACCTCATGTAATAATGTGGGCTGTTTCAACAAACATTCATGCGGGAAATAAGAGGGTAGTTGGGAATGCTGCGGTAAATATGTCTCGAGTCATTATTAGGTGGTTTTACTCATTAAGATCAAAAGCCGCAAATTTAAAAGGCGATCTCCGGGCTAAAAAGGGAAAATATGTATTGAAAGAAGAATAAAAAAATCAAAGGATCTCAACTGAGTTTTTTAAGGATTTTCTATGGGATTTGATAAATGCTCTTGTTCCACGCAGACAGAAACACTCTCTGTTCTCTCTGCACTGAGAGGAAGCTAATTCTCTGCGGCATCCATTTCCCAGCTTATTGTGTGGAGTAGCTTTCTATAGTTTTGTAATCATAGGGCAGCTTGAGAAAGGGTGGGAATTATCATGATCTTGATGGGCTTGTAATGACGGTTCCCATGATGGAACAGGCTCGATTATAAGGCTTAACCACAACTGAGCTCTTCCGCATTCACAATAAGACAACTGAATTCAATGAGGACGAGTAGGATGGGTTTCCATCAGCTATTCATAAATCCATTACTTAAATCGTATGTATAGTCTTTACTAAGTTGTATAGCTTTACTGTGTGTCAAACATATCTACTTAAAGGAAACCTATCATGCTATATTTAAATAATATATTGTAGGGCCATACCTATATAAGGTATATTTATACGTTTCTGTTTTCGAAATACCAAACAGATCATGCATTTTAGCCATGCCTCATTTCGCTCTATGTGTTGTTTGCTGTCTACGGGTCTGATTTTGTGAGCTGCAGCTGACCACGCCCCCCTGCAGGAGAGGTGAGCCGTGCTCTGATCAGCTGCTGGGCTGTCAGAAGAGGGGGAGAAAAATAGATCTCCGTCCTCCGTGTTTTATTATATAGAGTCGTTATTCATTTGTTTTAAAGCTCAATAAATAACAAAGAAGACCTTTGACCGGCACTTTTCTAATTTTGTCCGGAAGATTTAAACTTTAACAGACATCTTGACCGGCGAAAGAAACTGAAACTGAAACTCTGCCGCACGGTCCCCTCGTTCCTTGGAAGAGGCGGAGAGGTGGGTGTTTGTCATCTGCTGGTGGACTAACCGGAGAGAATTACAGTGCTTGCCTCGACGGGGAGGGATTGCATTGAATTAAAGCAGCAGAAGGAGCAAACGCTTGCCTCGGGGAGGGAGAAAGAAAGCCACAGCGGAGAATAAACAGAAGGGTAACCATGGTAACCAAGTCTTCTTCGCTGCTTTTGTGGCAGACTACAGCGCCACTTACAGGCCTGGCATATGTACTACAGCGTCTCCAGCGCTTTCGAGCTGCAATGGCCGGCCGTGGCCCAACCCCACATTCCCCTGATAGGTGGAGAGTTGGCCCAATAGCCGTAGCGCCACTTTCCTGACGTCAGTAAAGTGTTCAAATCTGGATCAGTTTTTATCAGATCCGTTGCAGCCCCTTTTTTAGAGATTTGGGTATGGAGGAAAATAGAGAGGGTTGTGTTTTCTGACACTTGGTGAGTTCCCTGGAACACCGGGGACACATATTCATGTATAAAAGACGTACAAAAGTGCATTTTGCATGATATGTCCCCTTTAATGTA